>NC_141873.1:340531042-340834072 GCF_056163025.1 Triticum urartu | reverse complement strand
AAAGCTTCAAAGCTGAACAAGCGGGTTGGGATACAGAAAAATCAGCCCTACTGAAAAGGGCTAAGGATGCCGAAGCGGTACTTAAACCGGTATTTGCAGGGCTTGCTGGCTTAAAACAACACATAAATACCATGAATGCTGCCATCTTCGGTAAGTATCTTTCTCTTAATCTTTTTAACACAAGCTGTCCAATGTGCTCCCGGCTTACAAATGTCCTTGATGATACAGGACCCGACTTACCTATCTTGGCTCAGACATGCAGAAAAAACTGAAAGTTTCCTACACGCTCATAGAACAGTTATACACTGGCGCACAACGGGTCATCTACGCATCTGCTCACAATAAACCGCCCCAACCCTTATCAAAGGTACGTTGGAGAAACTATCTATGATGCCTACACGGATCGAAGAGTTGAACAGACCAGCTGCAAGAGCCAGTGCAGTTACCGCGCTAACCTGGGCCAAAGCGTGGCTAGCTGATCTTGAACTAGCACACTTGGCAAAATGACTGCCCGAGCATAAAATAAGATGGGCCACCCTTTAGTGCAGACGGCTTTGCCGCCATTACAGGGGAAATACGTCCTTGGGCTAGTAAACTGGCTGAAGACACTAATCTTACACAATACCAGCCGGTTTATGATGCCAATAATAAGAAGGTGAAGGCACTGACTCATGATGCTCTAGACCTGACTCATCCGATCCGTAAGCACACTTATGCCCCTAATGTCGACCCATCCATACTTATAAGTGATGAAGCTGTATTCAAAGCTTTAACTGGGATCGACTGGTCAACCACTAACTTCCAACCATTGGGTGAAAAGGAGGAAGATGAACCAGTTCTGGATGAGCCGCAACCTTCAACTCAGCAAGGCCAAGACTCATAAGCCGTAGGTCGACTTAACGTCTGCTTTTTGCAAAACTGCAAAGACAATTATTCCTGTGGGGCATCAGATGCCTTTGTAATAGGCTAGTGGAACTCTTAATCTTTCATGCCATCGCGCATGTTTTGTTTTGTATGATACTACTGATCTGTCAAGTTGAAGATCTGCCACTCATGCTTATAATGTCATCAATTTGAATCTGTTCCTGCATAAAAATAGACCGCAAGTGTCCTGGCGGTTTACCGCAGGACGGGTCACAATACCCGTATAAAACCACTAGTAACTAAAATAATTCATAACCAGGGTCGGTTTAAACATAACCATATAGATAACCGCCTTAAAGTATCAGCCACCTCATTTTTCCCGCGATCCACATGTTCAACCTGATAACCCTTGAAGTGACCCGCAATAGCATCAACCTCTCAACGATAAGCCGCCATGAGTGGATCCTTAGAATCCCAAGTACCAGAAACTTGCTGAGCTACTAGATCTGAGTCGTCAAAACATCTTACCCGACTTAAGTTCATCTCCTTAGCCATCCGAAGACCATGGAGAAGGGCCTCATACTCAGCTGCATTGTTAGTACAAGGAAACATCAACCGGAGAACAGAAGAAAATTTATCACCTCATGGGGAAGTCAAGACAACTCCAGCCCCCGAGCCCTCCAATTGCCTGGATCCATCAAAATGAATAGTCCAATATGTGTTATCCAGCTTCTCTTTAGGTGTCTGCAATTCTGTCCAATCATTTATAAAATCCACAAGCGCTTGAGATTTGATGGATGTACGAGGCACATACTTTAAACCATGAGGTCAAAGCTCAATGGCCCATTTGGCTATTCATCCCGTGGCTTCTCTGTTTTGAATGATATCCCATAAAGGGGCAGAACTAACCACAGTGATAGGATGACCCAGAAAATACTGCTTAAGCTTCCGGCTAGCCATAAAAACCCCATATATAAGCTTCGGCCAATGTGGATACCTCTGTTTGGACTCAATAAGTACCTCACTGATGTAGTAATCCAGCCGTTAAACCGGATACTCTTTGACTGCTTCCTTCCTTTCCACCACAATAGCTACACTGACAGCTCGGCTATTGGCAGCCACATATAATAACAACGGCTCCTTATCAATGGGAGCAACAAGGACCGGCGGCTCAGCCAATTGTTTCTTGAAGGCCTCAAAGGCCTGATCAGCAACATCACTCCAAACAAAGTGACTGTCTTCATCATCATCTGGTACAAAGGGAGAGCCTTTTCACCCAACCGGCTTATGAACTGGCTTAAGGCCGCAATAAGACCCGCCAAACACTGAACATCATTGATACACGCCAACTTAGCCAAAGAGGTGATAGCCTTTATCTTCTCCGGGTTAGCTTCAATACCCCGTTCTGAAACCAGAAAACCCAAAAGCTTACCAGCTGGTACACCGAAAACACACTTGGCCGGGTTAAGCATCATCTTATAAACCCAGAGATTGTCAAAGGTCTGCTTCAAATCATCAGTCAAAGTCTCCTTCTTCCTGGACTTCGCCACAATATCATCCACATAAGCATGAAAATTGCGCCCAATCTGATCATGCAGACAATTCTGCACACACCGCTGGTAAGTCTCCTAGGCGCTCTTGAGCCCAAAAAGCATAGACACATAACATAAGGCTCCAAAGGGAGTGATAAAGGTTGTGTTATCCTGGTCCTTAACTGCCATCTTGATCTGATGATAACCAGAATAAGCATCCAAAAAACTGAGACGCTCACAACCCACCGTAGCATCAATAATTTGATCAATACGGGGGAGAGCAAAGGGATCGCCCGGACAGGCTTTGTTTAAGTCCGTGTAATCCACACACATGCGCCAAGTGCCGTTTTTCTTAAGCACCAACACCAGGTTAGCCAACCACTCAGGATGAAAAACTTCAACAATGAACCTAGCCACCAAGAGCCGGGCTACTTCTTCACCAATGGCCTTACGCCTTTCTTCATTGAAATGACGGAGGAATTGCTTGACCAGTTTAAACTTCGAATCAATATTAAGAGCGTGCTCAGCGAGTTCCCTCGGTACACCTAGCATATCAGAAGGTTTCCATGCAAAGATGTCCCGGTTCTCACGGATGAACTTGATGAGCATGCTTTCCTATTTCGGATCCAGATTAACACTGATGCTGAACTGCTTGGATGAGTCGCCAGGAACAAAATTAATTAGCTTGGTATCGTCTGCTGACTTAAATTTTAGCAAAGGGTCATGCTCCATGGTTGGATTCTTCAAGGATGTCATATCCGTCGGGTCAACATTATCCTTGTAAAACATCAACTCCTCTGTCGCATAGACACACTCAGCATAAGCAGCATCACCTTCTTCAGACTCCAAGGCTATCTGGCGACTCCCATGCACTGTTATAGTGCCCTTGTGACCCGGCATCTTTAGCTGCAAGTAAACATAACAAGGCCTTGCCATAAACTTAGCATAAGCCGGCCGCCCAAATAGAGCATGATAAGCGCTCTTGATCTTAACCACTTCAAAGGTCAACATCTCAGATCTAGAATCATACTCATCTCCAAAATCAACCTCCAGAGCTATTTTACCAACCGGGTATGCCGACTTACCAGACACCACACTGTGAAAAATAGTGTTCGATGGCTTAAGATTTTATCAGTCAATCCCATGCGACAGAAAGTTTCATAATAAAGGATATTGATGCTGCTGCCTCCATCCATGAGCACCTTGGTGAATTTATATCCTCCAACCTGAGGTGCCAGCGCCAGCGCCAAGTGACCCGGATTATCAACTCGGGCCGGGTGATCCTCGCGACTCCACACAATGGGTTTCTCAGGCCATCGCAAGTAACGGGGAACCACCTGCTCAACGGTGTTTACTGCCCTTTTATGGAGCTTCTGATCCCGCTTGCATAAACTTGTGGTGAAAACATGGTACTGCCCACTATTCAACTGCTCCGGGTTACTCTGATAACCAGATTGCTGCTGGTGACTCCCCTGATTGCTCTGTTCTTTGTAACTACCCTGATTACTTTGGCCTTGAAAACCGGAATTAGAACCGCCACCACCGTAACCCAGACCGTGTGAGACAGAACCTGAGCCGCTGCCCGTCCCATGATTGTCTTGAAAAATATTGGAATTTCTGTACTCCTTCATAATGGAGCAATCCTTCCAGAGGTGAGTGGACAGTCTCTCCCGTGTACCATGCCTCGGGCAGGGCTGATTCAGCTGCCATTCAAGACCAAACCTGCCCCCCAATCCGAGGAGGCGGATTTCCTTTACGACGTTGTCCATTATTCTGCATATTGGTGTTAGCCACAAAATCCAAATTATTATTAGCTTTGCGCTTACCGTTGCCTCCCTGACTCGTCGGGTTATGCTGCTGCCCCTTGGCGCTGCTACTCTTCTCTCCCTTTCCCGACTTTTCATCATCAGACTCGGGGTCCTTGGTACTATCAGAGTCGGTATACTTAACTAGAGCCACCATCAGCTCCCCCATGTCACTGCAGTGGCGCTTGAGCCGCCCTAGCTTCTGCTTAAGGGGTGCAAAACGACAATTCTTCTCCAGCATTAAGACTGCTGAGCCGGCATTGATACGATCTGATGAGTGCAGGATAGTTGAGACCCGGTGCACCCAATGGGTTGTTGACTCGCCCTTTTCTTGGACACAAGAGTCCAGATCCACAATTGACATAGGTTGCTTGCACGAATATTTGAAATTCTGGATGAACCGAGCTTTTAACTCGGCCCATGATCTAATGGAGTTGGCAGGCAACCCTTTTAACCAAGTACGGGTCATCCCATATAACATCATAGTGAAATATTAGGCACACGCAGTGTCGCTAACATCTAGCAGCTCCATGGCCATCTCATAGCTCTCAACTCACGCTTCATGGGGCAAGCAAGCTGTGTAGTTAGGTATCTTACGAGGACCCTTGAAATCCTTGGGTAAACGCTCATTCCGCAAAGCCAGCACTAAACACGACACACCTAAGGTTCTGGAGATCACGCCTGTGTCCATCGAAGCGGTCGGGTAAACCGGAGAATGCTGATGAGCTGCTCGCTGAGCCGCCAGCTCAGCCTCCCGACGTGCTCTGCCTTGATCCACCAAATCCTGAGCACCATCACGCATCGGGTCATGTCCGCGAGGCTGATTACGGCGCTGCTTAGTACTTGAAATGGTTGGTGAGTCAATGTGCCTACTATAACTCCGGCTCGGACATGGGGTTGAGTGAATCCTTACATGACTGTAAGAATAAGCCTCCTGTTGTACCAGTGCTGTCTGAAGAAGCTCTCTAGCCCTCCGCGTTTCAATCGCAGCTGGAGACTCGCCTTCAACTGGGAGAGCCACCAATCGCGTCGCCACAGCGATCATACTATCCAAAGGGTTGGAATAATGACCTGGCGGTGTTGACACATATTGTGGAGGGGTATTATTCAGACGAGGCGGATATGTTGTGCGTGGCTGAACCAACGCTCCAGCCCTAGGCGTGGCTACCACCTGGTTTACCTCTGGCAGGTCACTGGTCCCTGCGCCAGGTGTGTTGAAGAGGTTCCTCGCTTCGTAAACCGAGGGCAGATGACTCTGATGTCTCCTCCTCATGACTTCATTTGACGCGTTCTGATCCAACGTGAGCCGGAAGGAATAAGCCTGGATCTGTTGTTCCTGAGCGTCCAGAGCAGCTCGCTCTGCCGTCATCCTCGCGTTCTTAGCCGCCGGATCTTCCTTCGCTTGAGCTATCTCATCTCATAGTTTTGCAACTTCCGCGTTATGCTGAGCTTGATTTGCCGAGTTAACCTCTGCTGCCAATAATGTTGTCAAAGTGTCCAATAAGTCGGACAAGACCTGAGCCGTTAGGCACACAGGGCCTCCTGCACCGGCCGCCGTTGCTGACCCAGAGATTATTGTCGCTGCAGTCGTAGAATTCTGCCCTGGCTGTGTACCGGCCATGAAAATCACGACCCGGTTCGGCGGCTCATAGGGGTCCGGAATACTATCGCCATCGGAACAACCCCCAAGTCTGTCATCTTGCAGTTGATACAATGAAGTAGTCTCGCCCATGGACGACTCACCATCAGAATAGATGGCCGTCTCCCCGCCAGACACAGATCCTTCCTCAAGTCCCCCCCCATGGATGAATGCAACGAAGGCGTGTTTCTCGGCGGGTTGATCCCGGGCGGGTCGTGGATGCTGAGCCGTCTCGATGATGTCAGTGCGGATGTCCGGCTTAGCGCCCGGCTCGCAGATCTTGCCAATGAAGACGTGAATTCCGCCGAAGGGGACCCGGTATGCGTACTCGATTGAGCCGGCCTCGGGGCCCCAGCCTGCGTCGTCGATGTAGAGCTTGCCGCGACGACTCTTGGTCATCCGACCCACACATATCCTTTGATCCCTTCAAAGTTACCCTTCAAGAACTCAAAACCACCGTGCGCTGGCCCCACGGTGGGCGCCAACTGTCGTGGAGTTGTCATGGGAGATGTCCTAGTGTGAGGACATAGTCGTGGATCCCTCGCAACTAGGTTAGCTTAAAGGGGTGAAAGGGGACAAAGGACGCAAGGAGTTTATACTGGTTCGGCCCCTTGCGGTGAAGGTAAAGGACTAATCCAGTTTCAGGTGGTATTGCATATGTTTCGATTACCAGGGAGCGAATACACTTGACCTAGCTTTCGATCTCTTATCTCTTGCCCTAAGCCGCCGCCGGGTCGTCCCTTTATATACACAGGTTGACGCCCAATGGCTTACAGAGTCTTGGCCGGCTCTTAAACAACGTGTCTGGCCTGATGACTAACTGTACATGGCTTATAATACAAGTTATATTTATATGGTGGTTTACACTTGT
Source organism: Triticum urartu (assembly GCF_056163025.1). Classification (NCBI taxonomy): domain Eukaryota; kingdom Viridiplantae; phylum Streptophyta; class Magnoliopsida; order Poales; family Poaceae; genus Triticum; species Triticum urartu. The sequence continues at coordinate 340,827,361 of NC_141873.1, read as the reverse complement.
TGGGCCTTAAGTCGCGCTTGGGCTTCGGGCACTCAACGAGTCTCCATAGTGAACCGCCATCTTCAACATCTTCTTGGGCTTGGTCTTGATAAACCATCAAGGGCTTAACCTGGCCCCTCCTGGGCGGGTTAAACTCAATAGTTATATCCCCAACAGTACATGTATGAATACATAGACAAACAAAGTGTCCCTCGTATGCCTCTACTTGACTAGCTCGTTAATCAAAGATGGTTAAGTTTCCTGACCATAGACATGTGTTGTCATTTCATGAACGGGATCACATCATTAGAGAATGATGTGATGGACAAGACCCATTCGTTAGCTTGGCATAATGATCATTTAGTTTTATTGCTATTTCTTTCTTCATGACTTATACATGTTCCTCTAACTATGAGATTATGCAACTCCCGAATACCGAAGGAACACCTTGTGTGCTATCAAATGTCACAACATAACTTGGTGATTATAAAGATTCTATACAGGTGTCTCTGATGGTGTTTGTTGAGTTGGCATAGATCGAGATTAGGATTTGTCACTCCGTGTATCGAAGAGGTATCTCTAGGCCCTCTCGGTAATGCTCATCACCATAAGCCTTGCAAGCAATGTGACTAATGAGTTAAATGCGGGATGATGCATTACGGAACGAGTAAAGAGACTTGTCGGTAATGAGATTGAACTAGGTATGATGATACCAATGATCGAATTTCGGTCAAGTACCATACCGATGACAAAGGGAACAACGTATGTTGTTATGCGGTTTGACTGATAAATTTTTCGTAGAATATGCCGGAGCCAATATGAGCATCTAGATTCCACTGTTGGTTATTGACCGGGGATGTGTCTCGGTCATGTCTACATAGTTCTTGAACCCGTAGGGTCCGCACACTTAATGTTCGATGACGATTTGTATTATGAGTTATGTGATTTGATGACGGAAGTTTGTTCGGAGTCCCGAATAAGATCACAGACATGACGAGGAGTCTCGAAATGGTCAAGACATAAATAATGATATATTAGATGATGTTATTCGGATAGCGGATGAGTTCCGAGAGGTACCGGGTAACTATCGGAGTGTCGGAGGGTTATCGGAACCCCCAGGGGAACTAATGGGCCTTAGTGGAGAGAGAGGAGGGCCGCAAGGGTCTGGCCGCACCCCGTTGGCAGTCCAAATTGGACTAGGGGAAGGGGGTGATGCCCCCCTTTCCTCTCCCTCTCCCTCTCCCTTCCTTCTTCCCCCTTCCACCAAGTGGAATCCTACTAGGACTTGGAGTCCTAGTAGGACTCCTCTCTCTTGGCATGCCCTACAGGGGCCGCCGGCCTCCCCCTTTCCTCCTTTATATACGGAGGCAGGGGCACCCTAGAATACACAAGATCAATTGTCTTAGCCGTGTGTGGTGCCCCCCTCCACAGTTTACCACCTCGGTCATATCATCATAGTGTTTAGGCGAAGCCCTGCGTCGGTAACTTCATCACCACCGTTGCCACGCTATCATGCTGACGGAACTCTCCATCGCCCTCAACTGGATCAAGAGCTCGAGGGACGTCATCGTGCTGAACGTGTGCTAAACACGGAGGTGTCGTACGTTCGGTACTTGGATCGGTTGGATCGTGAAGACGTTCGACTACATCAACCGCGTTACTAAACGCTTCTGCTTTCGCTCAACGAGGGTACGTGGACACACTCTCCCCTCTCGTTGCTATGAATATCATAGTTAGATCTTGCATGATCGTAGGAATTTTTTTGAAATACTATGTTCCCCAACAGTGGCATCCGAGCCAGGTCTATGCGTAGATGTTATATGCACGAGTAGAACACAAAGAGTTGTGGGCGATAATAGTCATACTGCTTACCACCAATGTCTTACTTTGATTCAGTGGTATTGTTGGATGAAGCGTCCTGGACTGGCATTACATGATCGCGTTCATGAGAGTGGTTCTACCGACGTGCTTCACACACAGGTGGTTGGCTGGTGTATGTTTCTCCAACTTTAGTTGAATCGAGTTTGACTATGACTAGTCCTTGTTGAAGGTTAAAACAACACACTTGACGAAAAATAGTTGTGGTTTTGATGCGTAGGTAATAATGGTTCTTTCTAGAAGCCCGTAGAAGCCACGTAAAACATGCAAAAACAAAGTAGAGGACGTCTAACTTGTTTTTGCAGGGCATGTTGTGATGTGATATGGTCAAGACGTGATGAGATATAAATTGTTGTATGAGATGATCATGTTTTGTAAAAGTTATCGGCAACTGGCAGGAGCCTTATGGTTGTCGCTTTATTGTATGAAAATGCAATCGCTGTGTAATTGCTTTACCTTATCACTAAGCGCCAGTGATAGTCGTGGAAGCAATAGTTGGTGAGACGAAAACGATGCTATGATGGAGAGCAAGGTGTCAAGCCGGTGACAATGGAGATCATGATGGTGCTTTGGAGATGGAGATCAAAGGCACAAGATTATGATGGTCATATCATGTCACATATTTTGATTGCATGTGATGTTTATCCTGTATGCATCTTATTTTTCTTAGTACGGTGGTAGCATTATAAGATGATCCCTCACTAAATTTCAAGGGATAAGTGTTCTCCCTGAGTATGCACTGTTGCGACAGTTCGTCGTGCTGAGACACCATGTGATGATCGGGGTGTGATAAGCTCTACGTTTACATACAACGGGTGTAAGCCAGTTTTGCACATGCAGAATACTCGGGTTAAACTTGACGAGCCTAGCATATGCAGATATGGCCCCAGAACATTGAGACCAAAAGGTCGAACGTGAATCATATAGTAGATATGACCAACATGGAGATGTTCACCATTGAAAACTACTCCATATCACGTGATGATCGGACATGGTTTAGTTGATATGGATCACGTGATCATTTAGATGACTAGAGGGATGTCTATCTAAGTGGGAGTTCTTAAGTAATATGATTAATTGAACTTAATTTATCATGAACATAGTCCTAGTATTTGCATATCTATGTTGTAGATCAATAGCTCGCGTATAGCTTCCTAGTTTTATTTATGTTCCTAGAGAAAACTAAGTTGAAATATGATAGTAGCAATGATGCGGACTAGGTCCGTGATCTAAGGATTATCCTCATTTTTGCACAGAAGAATTATGGCCTTGATGCGCCGCTAGGTGACAGAACTATTGCAGGAGCAGATGCAGACGTTATGAATGTTTGACAAGCTCGGTATGATGACTACTTGATAGTTTAGTGCAACATGCTTTATGGCTTAGAACCGGGACTTCAAAAAAGTTTTGAATGACATGGAGCAGATGAGATGTTCCAATAGTTGAAATTGGTATTTCGGAGTCATGCCCGTGTTAAAGAGGTATGAGACCTCTGACAAAGTACTTTGCCTACAAGATGGAGGAGAATAGCTCAGCTAGTGAGCATATGCTCAGAATGTCTAGGTACTACAATTGCTTGAATCAAGTGGGAGTTAATCTTCCTAATAATATAGTGATTGATAGAGTTATCTAGTCACCATCACCAAGTTACTAGAACTTCATGATGAACTATAATTTGCGGGGGATGCCTAAAATGATTCCCGAGCTCTTCACGATGCTGAAATCGGCGAAGGTAGAAATCAAGAAAGAGCATGAAGTGTTGATGGTTAACAAGACCACTAGTTTCAAGAAAAAGGGGCAAAGGGAAAGAAAGGGAACTTCAAGAAGAATGGCAAGAAAGTTGTCACTCCCGAGAAGAAGCCCAAACCTGGACCAAAGCCTGAAACTGAGTGCTTCCACTGCAAAGGGACTGGTCACTAGAAACGGAAACTACCCCAAATACTTGGCGGATAAGAAGGATGGCAAAGTGAACAAAGGTATATTTGATATACATGTTATTGATGTGTACTTTACTAGTGTTCATAGTAGCCCCTTGGTATTTGACACTGGTTCAGTTGCTAAGATTAGTAACTCGAAACATGAGTTACAAAATGAACAGAGACTAGTTGAGGGCGAGGTGACGATGTGTGTTGGAAATGATTCCAAGGTTGATAAGATCACCATCGCATACACCCTCTACCTTCGGGATTAGTATTGGAACTAAATAAATGTTATTTGGTGTTTGCGTTTAGCATGAATATGATTGGATCATGTGTATTGCGATAAAGTTATTCATTTAAGTTAGAGAATAATTGTTGTTCTGTTAACATGAATAAAACCTTCTATGGTCCTACATCCAATCTAAATGGTTTACTAAATCTCGATCGCAATGATACACATACTCATAGTATTGATGCAAAAAGGTGCAAAGTTGATAATGATAGTGCAACATATTTGTGGCACTGCCGTTTAGGTCATATTGGTGTAAAGCGCATGAAGAAACTCCATGCAGATGGACTTTTGGAATCACTTGATTAAGAATCATTTGATACCTGCAAACCATGCCTCATGGGCAAGATGACTAAAACTCCGTTCTCCGGAACAATGGAGCGAGCAACTGACTTATTGGAAATAATACATACTGATGTATGCGGTCCGATGAGTGTTGCGGTTCGCAGTGGGTATCGTTATTTTCTGACCTTCACAAATGATTTGAGCAGATATGGGTATATCTACTTTATGTAACACAAGTATGAAACATCTGAAAAGTTCAAAGAATTTCTGAGTGAAGTGGAGAATCATCGTAACAAGAAAATAAAGTTCCTACAATCTGATCGCGGAGGCGAATATTTGAGTTACGAGTTTGGCCTTCAATTAAAACAATGTGGTATAGTTTCACAAACTCATGCCACCTGGAACACCATAGCATAATGGTGTGTCCGAATGTTGTAACCATACTTTATTAGATATGCTGCGATCTATGATGTTTCTTACCGATTTACCACTATTGTTTTGGGGTTATGCATTAGAGACAGCTGCATTCACGTTAAATAGGGCAACATCTAAATCCGTTGAGACAACACGATATGAACTAGGGTTTAGCAAAGAAACCTAAAACTGTCATTTCTTAAAGTTTTGGGTTGCGATGCTTATGTGAAAAAGCTTCAAACTGATAAGCTCAAACACAAATTGGAGAAATGTGTCTTCATAGGATACCCAAAGGAAACTATTGGGTACACCTTCTATCACAGATCCAAAGGCAAGATATTTGTTGCTAACAATGGATCCTTTCTAGAGAAGGAGTTTCTCTCGAAAGTGAGTGGGAGGAAAGTAGAACTTGGTGAGGTAATTGTACCTTCGCCTAAATTGGAAAGTAGTTCATCACAGAAATCAGTTCTAGTGATTCCTACACCGATTAATGGGGAAGCTAATGATGATGATCGTGAAACTTCAGATCAAGTTACTACTGAACCTCGTAGGTCAACCAGAGTACGGTCTGCACCAGAGTGGTACAGTAACCCTGTTGTGGAGGTCATGTTACTTGACCATGACGAACCTACGAACTATGAGGAAGCAATGATGAGCCCAGATTCCACGAAATGGCTTGAGGCCATGAAATCTGAGATGGGATCCATGTAAGAGAACAAAGTGTGGACTTTGATTGACTTGCCCGATGATCGGCGAGCCATTGAGAATAAATGGATTTTCAAAGAGGAAGACGGTCGCTGATAGTAGTGTTACTATCTACAAAGCTTGAATTGTCGCAAAAGGTTTTTGACAAGTTCAAGGTGTTGACTACGATGAGATTTTATCACTCGTATCGATGGTTAAAGTCGGTCCGAATCATGTTAGCGATTGCCGCATTTTATGAAATCTGGCAAATGGATGTCAAAACTGTATTCCTTAATGGATTTATTAAAGAATAGTTGTATATGATGCAACCAAAAGGTTTTCTCAATCCTAAAGGTGCTAACAAAGTGTGCAAGCTCCAGCGATCCATCTATGGACTGGTGCAAGCATCTCGGAGTTGGAATATGCACTTTGATGAGTTGATCAAAGCATATAATTTTATATAGACTTGCGGTGAAGCCTGTATTTATAAGAAAGTGAGTGGGAGCACTACAACCTTTCTGATAAGTATATGTGAATGACATATTGTTGATCGAAAATGATGTAGAATTTTCTGGAAAGCATAAAGGAGTGTTTGAAAGGAGTTTTTTAAAGAAAGACCTCGGTGAAGCTGCTTACATATTGAGCATCAAAGATCTATAGAGATAGATTAAGACGCTTGATTAGTTTTTTCTTCAATCAGTACATACCTTGACAAGATTTTGAAGTAGTTCGAAATGGAATGGTCAAAGAAGGAGTTCTTGCTTGTGTTGCAAGGTGTGAAGTTGAGTAAAGACTGAAAACCCGACCAAGGCAGAAAATAGAAAGAGAATGAAAAGTCATTCCCTATGCCTCAATCATAGGTTCTATAAAGTATGATATGCTGTGTACCAGACCTATTGTGTACCTCACCATGAGTTTGGCAAGAGGGTACAATAGTGATCCAGGAGTGGATCACTGGACAACAGTCAAAATTATCCTTAGTGGAATAAGGATATGTTTCTCAGTTATGGAGGTGATAAAGAGTTCATCGTAAAGATTTACATTGATACAAGCTTTAACATTGATCTGGATGAGTCTGAGTCTCAATCTGGATACATATTAAAAGTGGGAGAAATTAGCTAGAGTAGCTCCATCCAGAGCATTGTAGACATAGAAATTTTTGAAATACATACGGATCTGAATGTGGTAGACCCGTTGTTCTCTCAAAAGCAAAACATGATCACATCTTAGTACTATTTGGGTGTTAATCACATGGCGATGTGAACTAGATTATTGACTCCAATAAACCCTTTGGGTGTTGGTCACATGGTGATGTGAACTATTGGTGTTAAATCACATGGCGATGTGAACTAGATTATTGACTCTAGTGCAAGTGGGAGACTGAAGGAAATATGCCCTAGAGGCAATAATAAACTTTGTTATTTATATTTCCGTATATCATGATAAATGTTTACTATTCATGCTAGAATTGTATTAACCGGAAACTTAGTACATGTGTGAATACATAGACAAACAGAGTGGCCCTAGTATGCCTCTACTTGACTAGCTCGTTAATCAAAGATGGTTAAGTTTCCTGACCATAGACATGTGTTGTCATTTCATGAACGGGATCACATCATTAGAGAATGATGTGATGGACAAGACCCATATGTTATCTTAGCATAATGATCGTTTAGTTTTATTGCTATTTCTTTCTTCATGACTTATACATGTTCATCTGACTATGAGATTATGCAACTCCCGAATACCGGAGGAACACCTTGTGCGCTATCAAACGTCACAATGTAACTGGGTGATTATAAAGATGCTCTACAGGTGTCTCTGATGGTGTTTGTTGAGTTGGCAGAGATCGAGATTAGGATTTGTCACTCCGTGTATCGGAGAGGTATCTCTAGGCCCTCTCGGTAATGCTCATCGCTATAAGCCTTGCAAACAATGTGACTAATGAGTTAGTTGAGGGATGATGCATTACGGAACGAGTAAAGAGACTTTTCGGTAACGAGATTGAACTAGGTATGATGATACCTACGATCGAATCTCGGGCAAGTAACATACCGATGACAAAGGGAACAACGTATGTTGTTATGCAGTTTGACCAATAAAGATCTTCGTAGAATATGTAGAAGCCAATATGAGCATCCAGATTCCGCTATTGGTTATTGAACGGAGATGTGTCTCGGTCATGTCTACATAGTTCTCGAACCCGTAGGGTCCGCACGCTGATACGTCCATTTTGCATCATGCTTTTATATTGATATTTATTCCATTATGGGTAGTTATTACACCTTATATCACAATACTTATGCCTATTCTCTCTTATTTTACAAGGTTTACATGAAGAGGGAGAATGCCGGCAGCTGGAATTCTGGGCTGGAAGAGGAGCAAATATTAGAGACCTATTCTGCACATCTCCAAAAGTCCTGAAATTTCACGGGAGCACGTTTCAGAATATATAAAAAAATTGCGAGAAAGAAGTACCAGAGGGGGGCCACCCACCATCCACGAGGGTGGGGGTGCACCCTACCCCCTGGGCGCGCCCCCCTACCTCGTGGGCCCCATGGCAGCCCTTTGATGACCATCTTTGGCTATATGGAGTCTTTCGTCCTGGAAAAAATCATAGGCAAGCTTACGAGACGAAACTCTGCGGCCACGAGGCGGAACCTTGGCGGAACCAATCTAGGGCTCCGGTGGAGCAGTTCTGCCGGGGAAACTTCCCTCCAGGAGGGGGAAATCATCACCATCGTCATCACCATCGATCTTCTCATCGGGAGGGGGTCAATCTCCATCAACATCTTCACTAGGGCAACCAAGGAGGTTATAACCATCAGAGGAATCAGCAGCAGCAGCAGTGGGGTTATCAGAGCAATTCGAAGCAGTTGAATAGTGGGCAGTATCATGTCGTGGGTTTGTCACGGCAGATGTCCTCATGAAAGGACTTAGTCGTGGAGCCATCGCTACGGGTTAGCTTAAAGGGGTTAAACCGGACAAGGGGACACGAGGGGTTTTATACTAGTTCGGCCCCTTCGATGAAGGTAAAAGCCTACGTCTAGATGTGTTTGGTATTGCTAGGGTTTCGATGGCCAGGGAGCAAATCCGCTTTGCCTGGCTCTCGAGTTGTTGTTTGTCTTCCTCCAACCGCGGCCGGGTCGTCCCTTTATATACATAGGTTGACGCCCACCGGTTTACAGAGTCCCAAGGCCGGATCATAGATGTGTTCGTCTCAGTCTCTATTCCTCTAACTTACAATACAAGTTACATGACAGAGTCGGTTTACAACCATAGGCTTTAACCCGCCTTTGGGCCTTGGGCCTTTGTAAAGCGCCACCATCTTCACGTCTTCATGGGATTCTATCTTCATGGAGCTAACCCAGCCATAACAATCAAGGGAACCAGGGCAACCAGGGAGGTTATAACCATCAGGGGAATCAGCAGCAGCAGCAGTCGGGTTATCAGGGCAATCCGAAGCAGTTGAATAGTGGGCAGTATCATGTCTTCACCACTAGCTTGTGCAAGCGTGATCAAAAGCTTCACAAGAGGGCTGTAAACTCTGTTGAACCGGCAGTGCCTCAGTATCTGCGCTGGTCTGAGCAGCCCATTTTATGGAGTAGAGAGGATCACCCACCCTGGGATGATAATCCAGGTCATCTGGCCTTAGTGGTGGCACCCCAGGTTGGGGGGTACAAGTTCACCAAGGTGCTCATGGATGGGGGAAGCAGTATCAATATTCTCTACTATGATACCTTCTGCCGTATGGGGTTGACAGATAAGAATCTTAAACCGTCGAACACCGTTTTTCATGGTGTGGTGCCCGGTAAGTCTGCATATCCAGTGGGCAAGATATCTCTAGAGGTGGCCTTTGGAGATGATCATGATTCAATGTCAGAAACATTGACTTTTGAGGTGGTGAAAATCAAGAGTCCGTATCACGCTCTGTTTGGGCGACCGGCTTATGCCAAGTTCATGGCGAGGTCGTGTTATGTTTATTTGCAGCTTAAGATGCCAGGTCATAAGGGGACCGTCATAGTACATGGGAGCAGGAAGATTGCTTTGGAATGCGAGGAAGGTGATGCGGCTTACGCTGAGTCGGTTTGTGCCATGGAAGAGCTGAAGTTTTACAAAGACAAGGTTGATCCGGCAGATATAACTTCTTTGAAAAAGCCAACTACAGAGCACGATCCAACGTTGAAGTTTAAATCGGCCACAGACACTAAGATGGTTGATTTTGTTCCTGCCGATTCATCCAAGCAGTTCAGCATCAGCGCTAACCTGGATCCCAAATAGGAAAGCACGCTCATCGAGTTCATCTATGAGAGCCGGGACTTCTTTGCATGGAAGCCTTCTGACATGCCAGGTGTACCGATGGAACTCGCTGAGCACACACTTAATATTGATCCTAAGTTTAAACCGGTCAGACAGTTTCTCCGCCGCTTCAACGAAGAAAGGCGCAAGGCTATTGGTGAAGAGGTAGCTCGGTTGTTGGCCGCAGGGTTTATCGTGGAGGTCTTTCACCCGAAGTGGTTGGCTAATCCGGTACTAGTTCTCAAGAAAAATGGCACTTGGCGTATGTGTGTGGACTACACAGACTTGAACAAGGCTTGCTCAGCAGATCCCTTTTCCCTCCCTCGTATTGATCAGATTATTGATGCTACGACGGGTTGTGACCGCTTGTGTTTTTTGGATGCTTATTCTGGTTATCATCAGATCAAAATGGTAGTTAAGGACCAGGAGAAGACAACTTTTATAACTCCCTTTGGAGCCTTCTGCTATGTCTCCATGCCCTTTGGGCTCAAGAGTGCCCAGGCGACTTATCAACGTTGTGTTCAGAATTGTCTTCATAAGCAGATTGGGCGCAATGTTCATGCATATGTGGATGATATTGTGATAAAGTCCAGGAAAGAGGAAACATTGATAGATGACCCGAGAGAAACCTTTGACAACCTCCAGGTTTACAAGATGATGCTCAATCCGGACAAATGTGTCTTTGGTGTCCCGGCAGGCAAACTCTTGGGCTTTCTGGTATCAAACAGGGGCATTGAGGCTAATTCAGAAAAAATTCAGCAATCACGTCTTTGGCTAAACCGGCGTGTATCAATGACGTTCAACGTTTAGCCGGCCGGATTGCAGCTTTGAGCCGGTTTATCAGTCGTCTCGGGGAGAAAGCTATCCCTTTATACCAGATGTTAAAGAAAACAGATGACTTTGTCTCGAGCGATGCGGCTGATAAAGCGTTTGAGGATCTGAAGAGGCAGTTAGCTGAACCGCCTGTGCTTGCAGCTCCGATCGATAAAGAGCCTTTACTGATGTATGTGGCTGCTAATGCCAGGGCGGTTAGTGTGGCTATTGTTGTGGAGCGCAAGGAGACTGGAAAGGAATATCCGGTTCAATGGTCGGTTTATTATATCAGTGAGGTGCTTATCGAATCAAAGCAGAGGTATCCACATTGGCAGAAGCTAGTGTATGGGGTGTTTATGGCAAGCCGGAAGCTCAAACATTATTTTCAGGGTCATCCTATCATAGTGGTCAGTTCAGCCCCTCTGGGAGATATCTTTCAAAATAGAGAAGCAACTGTCTGGATTGTCAAGTGGGCTATTGAGCTTGGACCTCACGGGCTCAAGTATACACCTCACACAGCAATCAATTCTCAATCACTTGTGGACTTCATCATTGATTGGACAGAGTTGCAGGCACCAGAGGAAAAGCGAGATAACACATATTGGACTATTCACTTTGATGGGTCCAGGAAATTGGAGGGCTCGGGGGCTGGAGTTATATTAACTTCCCCGCGAGGTGACAAGTTTTGTTATGTTCTCCGCTTAATGTTCCCTCATACTAACAATGCAGCTGGGTACGAGGCCCTACTCCACGGTCTTCGGATGGCTAAGGAGATGAACTTAAGCTGGGTTAAATGCTTCGGTGACTCGGACCTGGTGGCTCAACAGGTATCTGGCACTTGGGATTCTAAGGACCCACTCATGGCTGCGTATCAACAAGAGGTGGACATAGTGGCTGGTCATTTCAAGGGTTATCAAGTTGACCATATCAACCGGCGAAAGAATGAAGCGGCGAATGCTTTAAGTCGCCTTGGCTCTCAGCGTAAACCGGTCCCACCTAATGTTTTCCTCGACGTCCTACACAATCTGTCGGTTAAGATACAAATAGAGAAGGAGTTGGCTATTCCTGACCCGGAGGCCCAATTGGTGGCAGCTTTGCATGTTATATCGGATTGGACAATCCCGTACCTGGCTTACATGAACCAGGGCGAGTTACCGGAGGATGAAACCTCGGCCCGGCAGATAATCCGGCGTTCCAAGTCAATGACCATAATCAATAGGGAGTTACATCGTTATAGTGCCATAGGGGCAATTCAGCGTTGTGTATCTCCTCAAGAGGGTTGTCAAATTTTGCGAGAAATCCATGAAGGAGATTGTGGTCACCACGCCGGTTCAAAATCTTTGGTGGCTAAAGATTTTCGTCATGGTTTCTATTGGTTAACAGCTCATGCTGATGTTGGGGATTTAGTCAAAAGGTGCGATGGTTGTCAAAAATTTGCACGCCGCGCTCATGTCCCGGCTCAGGAGTTGAGGATGATTCCAATAACTTGGCCGTTTGCGACTTGGGGGCTCGATATGGTTGGACCCTTTAAAAGATCCAAGGACAAAAAGACACACCTGTTAGTGGCAGTTGACAAGTTCACCAAGTGGGTGGAAGCAGAGCCAATCAGTAAGTGTGATGCAGCCACGGCGGTTCAATTCATCAAAAAGTTGATATTCCGGTTTGGTTTCCCACACAGTATTATAACTGACAATGGTACTAATCTGCAAAGGGTGATATGGAGGAATTTTTCCAACGTGAGCACATCCGGATTGATGTAGCATCAGTGGATCACCCCCAGTCTAATGGTCAAGCTGAGAGGGCAAATCAAGAAATTTTTGAGAGGTATTAAACCCCGGCCTATGGTTTCTTTAAAGCGGACACCGGGTTGTTGGGTGGAGGAGTTACCTTCTGTGTTATGGAGCATCAACACCACACCTAACAGATCTACGGGTTACACGCCTTTCTTTATGGTTTATGGAGCAAAGGCGGTTCTTCCTAGTGACATCCATCATGACTCGCCCTGTGTGGCAGCTTATGTTGAAACTGATAATGAGAAGGCACGTCAGGCTTCACTGGACCTGTTAGATGAAGAGCATGATCTCGCAGCAGCACGTTCGGCGATTTATCAACAAGATCTCTGACGTTATCACAGCCGCTGAGTTAGGACTAGAACTTTTCAAGAGGGCGATCTGGTGCTCCGGCTCATCCAGGATCAGACTGATATGTACAAGTTATCCCCACCTTGGGAAAGACCTTTTGTGGTCAGCAAGAATCTGCACAACGGGTCATACTACCTCATTGATGTTCGAGAGCACAAGGACTCACGTAAATCGGAGGAGGAGACCAAGCGGCCGTGGAATATAGCTCTTCTTCGGCCTTACTATACTTGAGCCACATGCTCTTCTTATGTACATATTTATGACAATGTATATATTATATAATAAACCGGAGCCTCAAGTAAAGCGGGGTCTTTGTTCTTTTTACATCATGTGTGATCCTACAAGAGCTTCTACTGACAAAGCGAAGTTTTGTTAAACCGGCCTCTACGGCCACACGGATATAAAGAAAATCACTAGGGGGCTTGGTCGTTTCCAAACCATAGCTACACCTCTTGATCGGTTTAAAACCAAAAAGGAATATCGCTAGGGGGCTTGGTTGTCTTCACACCATAGCTAAACCTCTTGATAGGCTTTAAGCCAAAAGGAAATTATGTGGAGCCAAAGAGAGTCTGTTACATTAAGCACAGTTCAAACATAGGTAACAACTGAGCATAGCTCACATATTATGTGGGGGCTCCTTGCTTCTCAAAGAACAGTGAGCTTGAACCCTTGTAATAGGCTATCAAGCCAGGCTTGGAAGCCAGGTGTATTCACCTAAAACCCCGGGTTATCCTGCCTCTTTAAGTAAGCCACTCCGTCTAGGTAAACCTGGTATGACCCATCGAACGTTTGACAAGTCAATCCCATGGACCCTGAACTTGTCAAAGTTAAAACGGTGATTCGTTAAAGATTGAGGTCCATCTTAAAAGGCTTTGCAAAATGGTTTAACTCAGCGGCCTGGCAGCCCATGAAAAGCCTCGATTTAGGGCCTGGCAGCCCATGAAAAGCCTTGCATATTTATTGTCTTTGTTGTTTTTATGATAAGGGATTTATGAATTTGTTCTGATAAACCGGTGTTCTTTACAACCCGGCATGACTTTCAACGCTTAGTTGTCAGTACATGATCAGTTTTAAATCGGTAGTATATTCTTCTGGTCTGGTTTTTGACTAGATGTCACCAGCATTATGCGGCTATTATAGCCCAATATGGTTTCTATATGAACCGACAAGAGGGCAAGGAGTTGACAACACTTCGGATTGGTGTTTTTTCACCTTTACCATACAAGCAGTTGGTCAGCCAATGAGGTATGTCACAGATATTATTTATTTTATCTGGTTAATATAAATCTTGGTTATCCATCCAAGTTATGTATATCTTCTGGGCATCATGACCCGTCTAGTGGTAAACCACTTGGACGCTTTCAAGTTCTTATATCCAGGAACACAAAGTATAATGGACTATGCATAAATAGATCCCAAAAGTGGAACATGTTTTCAAAATATCAAGCAACACAAGCATGCTCGACGGCATGGCAGATAAAGGTTTTTCTGCTATCCTATTACAAGGAGCTTCAAAACAGCCCAAATTGAATAATTGTTTCAAGCAGTGGCAGACTATAGCTGATAAACTGGTCGCTGGTCTAAAATGCTTCATCGGGACGGCTTGACGGTTGAGGGTCATCTTGTGCAGTCATATCTTCTTCATCCCTCCCCAGACGCTGGAAATCAACCATTGATCAATCGATCCTGGTTAAAGCTTGAAACACGGCCTCTTCATGTATAAGGCTGGAGGGATCAATGTCAGGAGCGTAAGTATGCTTACGGATTGGAGGCACAAGTTCTTCAACATCATGGATCACGGCAGGCTGTCTCTTTCCTTCAGCTTCGTAAACCGGCTGGAAATGAGATAAGTCTGTGTCCTCCGCCAGTTTGCTGGCTATTGGCCGCATCTCCTTTGTCAACTTTCGGAGATCATCATTGTTGAAGTCTGAACCGTCCTCCTTCACACCTGGATATCCTTTAATGATATCTGCTGCTTCAAGATCCGGAATCAATGCCTTGCCTGGATTAGTGCGGTCTGTCGGCGTTCTGGGAACGGGGGTCCACAGACTTGCCTACCTGCGGCCTGCGGCGTGGCTCAAAGGGGGGGCCCAGCACGGCCCATCTTCATCAACACAGACCCAAGACCCTCGCGAGGGGCCAAGCCTCGCGGGGCAGATGACACGAAGCTTCCTTAGGCACGGCCTCATCAGGCTGGTTCACGAGGAGGCGGAGAGATCAAGGCGGGGTACCTCACGAGGTGCCTGTGACGCAAGCCATGACGACCAAAGGCGCCAGGCAGGTGCCAGCCCGCGCAGTGTCCTCCTTTCCTCTTTGGTGCAAAGGGAGCAAGCGCTGCCGCGGAGTACCGAGGCATCAGGCAAAGGTTGCCATTTCGGTGCAACAAGACCAAGACCAGGAGGACTGCAAGACGGAGGTCATTGTGGAGCCCAAGACGGCGCCACCACCAGAGCTTTGTGCAGGCGAAGACTACTTTTGTCAGGATATCTAGTACTAGCTGTCCCCCTTCAAATTAGCCCGCCATTGTTGGCTCCCTTCCCGCTCGATATTTGGGAAGAGGACCAGGGCCTCTATAAATAGGACCAGCCACCCACAGGGCAAGGGGGAGAAAGAGAGAGAGTTTTAGGGGGATCGAGACCAGCGATAGAAGAGAGAGAGAAAGAGAAGGGTGACTGAACTTCCCCCAGCAGTTCATCGCCCCAGCCAAGAACAGACCCTCGCGAGGCTGTTCTTCCTTGTATTGTTCCTCATCATCAGCCCAAGAGGCAATCCACCACACCACACACTGGAGTAGGGTATTACACCACAACGGTGGCCCGAACCAGTATAAACCCTGTGTCTCTTGTGTTGTTCTTTCCATAGCTCAGATCTTAGCGAGGCGGAGAGGTGCAGGTAGGTAGGAGGCGAAATCTCCGTGCGTACCCCAGTGTTCAAACCTCAAGGGTCTGCCGGAACCCGAAATCCGACATTTGGCGCGCCAGGTAGGGGTGTGCCGGAATCCACCTTCTACCGCTTCGTGCCCCGTCGCGTCATCATCACCATGTCCGGCGACCAGGCGGGCAACCCAGATCCATGGGCGGCGTGGCCCACCCGCGCAGAGCCGCTCGCCTCGGACGACCCCGTGCCCCGGGCAGCTCGCGGTCCGCAGGGCGCTGCGGGCCGCGGGCGACGCGGACAGGCTTCGACAGCTCTCACACCGCGGCAGGCGCGGTCGGCAGCAAGGGCCTCCAATCACGCCGCGACCACGACACCGTACACCCGCCGGGAGCAGGCGAACTCGAGGGCCGCGCTCATGGTGGCCCGAGAGCTGCTGCCGTGAAGGCTGCTGGAGGGCGGCCGCGACGTGCTGCTGGAGCGGGTGGCAGAGCTCCTGGGCTTCGCCGCCTTGGGGGCTCACCCCTTCTGCACCCAGCTCCCATCTCAAGCCCAGGGCGGCCCGCGCGGTGGCTCCGCGCGCGCCCGCGGGCTCCAAGGCTACTCCAACGCCAGCGAAGCTGTCAGCACCGGACCGGCGGCGGCGCTGCCCCCGCTCCCGGTCCGCGAAGAAGAAGGACTCGATGCGACTCGCGGCCCCAGTGGACAGCCGCGCTGCCACCCCACGGTGGGTGCGTCAGGCAGGACCGCGTGGCATGCGGAGCACTACGGCGTGGCCTTCAGGATGACGGCACCAGAGGAATACGTGCCCCTCATGATGGCCCAAGGACACCCTCACGAGAGCGAACCAGGCTCGCTCCTCAGCCCAAGCTGGGGGGACGAGGCGCCAGAAGCTGAGCGTTTCCAGGAGCCCCAGGACGGTCCCACTGGCCACGCTGGAGGCAACGATTATCGGGTACCGCTAATTCTTCAAGAGCAGGCATACGCTAACCATGGATCGCAGGAGGTGCAGGTCGCCACAGCGAGCAGCTGCCCCGCTCCCACAGTCTCGTACCCCTCGGGAGGAGGGCGCAGGGGGCTGCAGGAGAGGGGCCGAGATCCGACATCACCACCGCGGCGTTCGGAGCAAGGTGTTCTCAGGAGGTAGGCCCTCTGCTGGGGAGGTGCCTCAGGGCCTGCCCCTGGCGGAGGACCCGTGGTCGTCGGGGGAACCGCTGGCGACCGCTCTACCCCATCGGCAGCGTCCTGGTTTCCGGTCGTCGTTGATGGCACTAGAGTGTGGCGCAAGGCGGGGCCCTCATCTGGCGATATGAAGCAAGGCCAGTACCTGTGAAGAAGGCCCAGTGCCTGTGAAGCTCGCCGCCCCGTGACACTCTCACGTAATAATGAGTGGGGCTATACACGCCCCGGAGTCTCAGGGGTGCCGGCCTCAGGCCCTGGGGCTCCCTCCCACTCCCAGTGGCAGCACTTAGCTCCGTGCTGGTGAGAAGACGTCCAAGACTAGATTTGGTGCCGGACGCGGCCTTTTGTCTGCTTTCATTGCTTTCCCCTTTGGTTGTCGCTTTCCCCTGATGGATTCAAGTTGGATTCGAATTTGAGATTTGCGTGTGTTCCGGGAAGGGGTGCTTAGTCTCGTTCAAGCAATTTCTCGCGTTTTGGTTACCACTTCGCCTCAGCTGCCTCCCCTCGTGAGCCCCTCGCGAGCCAGGTCAGGCCTAGCTTGCACGCAGCCCAGACTGCCGCCGCCGCGTCCTCTCAGGAGGGTGTTTAACTGCAGGCCCTACGGATCCAATCAAGGAACACTTGGGACACCACAACCTCCCACAGGCTACCTCAGGGCCAGCACGGGACAAAGGTAAACTAGCCGACCAGCGCGTCACTTAAGCCAACCACTTGGCGCGGGCGCATGGGCAATGTAGCGTCTACTAATACGATGAACACAAGTTTTACATGAGGGGCTCCCCCTCCAAAATGCTCTCACAGCCATCAGGCCAAAACCTGAGTTCTATTCATGCAGGGTAAGGAAGCAGGAACGATGCACAATCAGTCGGATAAATCCCCCAATGCATCCTCAAGAGCACCACCCGAGCCGTTGCTGGCGTCGCTGAACTCGCCATCGCTGTCTGCGTCGCTGCCAGTAGCGTCAGGGCCGTTCACCACACCACCCTCGTCGGCAGCTACGATCACGCCGTCGTTGTCTGAAGCGAAGGCCCTGATAAGAGCATCCACATTGTCTTCCACCCAGTGCGCCAGGTCGCCTCGGACGGCCTGGGGGACTGGGGCGATGGCGGTGTCGAAATCGAAGTGGGGATCCATGTTCTGGAGATGGCTGAAGACGCGAGAAAAGGCATGCCCGAGCAGGGCGCGGCTCCTCTCCTCCACCAACCTGTCAGCCCTGACCGACCGTGCCTCCAGCTGCATCACCACGTCAGTGAAGAATTGAAGATTGCCGGCGTAGTTGACTGCATGCGGCTCGCCAACAGCCGCCTCGCAGATGTTGCCCAAGGCTGTGTTGGCTCTCTCCCGGAGCGTGGTGAGCATGGGGCCGTGCTCTTGCTCCAGGATCCGCCGCTGACGTATCTCATTCGCATTCTGGCGTGCGACGGCCTCAGCCTCCACCACCCGCTGGCGAAGAAGGAGCACCTCGGCCTGGGAGGTGGTTAACTCACCTTGCACCACCTCAAGGGCGGCCCGGAAAGCATAGGCCCGCCGTGTCGCCTCCTCTGGCTTGGCTCTCAAGGCAGCAGTCCTGCCTTCAGCCTCGGCCCGGATCAACCCCAGCTTCTCCTCGAACTCGTGCTCGAGGTTCAAATGCGCCATCGCCACCCGACGTCCGACCTCCTCCAGGACACGGGCTTCCTGTGCAGCGACATCATCCTCCGCCTGCGTCACCAAGCGCTCCCTCGTATCCAGACGCTCGTACTCGCGGGTACGTTCAGCAGCTTCTAGCGTCAGCGCCTCCTCACGCTTCTGGAGCTCTGCTGAGTCGCCAGAGGCCACCTTCATCGACGCGAGGGCTGCCTCGCACAGCTCCACCTGCTCCTCCAGTGAGTGGCACCAGGCCAGGAGCTCCCGAGCCCGCTCCTCCGCCGCCTTTCGCCGCCGGTCGGCTTCTCGGGCCTCCTCAGCGGCCCACGATCGGGCCTCCCGAGAGGCCACCAGCGACGCCTTGGCCTCTGCGTCGTCAAGATCACGCTGATGGCGCGCAAGGGCGATGGCGCCCTCCAGCTCGCGCCTCTCTGCGGCCAGGCGCAGGCCCTCGGCCTCAAGGCGCGCGTCTTCATCAGCAAGCTCCTCACCAAGCTGGCTTACTACGTCAGCCGCCCTTCGAAGGAATCCTTGGCAGAGAGCGCGACGCCCCCGAGCGCGCTCGAGCACGTCTTCCACACCATCATCTGCCCCAAGCAAGCGCCGGGGGCCACAAATCAGCACTCCCCCTCCGGGCTGGGGGCTGGGGGCTGGCACCCTCGCGACGGCCGGGCATGCCGCGCCAGAAGCCCGGCCTGGAGCCAGCCCGTCCCTAGGTGAAGAGCGCAGGGAGCGCCTCAGCCAATCGTAGTCCACGACCAGGCGAGAAGCCCACGGCAGGCTGGCTATGCCACGAGAAGGCCTGCGGAAGAGGATCGCGAGGTGCGCAGGGCCACGATGCGCCTCGGGACGAACCGCCTCTTCGATCGCCCTCACCACAAGGGCTCTGCTGCTCGTGGCGCTTGAGGACGATGGAGGGGGCAAAGCCAAGGGGGACGACACCTCAGCCGTCTTCGCAAGCTCGGCTGGAAGGGGCCTGCAGAGCAAGGGTCAGTAAAAGCAACAGAAGGATCGGGAGCTGGGAAAGGAGAAGGCTTACTCATCAGTGGCGAAGTACTTCCTACGCTTCAGCAGGCGACAAGGGTAATCGTCGCCCAGGGCCTCCCTTCTCTTCCGGAGGGCCTCAAAGTCCACGCGGAAGCGGTCCAAGAGTTGGGCGTAGGGATCAACCTGCGACGAAGACGGAGCATCAAGGCGATCTGCGTCAGGGGCGCCTGCCTTATGCGCGCTGCCAATCGCCTCGCCAAGGGAAGCAGCTGGAGCCTCAGGGGCCTCAGTCGCAGGCGCTGAGGGCAGCTGCTCGTCACCCTCAGCCTCAGCGGCACGGGCCCTGAGAGCCGCTCCCTCATGAGCATCGCCCGGCGCCGTCACCCCGCCAGGAGCCACCTCGGCCTCTGGCGCCTCATGCCTCCCTGCTCCGCCGCTCGAGGAAGAGCCGCCTTGGCCGACTAGAAGGGCAGTCACCACCACTGGGTTCTCGCGAGGCCCCTGGAGGCCGGCAGGGCGCGACCCCCACTCATCAAAGATAGGCATCTGCTTCACAAAATCGCCCCTGCGCTGGCAGAGGTACAGCAAGGCCCCTCCCTGCTAGATGCTGCCAGGGTTGGGGTCCCCAGTCAGGGTCAGGAGCGCTGTCCTCGGCACTTCAGGAGTCAGGTCCTCTTCCTGCAGCCTCATACGATCATTGTGCCCGCTGAAGGCCCACATCCGGTGGGAGTGGCGTTGGAGAGGAGCAACGCGGCGTAGCAGGAACTCCTTCACCACCTTGGGCACTGTCACGCCAAGCGACCTCAAGAACACGAAGCGGTGCCAGACGAAGACGAGCCGGGGGCTCTCAAGCGTCTCCTGGCCCCAGCCCGAATTGGGGACAGTAGGCGAAGTTGGCTCCGATAGCAGGGGGCTGGGCACCCCTGGGTCCACATACAGCCACCGCTCGCGGAACCTAGCCGTGGGCAGGGGGAGTTTGAAGTCAATCCCGGAGGCCGCTGTCTCAGACGCGGCAACGAAACTCATGCACGCCCAGCATTCGGTAGGGTCGACAAGGCGCAGCGAGAAGAAGTGGCACAGCAAGGCAACCAAAGGAAGGATGCCCATCATAGCCTCGCAAACAAAGGCGAAGACCGAAAGGAGGGTGATGGATTCAGGACCCAGATGCATCATGTGGACCTGATAGTGGGAAAGCACGGCATTGAAGAAATCAGAAAAGGGAGGAACCAGACCCGCCCACAGGGCGTCGGCAAAATACGGGAACTCGGTGACTATCCTGTGTACAACTACGAGTCCGCCTAGCATGAAGGGGGGCGTGGGGGAACACTGCCGCCCACGTCCAATCAACCGCCACACGGTGCCCAAGGCCGCAGGCTGTTAGGGACCGCGGCGCTTCGCTCTTGCCGTTCTGCCTCCCTGCACGGCCAAGTCCGGGTGCGCCTTGGGCCCGGGGGCTACTGTCGGCGTTCTGGGAACGGGGGTCCCTAGACTTGCCTGCCTGCGGCCTGCGGCGTGGCTCAAAGGGGGGGCCAGCACGGCCCATCTTCATCAACACAAACCCAAGACCCTGGCGAGGGGCCAAGCCTCGCGGGGCGGACGACACGGAGCTTCCTCAGGCATGGCCTCATCAGGCTGGCTCGCGAGGAGGCGGAGAGATCAAGGTGGGGTACCTCACGAGGTGCCCGTGACGCAAGCCATGACGACCAAAGGCGCCAGGCGGGTGCCAGCCCGCGAAGTGTCCTCCTTTCCTCTTTGGTGCAAATGGAGCAAGCGCAGCCGCGGAGTACCGAGGCATCAGGCAAAGGTTGCCATTTCAATGCAACAAGACCAAGACCAGGAGGATTGCAAGACGAAGGTCATTGTGGAGCCCAAGACGGCGCCACCACCAGAGCTTTGTGTAGGCAAAGACTAGTTTTGTCAGGATATCTAGTACTAGCTGTCCCCCTTCAAATTAGCCCGCCATTGTTGGCTCCCTTCCCGCTCGATATTTGGGAAGAGGACCAGGGCCTCTATACATAGGACCAGCCACCCACAGGGCAAGGGGGGAGAAAGAGAGAGAGTTTTAGGGGGATCGAGACCAGCGATAGAAGAGAGAGAGAGAGAAGGGTGACTGAACTTCCCCCAGCAGTTCATCGCCCCAGCCAATAACAGACCCTCGCGAGGCTGTTCTTCCTTGTATTGTTCCTCATCATCAGCCCAAGAGGCAATCCACCACACCACACACTGGAGTAGGGTATTACACCACAACGGTGGCCCGAACCAGTATAAACCCTGTGTCTCTTGTGTTGTTCTTTCCATAGCTCAGATCTTAGCGAGGCGGAGAGGTGCAGGTAGGTAGGAGGCGAAATCTCCGTGCGTACCCCAGTGTTCAAACCTCAAAGGTCTGCCGGAACCCGAAATCCGACACGGTCAGCGCTCCTGCTCTTGCGGCTGCTTTCTTCAGTTCTGTAATCCGAGCAGGTAGCATGGCCAGCTTCTCAAGTGTTTCCTTTATCAATGATGGCACCGGCTTGTTATATGCTGCAGTGCAAATCGCACGCTGGGATCCAGATTATAGCTGTTCCATTAAGGTGTACGCCGCTTTAAGCTTCACCCACATGTCAGAGCCCATATGAGCAATGCGGGTGCCTATCATGGTTTAGTATCAGTAAACCGATCAATGGTAAGATCTTAAGAACTAGACAAACAGCATGTAGAGGTACTTACCAAACACAGCGGACTTCATGGCATCAATCTGCCGCTTCAAGCCGGTCAGTTCGTCTACCACTGGCTTCAGGGCTGCTTCTGCGTCCTTGGCTTTCCTGGTTAAACCGGCCTTTTCTGTTTCCCTGCCAGCATGCTCCTTGTTGAAGGTCTCTTTCAACTTCTCCATAGCTGCCAGGGCATTGGTCAACTCCTCTTTGGCTTTGGAAGCCTCTGCTTGTTGAGATGTTACGTTCTCTTGAAGACCAGCGGTTTGAGCATCCCTCTTACTCAGCTCGGCCTGCAACGGCGAAGATATATCAACAACGGGATATGTATTTTCTAAGTACCAAGCGTATAACAAGTTATGCACTTTGTACTTGGGGGCTAATGCCTATTTGCTCTGTTATCAACAAATCTTTCACAAGTCTCAAGTACAATGCAAGCATTATCCTTAACACTTGGGGGCTAATGTACATCTATTCAAAACTGAGGCATTGATTCAAGACCCGGTTTACCTCTCAAAGCTAAACCGACCCTTGGGGGCTACACCGATGAAAACTACATGAATACAATGATAAATTATCGGTTTTGTTTTTACTGAGGACTTGACATATTGAGGATCAACATGCAAGGATTAAGATATTACAAAGTCCCAGTTTATGATTAACATCATAAACCGGCCCTTGGGGGCTACTTGGTCTGATGTCTATACATTGGAATCAAGAAAGGAAAGGTGATGAAAATACCTCATAGCGTTCCTTCATCAGGTTCACCAAACCGGCTTCATAATCATGGTTTGAGTGTAGACAGTTTAAAAAACCGGAGTGGAGTTCTTCAGCGCTGAGATGGGCGTAGCTTGACAAATCAGTGCTCCATTTACCCTTCTCCATGGCAGCACGCTCTTCCTTGGCACTATGTGTAACGCCCGAGACCGATGTGCCAGGTGTCTTCGAGTTATTCGCTGTCGTTGCCATGTCATTTGCTTGCGTGTTGCATATTGCCATGTCATCATGTGCATTGCATCATCATGTTTTTAAAAACTTGCATCCGTCCCGGTCTCCTCGTTCCTTCCGTTGTCCGTTCTGAGCCCAGACACACTTGCACGCGCCGGCGGCATGTTCGAAATATTATTTTATAAGTGGCTAGAAAATGTTCTCGGAATGGGTTGAAAGTTGGTGTGCGGTCTTATTATAGTGTAGATAGACCATCTGTCAAGTTTCATCACATTCAGAGTTCGTTTGATAGCCCAACCGTTAAACTATAGCGGCATTATAGCCGGTCTAACGTCGGACGTTTTCGGTCTCCGGAAATAGTCGCCGGGCCTCTCTCTCTCTTTTCTCTTCTCTCAGCTCGAGACCGTCTACACAGTCCACTACCTACCACCAAGCCCAACCTAACCTCTCTCGTCAGACCGCGGCCCTCCTCGCGCGCGCGTCCGAAAGATGTCCTGAACCCGACCCGGACTGTCGCCACCGTTGTGTCCGGATCATCCCCAAACATCTACAAAATGTCTCCGGTTTTTTAATTGGGCCCCCTAACCTAATTATCCGGGTTTGTCCGATTATGATCGGATGGACCGTATAGCCCCTAAGCCTAGTCCACCTGCTATATAATCACCGGACCAAACTCTTGTCAAACCCTAATCCCTAGGGGATCTGTCCCTTCACCGCCGCCGGACCAACCCTCTCCTCGTTTTTCCTGCACCACCAACCAAATCCGGCCCAGATCCAGCCTCCCACCCATCCATCTGCGGCCGCCAAATGGGATCCGACAACCACCAGCGCGCCCGAGCCTTCTGCAGTGCTCGATCCAGATCGGATCGAGGCCACCTTCTCGCGTCAGACTCGTCGATCGGGAATGGGAGAGGATCTCCCGATCGAGTCCCTCGTCGACGCCGGCAACCACCTCTATCAGGACCCCTCTCGTCACCCTTCTCCATCCCTTCCTCTTTTCACGTCCTTCTCTCTCTCATTTGGAGCTCTCTGTCTCCCAGAGGCCACCCAGCACTGCCGACCTCAAGCTGCCATGGATGGAGGTCGCCAAATCCTGCAACCCTGGAGCGCCGCCGCCCGTTCCCAGCCTCCGTCGGCCTCCCGTCGTTGCACCGTCGTCACCAGATCGGCATCGCTCCCAAGTCCCATGGCGCCGCCTCGCCTCTGCCTCCTGTTCCTCTGCACCCAGCGATGTGGGTTCGTCTGCGTCGACCTGCTCCGATCCAGCGCCCGCGAGCGTTGACCATGCCCGTGCCTCCCCAGGCCACCTAGCTGGCCTGCTTCCCACCAGATCCTAGTCAGCACATGAACGCTGCGGCCCAGCTCCCTCTGCCGCCAAGGCCCAGCGGTGCCTCCCCTTGGCCCGTCACCGCTTCTCCGCTTCTGGCCCAGTGGCCCAATGTGAGCATAGCTCCATCCCCTCCTCTCTGTTCAGCCCCGCAGTGCACCAGATTCAGCCCATTGATGTTTTTTTTCAGCATCAGTGAATTTGTCTATTTATCTAGAGTTTGCCTGTTTTACAGAAAAGTCCCTGTTCTTCATGCATTTAATAACTCACCAACCATGCATCAAATGTAAAAACTTAATATATGAAACTTGCTTAGATTTTCATCTAGTTTCATAATATGTCATTTTCACCCATGTTTAAAATGTTTAAAATGATGTTTGTTTAAATTTGCTCCTATGCCATGCTAAAATGACTTAATTCATAACTAAATAACCGTAACTCCGAATTTAATAAACTTTATATGTAAATGGGGTGGAAAAATGCCTAGTTTAACATGATGCACTCATGTAGCATGTTTAACAACTCTAAAATTATGTTTAGGGCAGAACAGTACCAAACCTAAAATATGCACATGAGGAGTTTCCGGACTTGTTGTTTTTTTGTTCCGGCCTCATTTAAACTTGCCTAGATTAGATAGTTTTATTATGCTTCACCCTCTTGCCATGCTAACAACATTTAATTTTGTTGAGTACTTAAACGAGAGCGAACTAAATAAGGCATGTGGTGTTCCGTCGATATGCAACTCGTTGCATATTGAGCTCCACTTAACTTGTAGTTTTGTTTGTGCCCCTTGCCATGCCATGCATATTTAAACCGGACATGCATCATACTTGTTTGCACATCGTGCCATGCTTATGTGTTGGTTGTTTACTATGTTGTTTGCTTCTTTCCGGTGTACTTCTTCTCGGTAATCTGGTAACGTCGCGTTTGTGAGGATCCGTTTGACTTCGTCCATTTGTCTTCTTCATGGACTCGTTCTTCTTCCTTGCGGGATTTCAGGCAAGATGATCATACCCTAGAAATCACTTCTATCTTTGCTTTGCTAGATGCTCGCTCTTTTTCTATGCCTATGCTACGATGCCTACCACTTGCTTATCATGCCTCCCATATTGTTCAACCAAGCCTCTAACCCACCTTGTCCTAGCAAACCGTTGTTTGGCTATGTTACCGCTTTGCTCAGCCCCTCTTATAGCGTTGTTAGTTGCAGGTGAAGATTGAAGTTTTGTTCCTTGTTGGAACATGGAGATGTTGTTCCTTGTTGGAACATGTTTACTTGTTGGGATATCACAATACCTTTTATTAAATTAATGCATCTATATACTTGGTAAAGGGTGGAAGGCTCGGCCTTATGCCTGGTGTTTTGTTCCACTCTTGCCGCCCTAGTTTCCGTCATATCGGTGTTATGTTCCCGGATTTTGCGTTCCTTACGCGGTTGGGTAATAATGGGAACCCCTTGACAGTTCGCCTTGAATAAAACTCCTCCAGCAATGCCCAACCTTGGTTTTACCATTTGCCACCTAGCCTTTTCTTTCCCTTGGGTTCTGCAGACTCAAGGGTCATCATTATTTTAACCCTCCCCCCCCCCCCGGGCCAGTGCTCCTCTGAGTGTTGGTCCAAACTGTCAGCCGCCGGTGGCCACCAGGGGCAACTCTGGGCTGGCCTACCGGAAGTTAAGACAATCTGAGTGTGCCCTGAGAACGAGATATGTGCAGCTCCTATCGGGATTTGTCGGCACATTCGGGCGGTGTTGTTGGATTTGTTTTAACTTGTCGAAATGTCTTGTAACCGGGATTCTGAGTCTGATCGGGTCTTCCCGCTAGAAGGAATATCCTTCGTTGACCCTGAGAGCTTGTGATGGGCTAAGTTGGGACTCCCTTGCAGGGTTATGAACTTTCAAAAGCCGTGCCCGCGGTTATGGGCAGATGGGAATTTGTTAATGTCTGGTTGTAGAAAACCTGAAGTTGACCTTAATTAAAATACATCAAGCGCGTGTGTAACCGTGATGGTCTCTTTCCGGCGGAGTCCGGGAAGTGAACACGGTGTTGGAGTTATGCTTGACGTAGGTTGTTCTAGGATCACTTCTTGATCATACTTTTATCGACCATGCTTTGCCTTCTCTTCTCGCTCTCATTTGTGTATGTTAGCCGCCATATATGCTAGTCGCTTGCTGCAGCTCCACCTCATACCTTTACCTTACCCATAAGCTTAAATAGTCTTGACCGCGAGGGTGCGAGATTGCTGAGTCCCCATGACTCACAGATACTTCCAAAACCAGCTGGCAGGTGCCGATGAGTACGTGCAGATGACGCAACCCAGCTCAAGGAGGAGCTCAATGAAGATCTTGTCCTTTGTGTTGTTTCGTTCTAGTTGATCAGTAGTGGAGCCCAGTTGGGGTCGATCGGGGATCTGTGTAGCATTTGGGGTAGTCTTCTTTTATTTTGGCTCCGTAGTCAGGCCTTGATTGTATCTGGAAGATGTAATGCTTTATTCTTGTATTTTTGTGAAGTGGCGATTGTAAGCCAACTATGTATCTCTTTCCCTTATGTATTACATGGGTTGTGTGAAGATTACCTCACTTGCGACATTGCTTTCAATGCGGTTATGCCTCTAAGTCGTGCTTCGACACGTGGGAGATATAGCCGCATCGAGGGCGTTACACTATGTTTGTCCAAGATTACAGGATGGCCAGGAGAGCTGTGGCCCATACCGGTAAGGATAACATTGTGTCCTTGGCCTCCAGTAGTTTTTACGGGTGATGGTGGAGTGTCAGTGGCTCTCACCGGACTGGAAGACCTGTCGTCAGCCTGGATTGGATCTGCCGGTTCACTGTCGGGTACAGCAGTGTCAGCTTCTGGGTGATCATCAATATTTAGATCTTGAGGGGCTGGTTCGTCAAACGTGGCTTCTCGATTTGGACCCTCCGGTTTAGCCGTCTGTTCTGGTTCAACGGTTTGCTCTGGTAAACGAACCACCTGGTCTTCAGGCGGATTGTTCACCCGAGCCTTTTTGCTGGGTCTAGCTTTGGCCCTAAAATAGCAACAGATGTGAAAGTTAAAGCACACTACAAAGTATGAACAACATCAAAAGAAGGAGTTCAAGTACTTACCCAGCTACGGTTTTGAGAGGAGGAACTTGGGTCGCTGTTGACTCGCCAGACGATGAGGGAGGTGTCACCTGATAATTTGAATCAGACGGATTAAGAGGTTGTCGGAAATAACCTGCCTTGGGATAAGAATTGTCAGAAGTGGGGGAGACCTTAGATCGGCGTTTTCGAACTGGGGTGTAAGGTAAACCGGCTGAAGTGACCTGTTGGCCGCTGTGCCGGGTTGTCCGGCGAGCCTCGTGCTGCTGCGTCTTCAAAATAAATGTTGGATCCAAGTAAGCAAGAGGATGAGAAAAGCTTACTTTCCGGACCGCTTGACGGGTTTTTTTTGTTGGCATAGAGTCTGAACCGGAGGAAAGGGTAATTACCTCTACATCGTCAGCCTGGCTGCCCTCCACGTCCTCCTGATAAGTATCATTGTTAATGAGATGCATGAAAAGGGAGCCAAGTGAATCAAGTTCTACCTCAACTTCCGGTTCATCTGCGTCATCATCAAGTTCGATGCTGATGCGTTCAGCTGCCTTCCGCTTTGAGGTTCTCTTGACGGCTTTTGTTTTGGGACGGGATGGCTTTGCCGCTTTCTCTGTAGGTTTCTTCTTCCAGAATGGATCATCACCCTATTTATAAACAAGCAGAAGGATATTCACAGGTTGAACAGTTTAAAAAGATGTCAAAGATAAAAAGGAAGGACAGTACTTACAGCAGGCGGTTTGTTTTTGTGTGTAAAAGGGGTTCAAACCGGTTTGGCGGTAGACAAATTCTGATTCGTTCAAAATCTTTTTGACACCCTCAGTAACTTCTTCATCAGTTAATTGAATGTTGATGTGGTGTTGGGAGCCTTCTACTTCACCAGTATACTCACACATTAAACCGGAGCGGCGGCTTAATGGCAAGATGCTCCAGGATATCCAGCAACCTACAAAGTCGACGCCTGATAAACCGTTGGCCATAAAGGCTCAGAGCTTGGCGAGTTGAGGGGCATATGAGGCATGTTCCGTAGCACTTAAACGTTGCGGCAGTGGATGAGTGTTGGAGAGCCGGTGGGCACGGTAGCCCGGTAGAGGGTTCTCGTCTTCAGGGGAGGTATCTTTACAGTAGAACCAAGTTTGGTTCCAATCTTTGGGGTGGCTGTGCAACTTGGCATGAGGAAATTCGACCTCTTTTCTTTTTTGAATTGAGATGCCCCCAAGTTCAGTGTTGGGTCCGTCTAGAAATTCAGTGCACCAGTTCAGATGGAAAAAATCCCGGAACAACTCAGCAGTTGGTTCTTGCTGTAGATACACTTCACAGAAGACTTGGAGGTTGCATATATTGGAAACTGAGTTAGGTCCAATATCTTGGGGGTGGAGCTGGAAACTGGCAAGCACATCCCAGAAAAACTTTGACCCGGGCGGTTTGAAACCACGTCCTATGTGGTCAACAAATACCACTACCTCACCCTGCTTAGGAGTAGGAGGATTCTCCGATCCAGGAACCCACCACCGGATTTCATTCTTTTTTGGCAAAGTACCAATCCTGACCATTCCGTTAAGCTGTTCTTCGGTGACTCGGGAAGGAGCCCAGTTACAAGCATAGAACTGTTTGGCCATTGCAAAGCGAAAAGCTGAAAGGAAATACCGGTTTACAAATCATTCATGGTGATATATAAGATGCGACGGCATAAAGACATACAGGTATGTAGATTGCGTAAACTGGAGGCGGATACAATAATGAATGACAAGGCAATATCAGAACAAGGGTATGCACATACTGTTGAACCGGAGTATAACAACGGAGGTAAAAGGCTTGTCCGGTTCACCAGGGGGCTAATGGTATATGATGGATTGCTCTTACAAAGGTAAACTGCCTATCTGGTAAAGAGGATACAGATCTAAGGAAAGATGACTAAGTAAGGTAAAACAGATTTCACAAGTTTGGCATGGGAATTTTAGATCTGCCGTGCGTTGAATAATCAAAATATATTCTGGTCTAATATCATGCGCTCAAAAAGTTCAGTAAGTTCAGATTAGTTTGATATCAAGCAGATGCCTTAACAAGAAGGAGGGAGTATAAACTACAAATGGCGCTAAAAAGAATCAGATCTAACTGGCCATTGGTATTATAGAAGGAGGAACAGCTTCAAGCGGGAAGAACACCGAACCCTAATGGCGGATCTGGGGTGAGAAGAAGAGGAACTTACTAGTGCAGGAGGAAGCAGCGGAGGATCACCGCGTTTCTCTGATATGGTCAGGTCGATGCAGCGGCCTTTGTTGAAACAGAGGCGAAGGACGACAGCGGCGGCAGAGCTCGAGGGTCGGTCGGCACGAGGAAGAAGAAGTGAAGGAGACAAAGGGGAAAAAGACAAGGGCCCGTGGTCCTATTTATAAGGCGAAGCGATAAGCGACAAGTGCGGGAATCGAGGAGCTCAAAAATGGATAGTTAATAAGGATGTCGCCTCGATGGTTGCATATTCATTAATGAAGGGAATCTTCGGCTTCAATGAATAGAGGACATCAGGGCGGTTTGCTACGGATCTAAAGGATGACATCACAGCGGTTTACCAAATCTATATGAAGGTGACAGGGCAAGAATTTTTCTAAGTATTGAAGATTGACATGAACAAGTTCAAATCAATCTGGGGCCTAATGTTGGGGATATGATTACTGGAGGTAAACCGGCTCAGAGTGGCCGGGTTTTCTCCATGAAGATAGAAGCCCATGAAGACGTGAAGATGGTGGCGCTTTACGAAAGCCCAAGGCCCAAAGGCGGGTTAGAGCCTGTAGATGTAAACCGACTCTGTCACGTAACTTGTATTGTAAGTTAGAGGAATAGAGACCGAGCTGGACACATCTATGATCCGGCCTCGGGACTCATTAAACGGGCGGGCGTCAACCTATGTATGTAAAGGGACGACCAGACCGCGGTTTGAGGAGGACAAACAACAACTCAAGAGCCAGGCAAAGCGGATTCGCTCCCTGGTCATCGAAACCCTAGCAATACCAATCATAACTAGACATAGGCTTTTACCTTCATCGAAGGAACCGAACTAGTATAAAACCCCTCGTGTCCCCTTGTCCGGTTTAACCCCTTTAAGCTAACCCGTAGCGATGGCTCCACGACTAAGTCCTTTCACGAGGACATCTACCGTGACAAACCAACGACAAGCACCATCTCATCTCAAACCCTAGTTCATCTCTTGTATCCAATCTTTGTCTCAAAACCTCAGATTGGTACCCGTGGGTTGCTAGTAATGTTGATTACTCTTTGTAGTTGATGCTAGTTGGTTTATTCAATGGAAGATCATATGTTCAGATCCTTTATGCATATTAATACCCCTCTGATTATGAACATGAATATGATTTGTGAGTAGTTACGTTTGTTCCTGAGGACATGGGAGAAGTCTTGCTATAAGTAGTCATGTGAATTTGGTATTCGTTTGATATTTTGATGAGATGTATGTTGTCTTTCCTCTAGTGGTGTCATGTGAACATCGAATACATGACACTTCACCATTGTTTGGGCCTAGAGGAAGGCATTGGGGAGTAATAAGTAGATGATGGGTTGCTAGAGTGACAGAAGCTTAAACCCTAGTTTATGAGTTGCTTCATAAGGAGCTGATTTGGATCCATATGTTTCATGCTATGGTTAGGTTTACCTTAATAATACTTATTTTGTAGTTGCGGATGCTTGTAATAGGGGTTAATCATAAGTGGGATGCTTGTCCAAGGAAGGGCAGTACCCAAGCACCGGTCCACCCACATATCAAATTATCAAAGTACCGAATGCGAATCATATGAGCGTGATGAAAACTAGCTTGATGATAATTCCCATGTGTCCTCGGGAGCGCTTTCCTTTATATAAGAGTTTGTCGAGGCTTGTCCTTTGCTACAAAAAGGATTGGGCCATCTTGCTGTGTAACATCACAAATTTTCAATTTGGAATGTTATACACTAGATCATCATTGCATATCATATCTATTGCATTTTGGTTGATCCTAGAAATTTTACGCAACTCAAGGACCCTCAGAGAGAGTTGGGGATTTCATTATTTTCATATTTGAGTTGTCTCAAATTTTGAAAATAGAATCATTTGATTTTATTTATTTTATCTTTGAATATTTCTATTACAAAAATATGAGAGAGGGAATAAAATGACTTTCCCAAAATAAAGAAACATTGAGGATTTAATAAAAAAATCAATTAAGATTTTATTTTCGTTTTATTTTCTATTTTATTTGAATTTAGGAAAAATGCGCGTTTTTCAAAATTGCATTTAGGCCCCAAATAAATGTTCATCCTGTGCGGCTTGATTTTAGAAGCCGGGGAAAATTTATTTCGGGATTTTTGGAGTCCGTTTAGTATTCCTTTTGTTTTTTTTCTGAGCGTAACTATTTAAAAAAACACAACCGACCTAACGGGCCGTGTCTGACCCGGACACTAGGCCCGTCCGGCTTTATAAGCCGGGGAGGCCCAGCCGGACCCCCCCTCAAACCCTAGCCGCCCTAGCCTCGCGCCGCCGCCGCCTTTGCCGCCGCCGCCGCCACCGCCGCCCCTCGCCGCCGCGCTGCGCGCCGCCGCCGCTGCGCCTGCGCCACCGCCGCCGTCCGCCGGATTCGTCGCCGGAGGTAGACCTCGCCGCCGCCGGTTTTTCCGACGGTTTTGTTCGTTTTTTTAGTTTCGGTTTTTTTAAGCGATCGGTTTTTCTGGTTTATTTAATTAGTGTGTGTTCATCAGTTCGTTCGTTTTAACGAACGTTCGTCGTTTTTCTTTTTCTCGGATTAAATCCGCGATTTTTCTGATCGTGATTTCTGATCCGATTTTCGTTTTAGTCTAACTTTTCGCTCGTTTATCGGAATCAGGCGATTCAAGCGCCTGGAGTTTTGTCTCGAAACCCTATTTCCGTTTAACCAACTCAAACAAGTTTTTGCCACTGTAAAAAAATTGCCCTAGATCCAGAATAGTAAACGAAGCCTGTTTCTTTTGCCGTTTGTCTTTCGTTGCTTCGTTCGGTTTGATTCTTTTTGCCAACCGGAGTTCTTAAGTTGAACTTTCTGGTTAGAACTCTTATTTGAGTTTTAGCTGTGCATTAGTTGGGTACTTATTGTATGCTTGTTTGTTTGCGATAGAGTACCTGGAGTGCGCCGCTTGCTACTTCGAATCGCTAGGTTTCCCGGATCATCAGCAAGGCAAGTAACCCTTTGATCGTGCTTTCCCACTACCCAGTTTTATTGCATTAGATCAATCCTCACACATTTCATGATTAGGATTTAATTAAATTGTGGGTTTGGGAAGTAGATGAGGTAGAACCTATTACCTGTTTATTATCAAACCTTTGGGAGTTACTTCTATGTTTGCTTATTATGCCATGCTATGCTAGTAGACGTGGATTGGGTGAGTGTATCCATGACAGATGTGAGATTGTTAATTAATGGTTTATTTAAGGTGGCAACTTAAACACACATCTGGGTGGATTGAGGCACCTGGGTATTCCAGCGATTGCCTGTTTTTCTTTTGGACCGCCACCCAGGCTCAAAGGGATCATGAGATTATTCATGCTAGAAACTTCCATGTGCAGCCACAAGCTATTATGTGCTCTAGCATAGTTGATTAAGTTGGGCGAACTCTTACAGTGGTAGACTAGCAGATGTAGGGGAAGTAGGTGTAACGGTCTACCCGATCGTAAGGAGCTAGCGCTTCTGAAAGACTATGTCTCGGTCATCCGTCTTCTCAAACACCATGCAGTGCGAGAAACCAAACGGAGGCGATCGAGTCTTGTGTGGAAAAGTGCGCAAACCTCTGCAGAGTGTATAAACTAATTATGATTAGCCGTGTCCCCGGTTATGGACAACTTGAGTATCTAGTACCTGGATTATCTTGTGAATCTCAACATGTTACTCTAAAATTAATTTTTGTTGGGTTTTGTTTAATGATGATGCTTAATTGGGATTGAGAATGCTGTCAACCATTCTCAATGTTTAACAACTACCATGATAGTTAAATAAAATTTATTCCTTTGCAGTAGGGAAAAATTGGCTTTACGCAAAACTGTAACCATAGAGCTTTCCACCAGTCAAATATGCATGTAGAATAGCCTGTTTCGTTCCATTACTCTCTATGTGTTACTTTGCCAGCATATTCCATGTGCTGACCCGTTTCGGGCTGCAACGTTAATGTTGCAGACTTTTCAGACGACGATTAAGGAGTTTTTAGGTCGTGGTTCTATACTCAGTGATGCCGTTGGAGTTGATGGACTCACTTATCTTCCAAGCCTTCCACTGTTATCGTTATTAGATGGCCTTACGCCATATTTATTGTAATAAGTTCTCTTTTGAGACTATCGATGTAATAAGTGTGTGATTGCTACTCTGTTATAAATCCTTCAAGTACTGTGTGGTGTCAGCATTACTGATCCAGGGATGACACCTAAGCATAGAGATTGGACCATTTGAGGTCTGGTCGCTACAAGATGGTATCAGAGCACACGCTGACTGTAGGACACGACCACTAAGCTAGAGACCTATATCACTACTCACTCTCTTCTCCTTCTGACTTCTCATCTTTTCTACTCTTTTAGGATGGCGGATGCAAGGAACAAGTTCACACAACCGGGTGAAGATACACCCTTTGGACGTCACTTGAAGGAAGTCACTAGATACCTAAACATAGGAGTACCAAGCTTCACCGGAACATACAACGCCACTTTACCTAAAGAACAGCGCTGGATGATTCAAGTTCAAGTTCCAGGAAGGACGTTCATGCCAGTCACTGAGCCCATAGAGTTTTCTTTTGATGCACCAACTTGGAGTCTAGGAAAGAGCATGGCAGCTCACATCGCCATGGGACGCATTGGAGAAGTCTACCGCAATGATCTCAAGGATACTATCTACCAGATTTGGGAGGCGCTGAGATGAGCACTGTGAGATGATCAGCACTAGGAAGGATAGATCCATTGCAGCTTTTATCCAGGAGTTAAACCATCACATTCGACATCAGGAGAACCAGATGTGCACCGACATGATAGATCTGAAGAAGGCAAAGACAAGAATCAAAGAACTGGAGGAAGAACTCAAGGCTACTCGTGAAGATTATGAAGAGGAAATCGAAGTACTAGTGGACAAGAATGCCGACCTAACAATGAAGATCGGAATATTCATGGGAGGCCCTACACCGGTAGAAGAAGAAAAAGAACCCAAGGAGATTCGTCCGGAAGACTACATCATCATCGACGACACCGACTCGGATCCAGATGATAGCGATGATGACTATGTTGATGAAGCTGGAGCAGATATCATGGAGTCCGCAACCGAAGAATATTTCTAGTAGACCACCTCATCAGTAGTAGTAGTCCACCATGTAAATATAGTAGTCCGATCACTTTTGCGATAGTTAGATCGTTTGTATGCCCTTGTTTGATTGATTGAATGAAGTGAATTGTTTTCTTTTGCCTCATGTGCATATGGGTAGTGTTTTCTCTTTAGACCCCCCTCTATTCTTAAATCTCATCTTTTCTAAACCCTCAGATGCCTCCGAGGCGTGACCCCGGATTTACCTTTCCACCGGAGCTCACCCAGTTGATCCAGCAGCAGAACACATTGATGCAGTTGTTAGTCCAGAATCAGAATCAGGGGAACAACAACAACAACCCACCACCACCACCACCACCTGTTGATCACTTAGCCTATTTTCTTAGGCTGAATCCGCTAGTGTTTTCCAGTAGCACCGAGCCGATAGTAGCAGATGATTGGCTCCGCAAGACAGCAAGGGAGTTGACCACAGTAGGATGCACGGATGCGGAAAAGGTGAAGTTTGCCGCACATCAGCTTGAAGGACCCGCAGCATCATGGTGGGAGAATTGCACAGCAACTTTCCCTGTCGACATTGTCACATGGGACCAGTTTCAGTAGGCTTTTCGAACTGCCCATGTTTCAGCAGGAGCTATGGCCATGAAGAAGCGAGAGTTTCGCAATTTGCGCCAAGGAGTACGGACAATTGGCCAGTATGTGGAGGACTTTAGTAAACTAGCGCGTTATGCCCCAGATGACGTTGCTACGGATGCAGCCAAGCAGGAGAAGTTTCTGGAAGGACTGAATGATGAGTTGAGCATGCAGTTGATGGTAGCAACCTTCAACAACTACCAGGAGTTGGTAGATCGTGCTCTCATGATTGAAGGGAAGCAACAGCAGATTGAGAATCGCAAGAGGAAGTATGGACAAGGGAAGCACAATTCAGGAGCTTAGCAGAAGCCACGTTTTACCCCTAGACCGGGAGGACATTTTCAGCATACCCATGGAAGAGGTAGCTCGCACAATCACAATGGCACCAAGAATGGTAATGGGAATGGAGGAAGCAACAGCCAGAACCGCACCAACCCATCGACCCCAGCCAAGAGAGACCTGAGCCAAGTCACTTGTTTTAAGTGCCAAAAGACTGGACATTATGCTAATGAATGTCCTGGATCCTAGAATGGAAATGGCAATGGAAGCTCTGGGAAGAAGCCGAACCCTTTCAACAGGGGACAGGTGAACCACGTTAACGTGGAGGAGCTTGAAGAGCAGCCGGATGCAGTAATCGGTAAGTTTTTTGGTTAAGTCATTTACTGCACTCGTTCTTTTCGATACTGGTGCATTGCATTCATACATATCAAGGGGATTTGTGGATAAGTATAACCTGCCCACCAAAGTTCTTAGAACACCTATGTTAGTAAGCTCACCAGGAGCAGAGTATATGGCTAGCCAAGGATGTTTTCAAGTGCCATTAAGTATAGGTAGGCATGTATTTCCCTCGGATTTGATAATATTGGAATCACAAGGTTTGGATGTAATTCTGGGTATGGATTGGTTGTCGATGTATGGAGGAAACATCGATTGCGCCAGTAAGTCGATCTTGCTTACCACCCCAGAAGGAAGAAGGATCAAGTATGTATCCCGGCATGTGCCGAAGAGGACTCAAGTAAATTGTCTAACAGGAGTTGTGCAGGAGGAAGTACCAGTAGTGAAGGATTTCCCCGATGTATTTCCGGAAGAGTTGCCACGCATGCCACCGGATAGAGATATTGAGTTTTTTATTGAGCTTATGCCAGGCACAGGGCCAATATCAAAGAGACCATATAGGATGCCCGCAAAGGATTTGGTGGAAATCAAGAAACAGATTAAGGAGTTACTGGATAAAGGATATATTCGCCCAAGTTCATCGCCTTGGGGATCACCAGTACTTCTAGTGGAGAAGAAGGATGGATCGTTAAGGATGGTTATTGATTATTGAGGTTTGAATGAAGTAACCATCAAGAACAAGTACCCTCTACCAATGATCAATGATATGTTTGATCGATTGCAAGGAGCTAAGGTATTTTCCAAGATCGATCTGCGATCAGGATACCACCAGTCGAAGATTCGAGAATAGGATATACGTAAGACAACTTTTACCACCAGGTATGGGCTGTATGAGTATACCATTATGTCATTTGGTCTGACGAACACACCTGCATATTTTATGAACATGATGAACAAAGTATTTATGGAGTTTTTGGATAAATTCGTCGTAGTGTTCATTGATGATATCCTGGTTTACTCGAAGAATGAAGAGGAGCATAAGGAGCATTTGCGTTTGGTACTTGGTAAGCTCAGAGAACATCAATTATATGCCAAATTTAGCAAATGTGAGTTTTGGTTGAAAGAAGTTGGATTTCTCGGACACGTTATATCCGGAGAAGGTATAGCAGTAGATCCCACTAAAGTTGATACTGTGACCAAGTGGGAAGCGCCAACAACAGTTGGAGAGATCCAGAGTTTTCGTGGACTCGCAGGATACTACCGGAGGTTTATTGAGAATTTATGAAAGACTGTGAAGCCTATGACGGAGTTGTTGAAGAAGGATACCAAGTTCATATGGACTGAGGAATGTGAGGCTAGTTTCCAGGAGTTGAAGACATGTTTGGTTACCTCACCAGTGTTGATTTTACCGGATCAGACCAAGGATTATGAGGTGTATTGTGACGCTTCACGTCGAGGACTTGCAGCAGTGCTTATGCAGGAAGGAAGAGTTGTTTCCTACGCCTCATGACAGCTTAAGCCTCATGAGTTGAATTATGCTACGCATGATTTGGAGTTAGCAGCCGTAGTGCATGCATTGAAGACTTGGAGATATTTTCTGATTGGAAACCATTGCGAGGTGTACACGGATCATAAGAGTTTGAAGTATATTTTCACACAGAAGGAGTTGAACCTCAGACAAAGGAGATGGTTGGAGCTCATCAAGGATTATGATATGAAATTGCATTATCACCCTGGAAAGGCTAACGTAGTAGCTGACACGTTAAGCCGTAAGAGCCATGTCAACACCCTAATGACGGGAGATTTACCAAGGGAGTTAGCCGAAAATCTTCGAGAGCTATGTTTGGAAATAGTTCCAAGAGGCCATGTAGCAGCATTGGAGATTCAGTCTACCTTGATGGATAAGATCAGAGAAGCTCAAAAGACTGATAAGGAGATTTCCTCTATAAAGGAGAAAATGAGCAAGGGAAAGGCTAAGGGATTTCGTGAGGATGAGCACGATACCTTATGGTTTGAAGACCGTGTCTATATACCAAATGATTCGGAGATCAGGAAGTTAATTTTACAAGAGGCCCATGATTCACCGTATTCGATTCACCCAGGAAATACCAAGATGTATTTGGATTTGAAGGATATTTTCTGGTGGACCGGAATGAAGAAGGATATTGCAGAATATGTAGTGGTTTGTGATGTATTTCAGAGAGTAAAGGCAGAGCATCAGAAGCCAGCAGGATTTCTACAACCATTGCCGATATCCGAATGCAAGTGGGATAAGTTAGGCATGGATTTTATTACAGGATTGCCCAGAACACATTCAAGCTATGACTCGATATGGGTTGTAGTCGATCGTTTGACAAAGGTAGCTCATTTCATTCCAGTGAAAACTACCTATACCAGTGCAAAGTTGGCAAAGATATACATGACTAGAATCGTTTGTCTGCATGGAGTTCCAAGGAGCATAGTATCAGATAGAGGAACCCAATTTACCTCAAAGTTCTGGAATCAGTTGCATGAACTTTGGCAACCAGACTGGAGTTTAGCACAGCTTTCCACCCGCAGACTGATGGACAGACTGACAGAGTCAATCAGATTTTGGAGGATATGCTAAGTGCTTGTGCGCTAGATTACAGATCTAGCTGGGACGAGAATTTGCCATATGCAGAGTTCTCTTACAACAATAGCTATCAATCCAGTTTGAAGATGCCCCCTTTTGAAGCCTTATATGGAAGGAGGTGCAGGACCCCATAGTTGTGGGATGAAGTTGGAGACCGCCAGTTGTTTGGACCGGATCTGATTAAGGAGTTGGAACAAAAAGTGAAATTGATTCACGATAGGCTCAAGGTAGCCCAGTCCAGGTAGAATAGCTATGCAGATTCTAAACGCAAGGAGACAGTTTACGAAGTTGGAGACAGAAATTATCTTCAAGTATCACCACTTCGAGGAGTTAAGCGCTTTGGAGTTAAGGGAAAGTTAGCGCCAAGTTTTGTAGGCCCATACAAAGTTTTGGAGCGTATGGGAGAAGTTGCCTATAAATTGGAATTGCCCGAAGGATTGTCAGGAGTTCACGACGAGTTCCACGTTTCCCAGTTGAAGAAGTGCCACGCAGAGATGGCTGATATACCGCTGAGAGACACAGTGCCGCTGGAAGCAATTCAATTAGACAGTGATTTGACCTATGAGGAGAAACCAGTTAACATTCTAGAGTATGCCAGTCGAGTCACCGGTAGCAAGGTTATCAAGTTTTGCAAGGTTCAGTGGAGCCACCACACGGAGGACGAAGCCACCTGGGAACAAGAGGAAGAATTGCTGAAGGACCACCCTCACCTATTTTCTAGCCAACCCGAATCTCGAGGGCGAGATTCATCTTAAGGGGGGTAGGTTTGTAACATCCCAAATTTTCAAATTTGGAATGTTATACACTAGATCATCATTGCATATCATATTTATTGCATTTTGGTTGATCCTAGAAATTTTACGCAACTCAAGGACCCTCGGAGAGAGTTGGGGATTTTTTTATTTTCATATTTGAGTTGTCTCAAATTTTGAAAATAGGATCATTTGATTTTATTTATTTTATCTTTGATTATTTCTATTACAAAAATATGAGAGAGGGAATAAAATGAATTTCCCAAAATAAAGAGATATTGAGGATTTAATAAAAAAAATCAATTAAGATTTTATTTTGGTTTTATTTGCTATTTTATTTGAATTTAGGAAAAATGCGCGTTTTTCAAAATTGCATTTAGGCCCCAAATAAATGTTCATCCTGTGCAGCTTGATTTTAGAAGCCGGGGAATATTTATTTCGGGATTTTTGGAGTCCGTTTAGTATTGCTTTTGTTTTTTTTTCTGAGCGTAACTATTTAAAAAAAAAACCCAACCGACCTAACAGGCCGTGTCCGACCCGGACACTAGGCCCGTCCGGCTTTATAAGTCGGGGAGGCCCAGTCGGACCCCCCTCAAACCCTAGCCGCCCTAGCCCCGCGCCGCCGCCGCCTTTGCCGCCGCCGCCCCTCACCGCTGCGCCCCACCGACGCCGCGCCCGCGCCACCGCCGGATTCGTCGCCGGAGGTAGACCTCGCCGCCGCCGGTTTTTCCAGAAAAACCGTTCGGTTTTTCCCGAAAAACCGTATGGTTTTTCCGACGGTTTTGTTCGTTTTTTAGTTTCGGTTTTTTTAAATAGATCGGTTTTTCCAGTTTATTTAATTAGCGAGCGTTCGTCCGTTCGTTCGTTTTAACGAACGTTCGTCATTTTTCTTTTTCTCGGATTAAATCCGTGATTTTTCTGATCGCGATTTTCGTTTTAGTCTAACTTTTCGCTCGTTTATCGGAATCAGGCGATTCAAGCGCCTGGAGTTTCGTCTCGAAACCCTCTTTCCGTTTAACCAACTCAAACAAGTTTTTTCCACTGTAAAAAAATTTCCCTAGATCCAGAATAGTAAACGAAGCCTGTTTCTTTTGCCGTTTGTCTTTCGTTGCTTCGTTCGGTTTGATTATTTTTGCCAACCGGAGTTCTTAAGTTGAACTTTCTGGTTAGACCTCTTATTTGAGTTTTACCTGTGCATTAGTTGGGTACTTATTGTATGCTTGTTTGTGTGCGATAAAGTACCCGGAGTGCGCCGCTTGCTACTTCGAATCGCTAGGTTTCCCGGATCATCAGCAAGGCAAGTAACACTTTGATCATGCTTACCCACTACCCAGATTTATTGCATTAGATCAATCCTCACACATTGCATGATTAGGATTTAATTAAATTGTGGGTTTGGGAAGTAGATGAGGTAGAACCTATTACCTGTTTATTATCAAACCTTTGGGAGTTACTTCTACGTTTGCTTATTATGCCATGCTATGCTAGTAGACGTGGATTGGGTGAGTGTATCCATGACAGATGTGAGATTGTTAATTAATGGTTTATTTAAGGTGGCAACTTAAACACACATCTAGGTGGATTGAGGCACCTGGGTATTCCAGCAATTGCCTGTTTTTCTTTTGGACCGCCACCCAGGCTCAAAGGGATCATAAGATTATTCATGCTAGAAACTTCCGTGTGCAGCCACAAGATATTATGGGCTCTAGCATAGTTGATTAAGTTGTGTGAACTCTTACAATGGTAGACTAGCAGATGTAGGGGAAGTAGGTGTAATGGTCTACCCGATCGTAAGGTGCTAGCGCTTCTGAAAGACTATGTCTCGGTCATCCGTCTTCTCAAACACCTTGCAGTGCGAGAAACCAAACAGAGGCGATCGAGTCTTGTGGGGAAAAATGCGCAAACCTCTGCAGAGTGTATAAACTAATCATGATTAGCCGTGTCCCCGGTTATGGACAACTTGAGTATCTAGTACCTGGATTATCATGTGAATCTCAACATGTTACTCTAGAATTAATTTTTGTTGGGTTTTGTTTAATGATGATGCTTAATTGGGGAAAATTGGCTTTACGCAAAACTATAACCATAGAGCTTTCCACCAGCCAAATATGCATGTAGAATAGCCTGTTTCATTCCATTACTCTCTATGTGTTACTTTGCCATCATATTCCATGTGCTGATCCGTTTCGGGCTGCAACGTTAATGTTGCAGACTTTTCAGACGACGATTATGGAGTTTTTAGGTTGTGGTTCTATACTCAGTGATGCCCTTGGAGTTGATGGACTCACTTATCTTCCTAGACTTCTGCTGTTATCGTTATTAGATGGCCTTAAGCCATATTTATTGTAATAAGTTCTGTTATGAGACTTTCGATGTAATAAGTGTGTGATTGCTACTCTGTTATAAATCCTTCAAGTACTGTGTGGTGTCAGCATTACTGATCCAGGGATGACACCTGAGCATAGAGATTGGACCGTTTGAGGTCTGGTCGCTACATGTTGCACCTTATTTACTTTATTTATCTGTTACCCGTTACAAATTACCTTATCACAAAACTATCTGTTACCGATATTTTCAGTGCTTGCAGAGAATACCTTACTGAAAACTGCTTATCCTTTCCTTCTGCTCCTCGTTGGGTTCGACACTCTTACTTATCTAAAAGGCTATGATAGATTCCCTACACTTGTGGGTCATCAAGACTCTTTTCTGGCGCCGTTGCCAGGGAGTGAAGCGCCTTTGGTAGGTGGAATTTGGTAAGGAAAAATTTATATAGTGTGCTGAAATTTACTGTCACTTGTTACTACAGAACATAATCCTTTAGGGGCTTGTTCGGGATATCTTCACCCCGACCAATAGAGCAAAGAGCTGCTCCTCAACCTATTGAACCTACTAAAAATGTTTACTTTGAAATTCCTTTGGGTATGATAGAGAAACTGCTAGCTAATCCTTTCACAGGTGATGGAACTTCACATCCCGATCTGCACCTAATCTATGTGGATGAAGTTTGTGGATTATTTAAGCTTGCAGGTATGCCCGAGTATGTTATCAAGAAGAAGGTATTCCCTTTATATTTGAAGGGAAAGGCATTGACATGGTTTAGGCTATGTGATGATATGGGATCATGGAAGTACAACCGATTGAAATTGGAATTTCATCAGAAGTTTTATCCTATGCATCTTGTTCATCGTGATCGTAATTATATATATAATTTGTGGCCTCGCAAAGGAGAAAGCATCGCTCAAGCTTGTGGGAGGCTTAAAACAATTTTATATTCATGCCCCAATCATGAGCTCTCAAGAGAAATTATTATTCAAAAAAATTATGATCGGCTTTCTCTCGATAACCGCTCCATGCTCGACACTTCTTGTACTGGTTCTTTTATGATGAAGACCATTGAATTCAAATGGGATTTATTGGAAAGAATTAAACGCAACTCCGAAGATTGGGATCTCGAAGAAGGTAAGGAGTCGGGTATAACCCCAAAGTTTTATTGTGTTAAATCTTTTATGGATACCGATACCTTTCGTGAATTTAGAACTAAATATGGACTTGACTCTGAGATAGTAGCTTCTTTCTGTGAATCCTTTGCTACTCATGTTGATCTCCCTAAGGAGAAGTGGTTTAAATATAATCCTCCCATTGAAGTAAAAGTAGTTGCACCTATTAAAGTTGAAGAAAAGACTATTACTTATAATGATTCTGTTGTTCCTACTGCTTATATTGAGAAACCACCTTTCCCTGTTAGAATAAAGGATCATGCTAAAGCTTCAACTGTTGTTCGTAAGGGTAATACTAGAACACCTACATCCTCTGAGCAAATTAAAGTGTAACCTAGTATTGCTATGGTTAAGGATCTCTTGGCCAATAATATTGATGGGCGTGTTATTTACTTCTGTGATGAAGCTGCTAGAATTGCTAGACCCGATACTAAAAATGAACATAGACATGTTGTAGGCATGCCTGTTATTTCTGTTAAAATAGGAGATCATTGCTATCATGGCTTGTGTGATATGGGTGCTAGTGCAAGTGCAATACCTCATTCCTTATATAAAGAAATTATGCATGATATTGCACCCGCTGAGATAGAGGAAATTGATGTTACAATTAAGCTTGCCAATAGAGACACTATTTCACCAGTTGGGATTGTTAGAAATGTTGAAGTCTTGTGTGGGAAAGTTAAATATCCTGCTGATTTTCTTGTTCTTGGTTCCCCACAAGATGACGTTTGCCCCATTATATTTGGTAGACCCTTCTTGAATATTGTTAATGCTAAGATAGACTGCAAAAAGGATGTTGTTACTATTGGCTTGGGGGATATGTCTCATGAGTTTAATTTTGCTACATTTCGTAGACAACCCCATGATAAAGAATTGCCTAGTAAAGATGAAATTATTGGTCTTGCTTATATTGTCGTGCCTCCTGGTGATCCTTTAGAACAATATTTGCTCGACCATGAAAATGATATGTTTATGAATGAAAGAAGGGAAATAGATGAAGTATTCTTTAAATAGGGACCTTATAGCGATCCAACCTCAAACGGTCGAATCTTTGTGCATAAGTGTCATCCCTGGATCGGTAATGCTG
This sequence comes from Triticum urartu, assembly GCF_056163025.1. NCBI lineage: Eukaryota > Viridiplantae > Streptophyta > Magnoliopsida > Poales > Poaceae > Triticum > Triticum urartu. The sequence continues at coordinate 340,783,446 of NC_141873.1, read as the reverse complement.
ACACACACAGTACTTCGAAGGATTTATAACAGAGTAGAAATCACACACTTATTACATCAACAGTCTCAAAAGAGAACTCATTACAATAAGTATGGCTTAAGGCCATCTAAATAAGATAACAACGGAAGGCTTGGAAGATAAAGTGAGTCCATCAACTCCGAAGGCATAGCTGAGTGCACGACAACGACCTAGCGCACCTTACTCCTCGTCTGAGAAGTCTGCAACATGATATGTTGCAGCCCGAAATGGGTCAGCACATGGAATATGCTGGCAAGATAACACGGTAGAGCAATGAACAAGTAAAGGCTATTACTATATGCACATGAGGCTGGTGGAGGATCTACGGTTATAATGTTTTGCGAAAAGCCAATTTTTTCCTACAACAAAGGAATATATTTTATTTAACTATCATGGTAGTTGTTAAACATTGAGAAGGTTCCTCCAACTCAATCCCAATTAAACATTATCGATAACCCAACCAAATTATTTAATAGAGTGATGAGATCAACATGATAATCCAAGATCCAGATACTCAAAATGTCCATAACCGGGAACACGGCTAACCATGATTAGTTTTTACACTCTGCAGAGGTTTGCCACTTTTCCCCACAAGACTCGATCTCCTCCGTTGGATTTCTCGCACTACATGGTGTTTGAGAAATGGATGACCGAGACACAGTCTTTCAGAAGCATTAACTCTAACCCCGGGTAGACCGTACCAACCTACATCCCCTACATCTGCTAGCCTACCACAGGAAGAGGTCATGCAACTTACTCCACTATGCTAGAGCCCATAATAGTTTGTGGCTGCACACGGAAGTTTCTAGCATGAATAATCTTATGATCCCTTTGAGCCTGAGTGGCAAACCATAGGATGATCACAGGGGTACTCCGGGATATCCTAGGACAACACTGGATTCTCCAGGTACCCGCAACCAATCCACCCAGATGTGTGTTTAAGTAGCCACCTTAAGTTAACCATTAATTAACAATCTCACATCTGTCATGGATACACTCAAACCCAATCCACGTCTATGAGCATAGCATGGCAGTATAAGCATAACGTAGAAGTAACTCCTACGGTATGATAATAAAAGGGGCAATAGGTTCTACCTCATCATCTACTTCCCAAAACCCACCCTACTCATGCAATGTTTGAGGGTTGTAACTAATGCATAAAAACTGGGTAAGAAAAGAGTATGATCAAAGTGTTACTTGCCTCTCTAATGATCCGCAAAACCTAGTGACTCGTCGTAGCATGCTGCGCACTCCGATAATTCTATCGCAAACAAACAATAGCATACATAAGCACACAAGCATGAGTAACAACAAATTTTCTACATTGTGGTAATGTTTCATAATTTTTGGAGTTAGAGAAGTATGAATGTTCTTGCATTCTTTAGAGACTGTTCTGTTTAGACTGATTACTGTTATGTTTGCTTATTTAATGATTTTATTTGAGGATAGGAGTATTAAATATGCAGAGGCATTTAGTATGTAGTGTTAAATAATGATTTTAGTGATTTGCCACAGTAGAGAATGATAAGGTTATTGCGTTGATTTATACTTTCATGAATATTAATTTTTTGCAATAAGTATGTGAATTCTTTATGACTAATGTTGAGTCCATGGATTATATGCACTCTCACCCTTCCACCATTGGTAGCCTCTCTAGTACGGCGCAACTTTCGCTGGTGCATTAAACCCACCATATACCCTTCCTCAAAATAGCCACCATACCTACCTATTATGGCATTTCCATAGCCATTCCGAGATATATTTCCCTGCAACTTCCACCGTTCCCTTTATTATGGCACATACCATCATTGTCATATTGCTTTGCATGATCATGTAGTTGGCATAGTATTTGTGGCTTGGCCACCGTTCATATTTTTTTATACATGTCAGTCTTGATCATTGCACATCCCGGTATACCGCCAGAGGCATTCATATAGAGTCATATTTTGTTCTAGTATCGAGTTGTAATTCTTGAGTTGTAAGTAAATAAAAATGTGATGATCATCATTACTAGAGCATTGTCCCATGTGAGGAAAGGGTGATGGAAGATATGATTTCCTCATAAGTTGGGATGAGACTCCGGACTTAAAAAGAGAGAGGCCAAAGAGCCCAAGATAAAAAAGAGGCCAAAGAGCCCAAACAAGAAAAAGAAGAAGAGAAAATAAAAAATGAGAGAAAAAGAGAGAAGGTACAATGTTACTATCCTTTTTATCACACTTGTGCTTCAAAATAGCACCATGTTCTTCATGATAGAGAGTCTCCTATTTTGTCACTTTCATATAGTAGTGGTAATTTTTCAATATAGAACTTGGCTTGTATATTCCAATGATGGGCTTCCTCAAATTACCCTAGGTCTTCGTGAGCAAGCAAGTTGGATGCACACCCACTTAGTTTTCATTTTGAGCTTTCATACACTTATAGCTCTAGTGCGTCTATTGCATGGCAATCCCTACTCACTTGCATCGATATTAATTGATGGGCATCTCCATAGCCAATTATTCTACCTAGTTGATGCGAGATTTTCTCCTTTTTGTCTTCTCCTCACAACCTCCACCATACTCTATTCCATCTATAGTGCTATATCCATGGCTCACACTCATGTATTGCGTGAAAGTTGGAAAAGCTTGAGAACATCAAAGTATGAAACAATTGCTTGGCTTGTCATCAGGGTTGTGCATGATGAAATATTTTGTGTGATGAAGATAGAGCATAGCCAGACTATATGATTTTGTAGGGATAACTTTCTTTGGCCATGATATTTTGAGAAGACATGATTGCTTTATTAGTATGCTTGAAGTATTATTGTTTTTATGTCAATATTAAAATTTTGTTTTGAATCTTATGGATCTGAATATTCTTGCCACAATTAAGAAGATTACATGGATAAATATGTTAGGTAGCATTCCACATCAAAAATTCTATTTTTATCATTTACCTACTCGAGGACGAGCAGGAATTAATCTTGGGGATGCATACGTCTCCAACGTATCTATAATTTTTTATTGTTCCATGCTATTATATTATCTATTTTGGATGTTTTATATGCATTAATATGCTAATTTATATTATTTTTGCGACTAACCTATTAACCTAGAACCCAGTGCCAGTTTCTATTTTTTCCTTGTTTTTGAGTTTTACAGAAAAGGAATATCAAACGGAGTCCAAAAATGTTGAAAATTTACGGTGATTTTTATGGACCAGAAGAGACCCACGGAGCATTGAAGTTGGGTTAGAAGAGTCTCGAGGCGACCACAAGCCTAGGAGCGCTCCCCACAGCTTGTGGGCCCCTCGGGCACCACCGTGACTTGTTTCTAGCGCCAAAAATTCCTATAACTATAAAAACCTCCAAAAAGAAACCTATATCAAAAGTTCTGCTGCCACATGCCTATGTAGCCATGAAAAACCAATCGGGAGCCCATTCCGGCATCGTGCAGGAGGGGGAAACCATCATCGGAGGACACCTTCATCATCCCAGCGGTCTCCATGACAAGGAGGGAGTAGTTCCCCCTCGGGCCTGATGATATGTACTAGTACCTATGTGTTTGTTCAACCTCTCTCGTGTTCTTGATTTGGCACGATCTTGATGTACCGCGATCTTTGTTACTATAGTTGGACCATATGGTGTTTCTCCCCTTCTATCTTGTGATGAATTGAGTTTTACCTTTGAGGTTTCACTATTATCGGATTGAATACTATTATGGATTTGAGAACACTTGATGTAGCGTGGGATACCCGTGGTGACAATGAGGTGTTCTATTGATTCACTTGATATATGTTTTGGCACTCAACTCGCGGATTCGCGAGGTGACATTAGGGTAATCTATGCATAGGGGTTGATGCAAGTTTACGTCCTTGTTTCTCCGGTAGGAATCTTGGGGCACTCTTTGAGGTTGTTTGTGTTGGATTGAATATTGTGAATCTGAAGTTGTTTGATGCATATCATATAATTAACCCATAGATGCTTGTGGTGACATTGGAGTATCTAGGTGACATTAGGGTTGATTGATGGGTATCATATGGTGTTATTTTACTACGAACTCTAGGATTGTTTGTGACACTTACAGGAATAGCTCAATGGATCGATTGGAAAGAATAACTTTGAGGTGGTTTCGTACCCTACAAGCAATTTCATCTTATCTTCTCCGTGATAGGAACTTAGGAGTGACTCTGTGTCGCATGTTTAGGTATTTCCATATGATTTAATAATGTTATCATTGTTGAGAGACTTTGCACTAGTGAGAGTATGAACCCTAGGCCTTGTTTCCAAGCATTGCAATACCGTTTTTGCTCACTTTTGTTACTTGCTACCTTGCTGTTTTTATATTTTCAGATTACAAAAACCTATATCTACCATCCATATTATACTTGTATCACCCTCTCTTTGCCAAACTAGTGCACACATACAATTTACCATTGTATTGGGTGTGTGTAGCGATCTGACCTCAGACGGTCAAATCTCTATGCATAAGTGTCATCCCTGGATCGGTAATGCTGACACACACAGTACTCGAGGATTTATAACAGAGTTCAATCACACACTTATTACATCTAATGTCTCAAAATAGAACTTATTACAATAATATGGCCGAAGGCCATCTAAATAAGATAACAACGGAAGCTTTGAAGGTAAATGAGTCTATTAACTCCAACGGCATAGCTGAGTGCACGACAACGACCTAGCACACCTTACTCTTCGTCTGAAAACTCTGCAACATAATACGTTGCAGCCTATGTAGGTCAGCACATGGAATATGCTGGCAAAATAACACTATAGAGCAATGAAGAAATAACAACTATAACTATATGCATATATGGTTGGTGGAGGCTCTATGGTTATCATTCGCATAAAGCTAGTTTTTCCCTACAACAAAGGAATATATTTTATTTAACTACAAAGTTTGTTGAAAACATTGAGAAGGTTCCTCCAACTCAATCCCAAAATAATGATTATCAACCCAACAAATTATTTAAGTAGAGTGATGAGATCAAATCAATAATTCAAGTACCAGATACTCAAGATGTCCATAACCGGGGACACGGCTAACCATGATTAGTTTATACACTCTGTAGAGGTTTGCGCACTTTTCCCCACAAGACTTGATCTACTCTGTTGTATTTCTCGCACTGCATGATGTTTGAGAAATGGATGACCGAGACACAGTCTTTCCGAAGAGGTCCCCTTAACCGATAGATAGGCCGGTACACCTACAATCCCCTACATCTGCTAACCCATCATGGAAAGGATTCCCATAACTTACTCAACTATGCCAGAGCCCATAATGGCTTGTGGCTGCACACAGAAGTTTCTAGCATGAATAATCTTATGATCCCTTTGAACCAGGGTGGCGAACCATAGGATGATCACACAGGTACTCCGGGATATCCTAGGACAACACTGGATTACTCCAGGTGCCCAGACAACCACTGGGTGCTCCAGGGTGCCTCAATCAATCCACCCAGATGTGTATTAAAGTAGCCACCTTAAGTTTAACCATTAATAAATGATGACTCTCACATCTGTCATGGATCACTCAAACCAAACCACGTCTACGAGCATAACATAGCAGTATAAGCATAATGTAGAAGTAACTCCCAGGGTTGCATACAAGACAATAGGTTCTACCTCATCAACTACTTCCCAATACCCACATGTTATCAAGTCCTAACCATGCAATGTTTGAGGGTTGAAACTAATGCATCAAAACTGGGTAATAAAGGGGTATGATCAAAGTGTTACTTGCCTTGCTGACGATCTGAAAACCCTAGTGACTATAGTAGCGCGCTTCGCACTCCGGAAACTCTATCATAAATGAACAATAGCATACATAAGCACTCAAGCATAAGATGCAAGGGTAAACTCAAGAGAAAATATCCAAACTAAAAATACAAGAGAAGAGCTTTGATCTGCAAAAAGAATCGATCAAATCGGAGCTACGAAACTCAAACTACGATAAGAAAAAGTTCGAAAACAAATCTGCTTGAAACCAAATTTTAAATTTTCAAAACCGTGTTCAATTTGATTATCTGGAAAGAGAGGCACAAGACGAAGATTTTGGCGTTGGTTTCACTGGATTTGGACAAACGAGCAAAAAGTAACAAGGGTTTAAAGATCAGGGACTAAACTATGATAAAAGTATTCAGGGATAGGTCCCTGGCCAAAAATTAAAATAAAAAGAAAAACCTAACGAACAAACATTCGCTACGAAAACCTAACGAATGAAATCATTCATTAAAAAGAAACTAACGGGTGAACGTTCGTCAAATAACAAACCAAAAATAAAACTGATCTAAACCTAACTAAGAGGAAAAAAACGAAAAAGAAAAACCGATGGTTTATACCGGTTAACCGGACTTGGCCGGTGGCAGGCAACGGCGACGGCAAGGCGGGGTGCAGAGTGGAGACGGTGAGCGGCGGCGTGGGCGGCGTCGGCGGCAGCGGGCGACACGGGCGTCCGCGGCGACAGCAGCAGGCGGCGGTGGCTTGCGGGGAGGCGGCGGCGGCTGGCGATGAGGAGGAGGGGGGTCGGGTCTGCTTATAAAGGGGCCGGGGGACTTCTTGGGTGAGGGGGCGCGGCCTCAGGAGGCGTGTCCGCCTCGGACACGGCCGGCGGCGGCGCGCGGCGTTACTCCTCCGCCCGGGAGGAAGGAGGCGCGGGCGAGCGGGCCGGCTCGGCTGGGCCTTTGGCCCAGTCAGGCGAGAAGTTTTTTTAAAAAAAGAAATAATTCTGCCCGAAAGAAAAAAATCCTAATAAAATATACAAAAAATTCTAAAAATACCACAAATAATTTTCACCATCCAAACCTAATATTTAGGACAAAGTGAACATTTTTCTGACCTAAAATGCAATTTTCAAAAATGCATATTTTTCTAATTCAAATAAAATAGTGAATAAAATGCAATTAAAATATTTATTTGATTTTAAAATTTATTCTCCAATATTCCTCTCTTTTGAAGAATTCATTTTATCTTCTCTCATTTGTTTTTATTATTGGAAATAATAGGAGAGAGAAATAATAAAAATCAAATTGATCCTCTTTTCAAATTTGAGAAAAAAATCAAATATGAAAATTTGTGAAATCTCCAGCTCTCTCCTTGGGTCCTTGAGTTGCTTAAGATTTCTAGGATCTCAACCAAAAAGGCAAATAAAATATGATATGCATATGATAACCTATGTATAACATCCAAATTGAAAATTGGGATGTTACAAACCTACCCCCCTTAAAGATGAATCTCACCCTCGAGATTCGGGTTGGCTAGAGAATAGGTGTGGGTGGTCTTTCCGTAGGTCTTCTTCTCGCTCCCAGGTGGCTTCCTCCTCGGTATGGTGGCTCCACTGAACTTTGCAAAACTTGATAACCTTGCTGCGTGTAACTCGGCTTGCAAACTCAAGTATCTTGACGGGTTTCTCCTAGTAAGTTAGGTCACTCTCCAACTGAATTGCTTCCAGGGGCACTGCATCTCTCAGAGGAATGTTGGCCATCTCAGCATGGCACTTCTTCAACTGGGAAACGTGAAACACATCATGAACTCCTGACAATCCTTCGGGTAACTCCAACTTGTAGGCAACTTCTCCCATATGATCCGAAACTCGATATGGTCCTACAAATCTTGGGGCTAACTTTCCTTTAACTCCGAATCGTTTAACTCCTCGCAGTGGTGACACACGAAGATATGCTCTATCTCCAATTTCATACACTACCTCCTTGCATTTAGTATCGGCATAACTTTTCTGTCTGTACTGAGCTACCTTCAGTCTATCTCGAATCAACTTAACCTTATCTTCAGACTCCTTGATTAAATCTAGTCCGAACAACTGACGGTCTCTGACTTCATCCCACAACAATGGTGTCCTACACCTTCTTCCATACAAAGCTTCGAAAGGGGCCATCTTTAAACTAGCATGGTAACTATTATTGTATGAGAACTCTGCGTAAGGCAAATTGTCATCCCAACTAGATCCATAATCTAGTGCACAAACTCTCAACATGTCCTCTAGAATCTGATTGACCCTCTCGGTCTGTCCATCTGTCTGCGGATGGAAGGCTGTACTGAACTCTAGCCTGGTAACCAAAGTCTGGTGCAGCTGATTCCAAAACTTCGAGGTAAACTGTGTTCCTCTATCTGATACGATGGTCCTCGGAACTCCATGCAGACATACAATCCTGGCGATATATATCTTGTCCAACTTCACGCTTGTATACGTGGTTTTCACGAGGATAAAGTGAGCTACCTTGGTCAAGCGATCAACTACTACCCAAATAGAGTCATATCTTGATCGTGTCCTAGGTAATCCGGTGATAAATACCATGCCAAGTTTGTCCCACTTCCATTTGGGTATTGGCATAGGCTGAAGTAATCCTGCTGGCTTCTGATATTCTGCCTTCACTCTCTGACATACATCACATACTGCTACATACTCGGCAATATCCTTCTTCATACCTGTCCACCAGAAACGTTCCCTCAAATCCAAATACATCTTGGTGTTTCCGGGGTGAATCGAGTATGGCGAGTCATGGGCTTCCTGAATTATTAACTTCCTGATCTCCATGTTATTGGGCACATATACACGATCCTCAAACCCTAATGTTTCGTGCTCATCCTCGTGAAAACCCTTGGCTTTTCCTTTGCTCATATTTTCCTTTATCTCTGCAACTTCCTTATCATCCTTCTGAGTTTCTCGAATCTTTCCCAACAATGTAGACTGAACCTCCATTGCTGCAACAAAACCTCTTGGAACTATCTCCAAACGAAGCTCCTTGAGATCCTCGACTAACTCCTGCGAAAATCCTCCAGTTATGAGGGTATTGGCATAACTCTTGCGGCTCAAAGAGTCCGCCACGACATTGGCCTTTCCTGGATGATAATGCGGCTTCATATCATAATCCTTTATTAATTCCAACCATCTCCTCTGTCTTAGATTTAACTCCTTCTGTGTGAAAATATACTTCAAACTCTTGTGATCCGTGTACACATCACAACAGTTTCCAATAAGAAAATGTCTCCAAGTCTTGAGCGCATGCACTACGGCTGCTAACTCCAAATCGTGCGTGGCATAATTCAACTCGCTTAGTGTTTGCATCTTGCTTACATCATGTTTAACATTCAATGAATTTGAAATGGGGGATGTTCAAACCCTAGCAGCAAATGAAATTCAACTAGGATCAAAATAAATCATTTTCAATGAACCCAAAATGCCTTTGGAAAAGTTCATCATTTTTGAATTGGTCTAGAACCTCTACCAAAAATGGTGCACATTTTTCTAAGCCACTTTGGATTTTGAATTAATCCATAGAGTATTTGAATTTGGGCATTTAACTGCTATAAATATTTTAAATGCCTAATTAATCCTGAAAGCAGTTGGGGGATGTTGGGAATATTCCAATATGTTCTCACAATTTATTCCAGGATTTATAAAAATGGTTTAGTACTTTTAATAAATCAAAACATGCAAAATAAAATAGAAAACAGAAAAGAATTAGAGAGAGAGAGATAGAAAGCCAACCTGGGCCACTTACCTGGCGGCCTAGTAGGCCAGCCTGGCCCACTGGCCCATCCGCCAGTCATCCCCCTCCTCCCGCCAGTCGGACAGGGCGCGTGGCCAGAGCATGTCGACGCGCGCGCACTAGAGGCCTCCACCTCGTGCTTCCTGCCCGCCCTCGTTCGAGTGCCTGGAGACGCCCAGAGCCCCATGGTTCCTTCTCCCCCACTCTTTGTTCTCTCCCTCGCCCTCTAGCCCCCTCCCCGAGCTCACTCGAGAGCGCTCCGCCGTCGTCGTGCTTCACCCGCGTCGCCATCGCCCCCTTTCGTCGCGTCGTCGTGTCCGGCATCTCCGCCATTGAGCACCACACCTCCATGTCGAAGGAAACAAGCTGGAGAGCTCCACTTCGCTGCCATCTGGTCGTCTTCAACCTCGGCACCCACCGGACGCCACTCGTCGATTCGCGCGCGAGAGGTCGTCTCCGAGCCTGCTGAACCGCTCTCCAACCTCCCTGTGAGCTCCCGCGTCGAACCCCTCTTCTCCCTCTCTCGTTCCCGCTCGCTAGCCTCGCTCCCAACCATGGCCGTGAGCTCATCACCGGCGTCCATGTTGTCGCCGTGGTTGCAGAGGACAAACCTCGCGTCCGAGCCCGCGTACATGCTCCCCGCGTTGCTACGAACCTAAAACGCACCCCAGCTAGCTCCCTTTCGTGCTACAATGCTTGCGCCCGCACAAGCCCGACCTGCTGCCGCCACAAATCTCGTCGCTGGCGCTGCTCCCGGCCACCCCAGCCTCCGCCTCCGCCACGGCCACCGTTGGATGCGCCACTCCACCCTCTTCCCCGTAGCTGCTCCCTTTGCGCCAATAGAGCCCCTGTAGGTGGATCCCGATGCGCTCCGCCGCGTCCGGCCACGCCAGCGGCTAAACGCCGGCAAGTTGACCACTTTGACCGGCGGGGTTTGACCCCGTCTGACCAGGGGTTTGACCCCTCTCTCACTGACATGCGAGCCCTGCCCGGCTAACTAAGTTAGTTAGGGCAAATCCTATTTAGGTTACTTAGGTTAGCCGCAGACAAGTGGGCCCTGGCCCCTGTTAATTAGCTAAGTGTTAAATTAACTTAATTTTAAACCCACAGCCGCTGACGTGTGGGTCCAGGGACTAATTAGCCTAGATTAACTGTTAGCTAGTACTAATTAACCCTGTTAGTTGACTGAGTCACTGACCAGTGGACCCCACTGGTCAGGTTTGACCTGGACCGGGTCTGTTGACTTGCTGAGGTCAGCATGACGTAGTGCTGATGCAATAATACGTTTTCTGGTTTAAAATTTAACCAGCAAAATCCAGAAAATGTTAAAACTTCTAAAATTCATAGAAAATAATCTATAACTCCAAATGAAATAATTTATATATGAAACATTATCAGAAAAATCCAATCTATCCATCTGTACCTTTTTCATGCATATTTGAGCAACCTAAAGCTAATGTATATGACAATTTGAATTAATGGCATTTGAAATGCCTTATGTGGAGTTTGAATTTGAATCTTGCGTTCAAACCAACTTCATTTAACTTGTTGCTAGTTGCATTAGCTCAAATCAGAGCATATTGCCATGTCATTATCATGCATCATATTGTTGCATTGCATTGATTGTGTTCTTTCTCTGTTGCCGGTGTTTGTTCCCCTTCAGTAGACATGTTCCGACGATGAGTTCGATGACACCGATGAAGAACTATATTATCTTCAGAAGTGCCAGGCAAGCAAAACCCCCTTGTTCATCCCGATACAATCCCACTCTCTCGCTCCTGCCCTCTTTTACTACATTAGGACAACAATGATTCAACTGTTACATGTTGCGGTAGTTGAACCCCTTTCCTCTGCATGACCTGTTCTTGCCACAGTAAATATATGAAACCCACTAGCATGAGTAGGAGTTGTTTGAGCCTTTATGTGCCTACTCATTCATGCTTGTTTGTCATGCCTGCTATTGCTTAGAGTTGTGTCAGGTCTGATTCATCAGGGATGAATTGGAAAGTTGTGAACATGTCCTACTGTTGAGAGCTAAGTGTGTGAACATGATTTGGTAAAGGTATCGGTGAGAGGCCATGTAGGAGTACATGGTGGGTTGTCTCATTGAAGCCGTCCTCAGGAACTGAGTCCTGTTTTGTGATCCATGAACAGTTACTACCACACATTGGGCTCCGGGCACTCCAAGATCTCTCGACTTATTAATCAACATGATCTCTGTCCAGCAGTTGCAACTAGTTTCTGGTGTTTCTAGGTAGTGTTAGTAGTCTACCAAGTGGCACCTGGTACAGGTGGGCTTGGGATAGACTAGGCACTGTGGCTGGGTAGACCAAGCATCGCCCGTTTGGTGGGCTTGGAACCCTGTACACATCGTTTGGGGCCATGAGCGACACCCCGGCCGGATCTCCTTGTGGATGGAACCCGAATAGGCGATAAACCTAGACTAGAGACTTGCGTGGTTAGTCAGGTCGTGGTCGACTCCCTTGCCAGGCTTCCGCTTGAAGGTTGCCGAGATACACGACGTGTACATGGTGGTAAGTGGCGAGAGCGTGTGTGAAGAAGTACACCCCTGCAGGGTTAACATCATCTATTCGAATAGTTGTGTCCGCGGTAAAGGACTTCTGGGTTACCTGTACAGTTCATAGACAAGTGAAAGTGGATACTCTAAAATGCGCAAGATAAGAGTGAGTGCTATGGATGGCGTTCTCGTAGGGAGACGGGATTGGATCCATAGTGGTGTATTGATTGGTGAATATGTGGACTCGTGTGCGCCACCTCGAAAGAGTTACTTGCAATCATAGTACAGGATAGCCACCAAGTCAAAGCCAGCTTGCTGCAGTTAAACTCCACCACCCCTTTGTTGATACTGATGCATATGTAGATAGTTCTGATGTAAGTCTTGCTGGGTACATTTGTACTCACGTTTGCTTAATTTATGTTTTTGCGAAGAGACTTCAGTCTCGCTAGTAGTTCCGCGTGGACTTCGACGTTTTGCTTAATTTATAGTCAGGCTTCTCAGCCTTTTTCATTTGTAGTTGTCTGTACTCAGACATGTTTAAGCTTCCGCTTGTGCTATTGCTTGTATGACTTGATTGCTGGGTCATGAGACCCATGTTTGTAATATCTGGATCTTCGGAGCCTAATGACTAAATACTCTGAGTCATAGAGTCTTTTTGTGATGCCATGTTGTATTTGCACATATCGAGCATATTGTGTGTGTGATTTTGAAATGCTTGGTATGTGCGGGATCCGACAACCTAGTTGTTTATCCTAGGTAGCCTCTCTTATGGGGAAATGTAGTCTAGTGCTCCGCTGAGCCATGGTAGTCTGCTACAGCCCGGTTTACCGGAGTCCTGCTAGCCTAGTTACTTCTGCTCCGGAACACTTAGACTGGCCGGCATGTGATCCACTTCATCCCTGTGTCTGTCCCTTCAGGGAAATGTCACGCGGTGACTTCCGGAGTCCTGCTAGCCTGCTACAGCACGGGTTTCCGTAGTCTTGTTAGCCCAGTTGCTACAGCCTGGATTCACACGCTGACGACCGACACGTTCGATGCTGGTTCATGTATGCCTGTCCCCGTAAGTTACTGCCACTTTGGGTTCACGACTAGTCATGTCGGCCCGGGTTCTCTGTCATATGGATGCTAGCGACACTATCATATACATGAGCCAAAAGGCGCAAACGGTCCTGGGCCAGGTAAGGTGGCACCCGTGGGAATACCGTGCGTGAGGCCGCATAGTGATATGATGTGTTACATGCTAGATCAGTGTGACTTAGAATCGGGGTCCTAACATTTATTTAACTACAAAGTTTGTTGAAAACATTGAGAAGGTTCCTCCAACTCAATCCTAAGATAATAATTGTCAACCCAACAAAGTAATTAAGTAGAGTGATGAGATCAAATCAATAATTCAAGTGCCAGATACTCAAGATGTCCATAACCGAGGACACGACTAACCATGATTAGTTTATACACTCTGCAGAGGTTTGCGCACTTTTCCCCACAAGACTCGATCTCCTTCTTTGTATTTCTCGCACTGCATGATGTTTGAGAAATGGATGACCGAGACACAGTCTTTCCGAAGAGGTCCCTTTAACCGATAGATAAGCCGGTACACCTACAATCCCCTACATCTGCTAGCCCATCATGGAAAGGATTCCCACAACTTACTCAACTATGCCAGAACCCATAATGGCTTGTGGATGCACACGAAAGTTTCTAGCATGAATAATCTTATGATCCCTTTGAACCTGGGTGGCGAATCATAGGATGATCACACGGGCACTCCGGGATATCCCAGGACAACACTGGATTACTCCAGGTGCCCAGACAACCATTGGGTGCTCCAGGGTGCTTCATCCAATCCACCTAGATGTGTATTAAAGTAGCCACCTTAAGTTTAACCATTAATAAATGATGAATCTCACATCTATCATGGATCACTCAAACCAAACCACGTCTACGAGCATAGCATAGCAGTATAAGCATAACGTAGAAGTAACTCCCAGGGTTGAATACAAGACAATAGGTTCTACCTCATCAACTACTTCCCAATACCCACATGTTATCAAGTCCTAATAATGCAATGTTTGAGGATTGAAACTAATGCATAAAAACTAGGTAATAAAGCGGTATGATCAAAGTGTTACTTGCCTTGCTGACGATCTGAAAACCCTAGTGACTCGTAGTAGCACGCTTCGCTCTCTGGAAACTCTATCGCAAACAAACAATAGCATACATAAGCACTCAAGCATAATATGCAAGGGTAAAATCAAGAGAAAATATCCAAACTGAAAACACAAGAGAAGAGCTTCGATCTGCAAAAAGAATCGATCAAATCGGAGCTACGAAACTCAAACTACGATCAAAAGAAGTTCAAAAACAAATCTTCTTGAAACCAAATTTTAAGATTGTCAAAACCATGTTCAAGTTGATTATCTGGAAAGAGGGGAACAAGACGAAGATTTTGGCGTTGGTTTCACTGGATTTGGACAAACGAGCAAAAAGTAACGATGGTTTAAAGATCAGGGACTAAACTGTGATAAAAGTATTCGCGGATAGGTTCCTGGCCAAAAATTAAAATAAAAAGAAAAACCTAACAAACAAACTTTCGCTACGAAAACCTAACGAATGAAATCGTTCGTTAAAAAGAAACTAACGGGTGAACGTCCATCAAATAACGAACCGAAAATAAAACCGATCTAAACCTAACTAACCGAAAAAAACCGAAAAAGAAAAACCGATGGTTTATACCGGTTAACTGGACTTGGCCGGCGGCGGTCAACGGAAGCGGCGACGAGCGTCGGCGGCGAGGCGACGCCGAGGCGGGGTGCGGGGTGGCGAGCGGCGGCTGCAGGCGACGCGAGCGTCGGCAGCGGCAACGGCTGCGGCTTGCTGGGAAGCGGCGACGTCTGGCGATGAGGAGGAGGGGGCTGGGCCCGCTTATAAAGGGGCCAGAGGCTGCTTGGGCGAGGGGGTGCTGCCTCGGGAGGCGTGTCTGCCTCGAACACGGCCGGCAGCGACGCGCAGCGGGACTCCTCGCCCGGGAGGAAGGCGGCGCGGGCGAGCAGGCCGGCTCAGCTGGGCCTTTGGCCTAGTCGAGTGAGAAGTTTTTTTAAAAAAAAATTGCCTGAAAGAAATCCTAATAAAATATACAAAAAATTCTAAAAACATCAGAAATAGTTTTCACCCTCCAAACCTAATATTTAGGACAAAGTGAACATTTTTCTGGCCTAAAAATGCAATTTTCAAAAATGCATATTTTTCTAATTCAAATAAAATAGTGAATAAAATGCAATTAAAATATTTATTTGATTTTAAAATTTCTTCTCCAATATTCATCTCTTTTGAAGAAGTCATTTTATCTTCTCTCATTTATTTTTATTATTGGAAATAATTGGAGAGAGAAATATTAGAAATCAAATTGATCCTCTTTTCAAAGTTGAGAAAAAATCAAATATGAAAATTTGTGAAACCTCCAACTCTCTCCTTGGGTCCTTGAGTTGCTTAAGATTTCTAGGATCTTAACCAAAAAGGCAAATAAAATATGATATGCATATGATGACCTATGTATAACATCCAAATTGAAAATTGGGATGTTACAGTGTGTTGGGGACGCAAGAGACTCATTGTTATTTGGTTGCATGGTTGTTTGAGAGAGACCATCTTCATCCTATGCCTCCCACGGATTGATAAACCTTAGGTCATCCACTTGAGGGAAATTTGTTGTTGTCCTACAAAACTCTGCACTTGGAGGCCCAACAGTGTCTACAAGGATAAAGTTGTGTAGTATACATTAACTATCAATGGTGCTGGGGGGAGTTGGTGCTGTCAAAAGAAGTAGAGGCCACTAGAAAAGATGGAGGGGCGAATGAGATGATTGTTGTCCCCCCCCCCAACTTTGGAACTGATGCAACAACAATAGTGTTTCGGGGCACTGCTGGCGTAAATTGCTCAACAAGGAGCAGGAAGCTCTTTGGGGGGAGGAAAAGATCTAAATCCTGCTAGTGATAGAGAGACTGAGATCAACCGAGGCAAAGTGATACCTCAAGGGACTGGTGGCCCTGGCAAGGGGGAGATAATGATTTTGTAAAAGGAAATAGGTTGGTGTTGAATAGTGGAGGGCAAAACAACAGGATCTTGCAAAAAGAAAATACTGAAGTTGGTAAACCTGGGAACAACTATATATAGAACTGTCTGCAAAAAATGTAAGGACCCCAGACATGTGACAAGTGATTGCAAGCTGTCCAACTACATCATTTGTGGTAAAAACTCACATATTATTGAGGAGTGTGCTTGGCTGAAGTAGGTGAAGCCAGTACCCAAGTTTGTGGGATATGCTGCCAGGGGGCTACGGGTGCTATTGGCACATAATTCCAAGGAAGTAATGAACATTGAGCAGGTTAATCCAATGGCCATCATTAAGATTGTTTCTGGTGATATCAATGAAACCCAGTTCTTGGAAGACATTAATTACATGTTTAGTTGGAATTGGCGGTGGAGGTGCAGTAAACACGGGGGAATACTTATGTCATGCGAGTTCCTAACAAAAGTAGGTTGATGGAGCTACATATTTTTTGTGATTTTAACTTGCCGGGCACCAGGGCAGTCATTAATGTGGATAGCTAACTTATGGCAATCAGGCAGTAGGTAAACTTCATACAATGCTAATCAAGTTTGGAAATGTGCCTGAATGCTTCATGCATTTTTTTTGGGATGTGTGAGGTGCCTGCAACTGTTGGGCCATGATGCGGCTTGAAGCTATGTCGGCATTTCCCCAAAGAGGAAGGGATGATGCAGCACAATGGTGGTAGGTATTTCCCTCAGTGATGAGACCAAGGTTATCGAACCAGTAGGAGAACCAAGCAACACTACATAAATAGTACCTGCACACAAATAACAAATACTCGCAACCCGACTATAAAAGGGGTTGTCAATCCCTTTCGGTTAGCGGCGCCAGAAATTGGCAAACGGACGTGAGAGAGTAGTAAATTTAGCTAGATCAAATGCCAAATAAAATAAAGTGCAGCAAGGTATTTTTGTATTTTGGTTTAATAGATCTGAAAATAAAAGGCAAATAATATGAGAAAGAGACCCGGGGGCCGTAGATTTCACTAGTGGCTTCTCTCGAGAAAAATAGAAAACGGTGGGTAAACAAATTACTGTTGGGCAATTGATAGAACTTCAAATAATCATGATGATATCCAGACAAAGATCATTACATAGGCATCATGTCGTGGAATTGTCACGGCAGATGTCCTTAGTGTCAGGACTTAGTCGCGAGGCCAACGCATCTATGTGGTAGCTTGAGAGGGGTTGGGCGGGACGAGAGACACGATGTTTTACCCAGGTTCGGCCCCTCACAGTGGAGGTAAAAGCCTACATCCTGCTTCATTGATATTGATGATGATGATCACGGTTACAAGAGTGCTCTATCTTGAGAGCTATTGCCTAAACCTAACTTGTCCAACTTGTGGAACTTGTGAATCTTGTCCCCTTTTGGGGAGCCCTGCCCCTCCTTATATATGTTGAAGGGGTGGTTTACATGTGGAGTCCTATTAGGATTAGGACTAGTCTATCTCTAATACAAACCGGATACAAGTCCAGGTCTTAGCTCCTTATAAGATAATGTTCCTCATGCCTTTCCTCTTAAACCGGCCCACCGTTAAACGTGAACCGGCCTTCTGGGCTTTGGGCCTTGTCATCCATCGATCCCGCACGCCAGATCACCAGTGAGTCATAATGACCAGGTGGGTTGCTTGTAAACCGCCAGGTCAGGGCGGGTCGCCAGTAACTCGCCAAGTGTCAGCAGGGTCTTCAGATAAACCGCCAAGTCCGGCCGGGTTAACTTCCGGCCGGTTTACACTGCGGGGTATATCCCTGACATTAGCCCCCAAGTTTAGCTTGGATTTATTCATGGTAAACTTATGCTGCAAAATAAACACAAGAACAAATTTGACAGGTTATGCTCCGGGTTAAGAATTTTTGTAAACCGGTACCTCATCATCCTTAAGTCCTTGTTATTTCCTCCTTCTGGGAAATCCGGGTCAACAGACCAGCTTCATAATCAATTTTCCGACATTGGTCTGATATCCAGCCGGTTTGAAGATATAAAACTTGCTGGTTTAATATTACCAAAATGGCCGGTTTATAAATATTGATGGCACCGGGTCATAATTGTTTTCGACATAGGGTCATGTAATTGATCTTCCTGATTTGCTCAAAACTGATAAAATGAAGATATTCCTCCTTTATATGCATAATACCTGTAGCCCCCAAGTCTTAAGAGGAGAACATAGTGATAACTTAAGACTTGCTCCAATTAGTGTTTCAACCTTGAAGAAATCCGATTAGTTCATCTCAATCATATAAACTGAATACTCCATATATGTAGCCCCCAAGTGCCGGGTTGTCATGCTTGCAGCAACCTGGGACTTGTAATTTGCTTATAAAAACTTCAATCAGTGTAGCCCCCAAGGGCCGGGTCATTATGCAATAATGAGCAGGGACTTTGTAAATATAATCATGTAGACTTGAGCAGTGATGTGTAGCCCCCAAGGGCCGGCTTTAGTAAGATAATACTTGAACCGGGACTTGATATATATTTTTTAATGAAAATAACATATTATAATGTAGCTTCCATCGTAGGGCTTGAACCCACGTCCACAAGGTTAAGAGCTTTGTGCTTTACCAACTGAGCAATGGATTCTTCAATATTATGGACGAAAACTTGTGTACCTTGAATTGTTGACAGGAGCAATTGGTAGCCCCCAAGGGCCGGCTCATTATAATATGATGAGTCAGGTCTTCAATAAGACTAGTAAAAATGACTTTGCATTAGCCATGCATGCTTGCAGCGACATGAGACTTGCATGTAATCTCAATTTGAATAATGTAGCCCCAAGTGCCGTGTTGTAAGCCTGCAGCGACTCGGGACTATTCCTTCCATTGTAGAATAAATCATATCCTTTGATAAAATAATAGCCATTGAGCTAAAGCGACTTTGAAAACTCAATAATACCGGTTATTAATAACCATAAAAATCCAGCCATGTTGGATATTTAAGATAATATAATCTGGTGAAAACCTTATTCATTCAATATCATAATGAAAATTCAGCCAAGTTTGGCTATTTGAATAATATAACGCAATGATTTGTAAGCGCATGATTCCAATGGCGCAATCCAAAAATATATATACCGGCGACTTATAGTCCAAAGCCAGGCCGGTTTAACAAACCTGTTTCTGTATACAACAAGTTTAAAGTGTCCTCGCGGTTTACCGCCGGACGGGTCATAATGCCCAACATATAACCCGGGTTTATAACCAAGGCTGCACT
This sequence comes from Triticum urartu, assembly GCF_056163025.1. NCBI lineage: Eukaryota > Viridiplantae > Streptophyta > Magnoliopsida > Poales > Poaceae > Triticum > Triticum urartu. The sequence goes on along the minus strand of NC_141873.1, from coordinate 340,764,085 downwards.
TAAGAATAATCAAATATGAAATATATCATACCTGTGACATTGAATCACATTGTTGGTTTTACCAACTTTTTGTAGTAAGGGTGATAACCCAAATCTTGAGTACTGATAACTTCTTCCATATTGTGCCGGTTTATGATAAAACCGTACCGGGTTGTGATAAACACCGGTTTACTCCATAAGAGGATGTTAACAACAAGGACCAAACCAGGCAAATAGTCTCCGGATTGACGTGAACTGTGTTCCGTCAATTGATTGGTTAAAAAACTTTGTCGGTTTAAAAACGCAACAAGAAGAAAGAAATATCTATCAAAGAAAATTGTGAAGCAAATGCAATGACAAAACCGTTTGCAAAAAAGGTTTATTTGAGTTGATCAAATAGCGTTACCATGGCCGAACATGACCAAGCTCCCGTTAGGTGTAACTATGGTTCTAGTCGGCCAGGTCCCCAAATGAAACCGTGGCATTTATGCCGACCAAGTGGCATGGTAATGGTTCGGGTTCAACCAAACCCCCAGGTGATTCTGTGGCCTTAGGCCGATCAAGAGGCATGAGTGGTTCAGACGTGACCAAGTCCCCAAGTGATCTGGTGGCTCTCGCCTATCAAGAGGTATGGTATTGGTTCGGACACGACCAATCCTCCAAGTGATATAACACGACGCTTTTAGCAAAGCGAACTCAAGGGGTAAACTGGAGGCCGCTTTAGAACAACTCTGTGTAACCACACATGATGTAAAAGAACAGAGACCCCGCTTTATGAAGCAAAAGCCCCCATGTGATCAATAATATGTCAGGCCAGTAAGGCGGGATACCCATGTTTGAACCGCGCATCATGGCAGCAGGTCCTCTTTGGCAATTTTTAACTTTTTGCAAGAAATAACTCTTCTTGAACCGGGATCTTGAACCGGATATTAAGAGCTTCAAAGCTTGTGGGAGACATCTTTCCCTTGAACCGGATTTTAAACCGGAATCTTCATTTTCAGCCGGAAAATTTTCTGACGGCCTTTAAACTCGAACTTGCGAGAGGTTAATTCCTTTTTGAACCGGACATTGTTAAACCGGATTTGAGCGCTTCAGAGCTTTGTGGGAGAACAGATTTACCTTGAACTGGACTGTAAACCGGATATTTGAGAGCTGCAGTTAGACTGACTTCCCTTGAGCCGGATTTTAAACCGGAATCCTTTCTGATGACCCGAATCTTCTTCATTGAACCGGGATTTTGTAACTGTCATATACTTTCTAAACCGGAAATTTTCTGACGGCCCTTAAACTTTCATCAATATAACAATAGCCTCCGGGACCGGGTTATCCTTTCCTCCATCATCCCGGGGTTCTTAAATTTGCTGAAACTGGCAAGATTCGCTGAGTCATGTCATCGTAGCCCCTGAGTCTCAAAAGTGACTTGAGGAGTTGGCTTGAGACTCTCCATATTTGACCGTGATATAAACCGGCATAACTTGTATATCATTGGCGTTGATAGCACGATGTGAATCCATAGAAGGTTGAGGTGACTGCGACGGGTTGTAAACGATCCCATATGAGCCGTGTCAGCAACTCGGCCAATGGTTCCTTCCAACTGGCGATTTGAAGTTTAATCAAGACTGTAGTGGCGACGACTTGTGCGCCCAATAAACATCTCATGCAGACAGGTGCGGCCCGGTATGTTGATGTAGACCAGGCCACGAGAGACGGACGACAAAGACGGCCGCAGCTTCAGAGACGGCACAGCCAGATGAATCGGCCGCGACGTAGTAAGTCGGCGCGGACGGGAGAGTCGGCCGCGGGAGTTGTAAACCGGCGCGGATGGAGAGCCGCCTGCGGGTATTGTGAACCGGCGCGGACGGGGAGTCGCCTGCGGGCATTGTAAACCGGCGCAGACGGAAAGTCGGCCGCAGGCGTTGTAAGCCGGCGCAGATGGAGAACCGGCCGCATGTTGATGTAAACCAGACCCCAGGCGGTTTTGCGCGTGTCCGTTGAGCAGTGCGGAATGGTCAAAAGCCAGTATATAATGACGCCAGTGTGCGCTCCATATGCATGGTGTAACACCAATGTTGTGGCGAATAATTGTCCTGTATATAAAAATATACACACCAACATAATTGTTCTTTGATAAAAATGATATGTATCAAAAATAATCAGAAAAGATAGCACCTGATATTTCTTGTCGGATGAACGTGGATACTAGATCAAAAATATATTCAATGTACGATGTGGCCCTTGCACCGTATCCCCTTTTCTGAGTAATGACTGCGTTTGAGTGCTTTGAAATCCATGCTGATGTACTGAATGCACCTCAAGTGTTCATTACTAGTACTTGGTACATGTAAACAGTACTGCTACCAGTGTTGGAGATAATATTTTAAACGAGAATGCCCCGTATCCCTTAGTCTGTCTTGTCCCCACAAGCTCAGCTCAATTCTGAAAAAATGAATCCAGTGTGGTAGAGAAGTAGTACATAGCGCGCATATACGTCAAGCAGGCCATCAGGTGTGAGGGCAGCTCAGCAGTGCCAGCAGGTTAGAGGCAAGACGCAGGAAAACCGCGCGGCCAGAGCGGAGGCGAACGACGCGGCAGGAGGCTCAAGTCCGGCTTGGTGCGGCGGCTCTGAATAGAGTCGGATCGAGGCAGCAGCTCAGGCAAGGAACAACCGGTGCCAGCCAAGGGTAGATGTGATCCGGCAGTACAGCAGCTCAACGGGCAGAGGCAGCCGGACAGGTCCGCGGGGTGTGGCGATTCAACAGCAGCTCGAAGCTGGAGGTGAAGTCGGCGACTCGGAATCGGAGGCGTGACCGGCGAGTCCGAGTCCAGCTCAAGTTGGAATCTAATACGGTGCTTCGCCGGGATTCTCCTCGCCATGGTAGTTTTAGAAACAGGGCCGTCCATTGATGTTTCGATGACAAGCCGGCATGGAATTTGGAAAAAACTTAAGCCGCTCGACGGCGACGGTGGCGGTCTTGACCAAAAAATCATCATAGCAAATCCGAGTCATAACCGTGGCTCGACTTGTAATCCGGCGTGTAACCCTAAATTTTTCTCAAACTTTAAATCTCATAGATTGTAAATCTGGATCGATGATCTTCAAGCTGATGTAGATCCTCCCCAAACCGGCTCATCCGGAAAATCACGAACTTCTCGATCCCTTAAGAGATCCCTTCAAGAACTCAACACCACCATGCGCAGGCCCCACGGTGGGCGCCAACTGTCGTGGAATTGTCACGGCAGATGTCCTTAGTGTCAGCACTTAGTCGCGAGGCCAACGCATCTATGTGGTAGCTTGAGAGGGTTGAGTGGGACGAGAGACACGATGTTTTACCCAGGTTCGGCCCCTCACAGTGGAGGTAAAAGCCTACATCCTGCTTCATTGATATTGATGATGATGATCACGGTTACAAGAGTGCTCTATCTTGAGAGCTATTGCCTAAACCTAACTTGTCCAACTTGTGGAACTTGTGAATCTTGTCCCCTTTTGGGGAGCCCTGCCCCTCCTTATATATGTTGAAGGGGCGGTTTACATGTGGAGTCCTATTAGGATTAGGACTAGTCTATCTCTAATACAAACCGGATACAAGTCCAGGTCTTAGCTCCTTGTAAGATAATGTTCCTCATGCCTTTCCTCTTAAACCAGCCCACCGTTAAATGTGAACTGGCCTTCTGGGCTTTGGGCCTTGTCATTCGTCGATCCCGCACGCTGGATCACCAGTGAGTCATAATGACCAGGTGGGTTGCTTGTAAACCGCCAGGTCAGGGCGGGTCGCCAATAACTCGCCAAGTGTCAGCGGGGTCTTCAGATAAATTGCCAAGTCCGGCCAGGTTAACTTCCGGCCGGTTTACACCGCGGGGTATATCCCCGACACATCACGTCCAAGATCAGTAGACCGACTCCTGCCTACATCTACTACTATTACTCCATACATCAACCGCTATCCAGCATGCATCTAGTGTATTAAGTTAATGGAGAAATGGAGTAATGCAATAAGAACGATGACATGATGTAGACAAGATATATTTATGTAGCAATAGACCCCATCGTTTTATCCTTAGTAGCAACGATACATACGTGTCGGTTCCCCTTCTGTCACTAGGATCAAGCACCGTAAGATCGAACCCACTACAAAGCACCTCTTCCGATTGCAAGATAAATAGATCAAGTTGGCCAAACAAAACCCAAATATCGGAGAATAAATACAAGGCTATAAGCAATCATGCATATAAGAGATCAAAGAAACTCAAATAACTTTCATGTATAAAAAGATAGATCTGATCATAAACTCAAAGTTCATCCGATCCCAACAAACACACCACAAAAAGAGTTACATCATATGGATCATCAAGAGACCATTGTATTGAGAATCAAACGAGAGAGAGGAAGCCATCTAGCTACTAACTACGGACCTGAAGGTCTATGAAGAACTACTCACTCATCATCAGAGAGGCACCAATGGAAGTGGTGAACCCCTCTGTGATGGTGTCTAGATTGGATCTGGTGGTTCTTGACTCTGCGGCCGCTGGAATAGATTTTTGTTGACTCCCCTAGGGTTTCTGGAATATTGGGGTATTTATAGAGTAAAGAGGCAGTTCGGGGGGCACCCGAGGTGGGCACAACCCACCAGGGCGTGCCTGGGCCTCCAGGCGCGCCCTGGTGGGTTGTACTCCCCTCGGAGCAGCCCCCAGGTGCTTCTTCGGTCCACTGGATGTCTTCTAGTCCAAAAAAATCCTCAAAAAGTTTCTCTGCGTTTGGACTCCATTTGGTATTGATTTCCTGTGATGTAAAAACATGCAGAAAATAGCAACTGACACTTGGCACTATGTCAATAGGTTAGTACCAAAAATGATATAAAATGATTATAAAACATCCAAGAATGATAATATAACAACATGGAACAATCAAAAATTACAAATACGTTGGAGACATATCAAGCCAATGCTGGAAATTGGTATGAATACCATTTTTCAGGAAAAGATCAGAGCCAAGGTGGGGGTGAGAGATTTTGAAAAATTACCCACACACACTGAAGTGACTAACAATGACTTGATGATATACAAAATCTCAATTGATCTTGAAGAAGTGGTGGAGCATTGGTGGTACGATGAGAACAGAAAACATACTCTGACTAATGCTGATCAGGTTGAGGTAGGTGAGGACATGAGGAAAAAGCTTATGAATAATGAGAATGGGGCTGGAAGTAACAAAGAAAATATTACCTTGGGGAGTTTGGGTCTGAAACAATTTGAGGAGATGAAACAAAGGAGTGAGGAATTGTTGATTATGCAAAAGGAATATCTCGCTGAGATTGGGCTAAGGAAAAATGTGGAATCTGATATGGAGAAAGTCATAATGAAACCGCAGGAAATGGAGGAAGGGAAATCAAGACATGAAGCTTGGAGAGATAAGGAAGAAAAGAAGAATGCTAGCTGGGAAATATAGAAAAGAAAGTTGACTGAAATGATTTGTAAACAACAGGAGATGATAGATAGATGCGTGGACCAAATAGATCAAATAGAAGAAAAATAAATGGTGACTGATGATTACAGTGAAAAATACTCATGAGGGTGAACAAAAGCTAGTGATGGGTGTCAATTATGCATATGTTGATTACAATGCCATCCAGGAATCAGTAGAATCTTTTGGCACCAAGTTAGGCATTTCCAAGAAAGATGATGTTGAAAAAGAGAAAGAGGCGGATGGTCCTACAAGAAGAAGTGACAGGAACTTGGACAAGAAAGATGCTAGGATAGAAGATTTGGCCAAGGAAAGAGCTGCCGAAAAGGAAAACTATGGTAAGAATGAGCTCATGTGTGATGAAAAAAAAATCTTTGTTTAATATGTCTAGTAGGGTAGGAGTGGATCTTGGATGTTCCAATGAGATGGTGAATCAAAACTTAGACCTGATTGCCAATATGGAATAGGCTATAACATATATATATATATCACCAAAAGTTAAAGAAAGAAAAAATGTTGAAAAATCTAGCTCTCCAACTCCTATTGATATTGGAGATGTTGTTTTAGAGAAGCTGTGCTTAGACAAAGGCCACTCTAATGTAGACACAGAAATGGATTGCTATGATAACTTGAAAAAAAATCTTCTCTAGCAATAAAAAAATAAGAGATGGCTCCAAAACTAATAGTTGTGGGAAGCACATCAGCTCCATTGGTGGTTTGGATAGGAAAAAGGAAAAGGAAAAATGATTGGAATGTTCTTGAATGTGAGAGGGATTGGGTAGGATATTAAAAAAAGTTTTGTCAGGGAATGCATTACATAAAAACATCTAGATTTTATTGGGCTACAAAAAACAATTAAATCTGACTTATCTCCAAATGAACTACATAATTTATCTGTCGAGAAGAATTTCCTTTGGGAATGGATTGCACCCAGAGGTAAATCTAGAGGGATTTGGTGGGAATAAATAATGACTCATTTGATCTAATTCATGTGGAAAAAGGTGTGTATTTTGTTAGGCTATTACTGTTTGATAAAGTAGCAAAATTCCACTGGAACCTAGTTACAGTGTATGCAGATGCTCAAAAAGATGGGAAAGTTGCTTTCCTGGCTGAGTTGTCCAAAATATATCAAGAAAACCCCCGACCATGTGTGATAGGGGGGATTTTAGTATAATCAGAAATAGTGCTAAGAAAAATAAACCTGGGGTACTGACCATTTTAGCTTTGTCTATAATGTTATTATAGAACATGTTGGGCTTAGAGAACTGCCTTTGAATGGCATGAACTTGACCTAGGCTAACAATTTACATATTCCTACCTTTGAGAAATTGGATAGGATTTTGTTGCGTCCTGAGTTGGAATATAAATACCCATTGTCCATTGTGCATGCACTTGAAAGAGAAATCTCTGATCATACACCATTAGTTTTGGATACTGGGGCCCGCAAACCCTCCCCTCCTATCACGAATTAGGTTCGAAAATGCCTGGATGATGATGGATGCGATTAAGGAGTTTGTTGAGTAAAACTAGAATATTAATTACAAAGGGTCTATCTTAGATATCTGGCAACAAAAAATGAGATTAATGATACAGAAAATCAGGGATTCGGTGTTAAATGCTAATGCAATGTATAGAAAGAGGAAAAAAGAACTGTTAGACTAGCTCAATGAAATAGATAAGAATGATGAGCTCATGGGACTGCTACCTCTTGAGCACTGCGTTCGTTTTCCCCGAAGAGGAAGGGATGATGCAGCAAAGTAGCGTAAGTACTTCCCTCAGTTTTTCAGAACCAATGTATCAATCCAGTAGGAGGCTATGCGCGAGTCCCTCGCACCCGCACAAAACAAATAAATCCTCACAACCAACGCGATAAGGGGTTGTCAATCCCTACACGGCCACTTACGAGAGTTAGATCTGATAGATATGATAAGATAATATTTTTGGTATTTTTATGATAAAGATGCAAAGTAAAATAAAAGCAAAGTAAAAATAACTAAGTATTGGAAGATTAATATGATGAAGATAGACCCGGGGGCCATAGGTTTCACTAGTGGATTCTCTCAAGAGCATAGGTATTTTAGGGTGGGTGAACGAATTACTGTTGAGCAATTGACAGAATTGAGCATAGTTATGAGAATATCTAGGTATGATCATGTGTATAGGCATCACGTCCGAGACAAGTAGACTGACTCCTGCCTACATCTACTACTATTACTCCACTCATCGACCGCTATCCAGCATGCATCTAGAGTATTAAGTTAATGAAAACAGAGTAACGCCTTAAGCAAGATGACATGATGTAGAGGGATAAACTCATGCAATATGATGAAAACCCCGTCTTGTTATCCTTGATGGCAACAATACAATACATGCCTTGCTGCCCCTACTGTCACTGGGAAAGGACACCACAATATTGAACCCAAATCTAAGCACTTCTCCCATTGCAAGAAAGATCAATCTAGTAGGCCAAACCAAACTGATAATTCGAAGAGACTTGCAAAGATAACCAATCATACATAAAAGAATTCAGAGAAGATTCAAATATTGTTCATAGATAGACTTGGTCATAAACCCACAATTCATCGTTCTCAACAAACACACCGCAAAAAGAAGATTACATCGAATAGATCTCCACAAGAGAGGGGGAGAACATTGTATTGAGATCCAAAAAGAGAGAAGAAGCCATCTAGCTAATAACTATGGACCCGAAGGTCTGAGGTAAACTACTCACACTTCATCGGAGGGGCTATGGTGATGATGTAGAAGCCCTTCGTGATGGATACCCCCTCCGGCGGAGCTCTGGAACAGGCCCTAAGATAGGATCTCGTGGATACAGAAAGTTACGGCGGTGGAATTAGGGTTTTGGCTCTGTATCTGGTCGTTTGGGGGTACGTAGGTATATATAGGAGGAAGGAGTACGTCGGTGGAGCAACAGGGGGCCCACGAGGGTGGAGGGCACACCTGGGGGGTAGGCGCGCCCCCCTACCTCGTGGCCTCCTCCTTTATTTCTTGACGTAGGGTCCAAGTCTCCTGGATCATGTTCGGTGAGAAAATCACGTTTCCGAAGGTTTCATTCCGTTTGGACTCCGTTTGATATTCCTTTTCTTTGAAACCCTAAAATAGGCAAAAAAAATAGCAATTCTGGGCTGGGCCTCCGGTTAATAGGTTAGTCCCAAAAATAATATAAAAGTGGATAATAAAGCCCAATAATGTCCAAAACAATAGATAATATAGCATGGAGCAATCAAAAATTATAGATACGTTGGAGACGTATCAAGCATCCCCAAGCTTAATTCCTGCTCGTCCTCGAGTAGGTAAATGATAAAATCATAATTTTTGATGCGGAGTGCTACTTGGCATAATTTTAATGTAATTCTTCTTAATTGTGGTATGAATATTCAGATCCAAAAGATTCAAGATAAAAGTTCATATTGACATAAAAATAATAATACTTCAAGCATACTAACTAAGCAATTATGTCCTCTGAAAATAACATGGCCAAAGAAAGTTCATCCCTACAAAATCATAGTTTAGTCATGCTCCATTTTCGTCACACAAGAATGCTCTCATCATGCACAACCCCGATGACAAGCCAAGCAATTGTTTCATACTTTAGTAATCTCAAACCTATAAAATTTCATGCAATATATGAGCACGAGCCTTGGATATAGCACTATGGGTGGAATAGAATATGATGATGGGGGTTATGTGGAGAAGACAAAAAAGGAGAAAGTCTCACATCAACGAGGCTAATCAATGGGCTATGGAGATGCCCATCGATTGATGTTAATGCAAGGATTAGGGATTGCCATGCAACGGATGCACTAGAGCTATAAATGTATGAAAGCTCAACAAAAGAAACTAAGTGGGTGTGCATCCAACTTGCTTGCTCACGAAGACCTAGGGCACTTGAGGAGGCCCATTGTTGGAATATACAAGCCAAGTTCTATAATGAAAATTTCCCACTAGTATATGAAAGTGACAAAACAGAAGACTCTATCATGAAGATTATGGTGCTACTTTGAAGCACAAGTGTGGCAAAGGATAGTAGCATTGTCCTCCTTTTTATATTTTTTATTTGGCCTTTCTTTTTTTGGCCTTTCTCTTTTTTTAGGACAATGCTCTATGAATGATGGTCATCACACTTCTATTTACTTACACCTCAAGAATTACAACTCGATACTTAGAACAACATATGACTCTATATGAATGCCTCAGGAGGTGTACCGGTATATGCAATGAACCAAGAGTGACATGTATGAAATAATTATGAACGGTGGCTTTGCCACAAATACTATGTCAACTACATGATCATGCTAAGCAATATGACAATGATGAATGTGTCATGATAAACGGAATGGTGGAAAGTTGCGTGGAAATATATCTCGGAATGGTTATGGAAATGCCATAATAGGTAGGTATGGTGGCTGTTTTGAGGAAGATATAAGGAGGTTTATGTGTGAAAGAGCGTATCATATCACGGGGTTTGGATGCACCGGCGAAGTTTGCACCAACTCTCAATGTGAGAAAGGGCAATGCACGGTACCGAAGAGGCTAGCAATGATGGAAGGGTGAGAGTGCGTATAACCCATGGACTCAACATTAGTCATAAAGAACTCACATACTTATTGCAAAAATCTACAAGTCATCAAAAACCAAGCACTACGCGCATGCTCCTAGGGGGATAGATTGGTAGGAAAAGACCATCGCTCGTCCCCGACCTCCACTCATAAGGAAGACAATCAAATAACACCTCATGTTTCAAATTTGTTACATAACGTTTACCATACGTGCATGCTACGGGACTTGCAAACTTCAACACAAGCATTTCTCAAATTCACAACTACTCAACTAGCACGACTTTGATATTATTACCTCCATATCTCAAAACAATCGTCAAGCATCAAACTTCTCTTAGTATTCAAAACACTCATAAGATTTTTTTTACTAATCTTGAATACCTAGGATATTAGGATTATTTAAGAAAACTACCATGCTATTTAAGACTCTTAAAATAATCTAAGTTAAGCATGAGAGATCAATAGTTTCTATAAAACAAATCCGCCATCGTGCTCTAAAAGATATAAGTGAAGTACTAGAGCAAAACTATATAACTCAAATGATATAAGCGAAGCACATAGAGTATTCTAACAAATTCCAAATCATTTATGGCTCTCTCAAAAGGTGTGTACAGTAAGGATTATTGTGGTAACTAACAAGCAAAGACTCAAATCATACAAGACGCTCCAAGCAAAACACATATCATGTGGTGAATAAAAATATAGCTCCAAGTAAAGTTACCGATAGAAGTAGGCGAAAAGAGGGGATGCCTTCCAGGGCATCCCCAAGCTTTGGCTTTTAGGTGTCCTTATATTATCTTGGGGTGCCATGGGCATCACCAAGCTTAGTCTCTTTCCACTCCTTGTTCCATAATCCATCAAATCTTTACCCAAAACTTGAAAACTTCACAACATAAAACTTAAAGTAGAAAATCTCGTGAGCTCCGTTAGCGAAAGAAAACAAAGACCACTTCAAGGTACTGTAATGAACTTATTATTTATTTATATTGGTGTTAAACCTACTGTATTCCAACTTATCTATGGTTTATAAACTATTTTACTAGCCATAGATTCATCAAAATAAGCAAACAACACACGAAAAACAGAATATGTGAAAAACAGAACAGCCTGTAGTAATCTGTAGCTAGCGCAAGATCTGGAACCCCAAAAATTCTAAAATAAATTGCTGGACGTGAATAATTTGTCTATTAATCAACTGAAAAAAGAGTTAAATAAATATCACTTTCCAAATAAAAATTGCAGCAGTTCTTGTGAGCGCTAAAGTTTCTGTGTTTTACAGCAAGATATCAAAACTTTCCCCAAGTCTTCCCAACGGTTCTAATGGGCACAAACACTAATTAAACACAAAAAACACAACATAAACAGAGGCTAGATGAATTATTTGTTACTAAACAGGAGCAAAAAGCAAGGAATAAAAATAAAATTGGGTTGCCTCCCAACAAGCGCTATCGTTTAACGCCCCTAGCTAGGCATAAAAAGCAAGGATAGATCTAGGTATTGCCATCTTTGGTAGGCAATCCATAAGTTGCTCTCATAATAGATTCATAAGGTAATTTAATTTTCTTTCTATGAAAGTTTTCCATGCCTTTCCTTAACAAAAATTGGAATCTAATATTTCCTTCCTTCATATCAATAATTGCACCAATCGTTCTAAGGAAAGGTCTACCAAGAATAATAGGCCATGAAGGATTGCAATCTATGTCAAGAACAATAAAATCTATGGGTACATAATTCCTATTTTCAACAATAAGAACATCATTAATTCTTCCCATAGGTTTCTTAATAGTGGAATCCGCAAGGTGCAAGTTTAGAGAGCAATCATCAAAATCACGGAAACCTAACAAATCACACAAAGTCTTTGGAAACGTGGAAACACTAGCACCCAAATCACATAAAGCATAGAAATCATGTTCTTTAATATTAATTTTAATAGTTGGTTCCCACTCATCATAACGTTTTCTAGGGATGGAAACTTCCAATTCAAGTTTTTCTTCATAAGATTGCATTAAGGCATCAACGATATGTTTAGTGAACGCTTTATTTTGACTATAAGCGTGAGGAGAATTTAGCATGGATTGCAACAAGGAAATACAATTTTAGCATCAAGATCTAAAAACTCTGAATTCTTGGAACGCCTTCTAGGTAAAGGTGGATCATATTCAGTCCCATCATTGTTAAGATTGATATTGCAAAACAAAGATTTAATAGGGGACACATCAATAACTTTTAGATCTTCATCTTTATTTTCATAGGAACTAGAAGAACACGCTCTTATAAAAGGCATATTTCTTAGCACGCATCCTAGCGGTTCTTTCTTTGCACTCATCAATGGAAATTATCATGGCTTCGAGAGACTCATTGATATCATGCTTAGGTGGAATAGATCTAAGTTTCAAAGAATCAACATCAAGAGAAATTCTATCAACGTTCCTAGCCAACTCATCAATCTTAAGCAATTTTTCTTAAATCAAAGCATTGAAATTCTTTTGTGAAGTAATACATTCTTTAATATTAGATTCAAAATCAGAGGGCATCTTATTATAATTTCCATAAGAATTGTTGTAGGAATTACCATAATTATTAGAGGGATTACTAGGATAAGGCCTAGGATTAAAATTTCCTCTATACTCGTTGTTCCCAAAATTGTTCCTACCAAGAAAATTCACATCCATAGATTCATTATTATTCTCAATCAAAGTATACAAGGTCATATCATTAGGATCAGAAGAAACACTTTTACTAGCAAACAATTTCATAAGTTCATCCATCTTTCCACTCAAAACATTAATTTCTTCTATCGCATGCATCTTTTTATTAGTAGATCTTTCAGTATGCCATTGGAAATAATTAACCATAATATTATCTAGGAGTTTAGTAGCTTCTCCTAAAGTGATTTCCATAAAAGTGCCTCCCGCGTCCGAATCTAAAAGATTTCTAGAAGCAAAATTCAATCCAGCATAAAAAATTTGTATAATCATCCACAAATTCAAACCATGAGTAGGACAATTACGTATCAGTAATTTCATCCTCTCCCAAGCTTGTGCAACATGTTCATGATCAAGTTGCTTAAAATTCATAATATCATTTCTAAGGGAGATGATCTTAGCAGGAGGAAAATACTTAGAGATAAAAGCATCTTTGCACTTATTCCATGAATCAATACAATTTTTAGGCAAATATGAAAACCAAGATTGAGCACGATCTCTAAGCAAAAAAGGAAACAACTTCAATTTAACAATATCGTTATCCACATCTTTCTTCTTTTGCATATCACACAAATCAACGGAGCTATTTAGATGGGTAGCGGGATCTTCACTAGGAAGGCCGGAAAACGGATCTTTCATGACAAGATTCAGCAAGGCAGCATTAATTTCACAAGATTCAGCATCGGTAATAGGAGCAATCAATAAAATCATTGTTGTTGGTATTGGTAAAGTCACACAATTTAGTGTTATCTTGAGCCATCGTGACAAACAAGAAATCCAACACACAAGCAAACAAAAAGCAAGCGGGCAAAAAGAGGCAAACGTGAAAGAGAGGGAGGATAGAGAGAGGGCGAATAAAACAGCAAGGGTGAAGTGGGGGAGAGGAAAATGAGAGGCAAATGGCAAATAATGTAATGCAAGAGATAAGGATTGTGATGGGTACTTGGTATATTGACTTTTGCGTAGACTCCCCGGCAATGGCGCCAGAAATCCTTCTTGCTACCTCTTGAGCACTGTGTTGGTTTTCCCCGAAGAGGAAGGGATGATGCAGCAAAGTAGCGTAAGTATTTCCCTCAGTTTTAGAGAACCAAGGTATCAATCCAGTAGGAGGCTACGCGCGAGTCCCTCACCTGCACAAAACAAATAAATCCTCGCAACCAATGTGATAAGGGGTTTTCAATCCCTACACGGCCACTTACGAGAGTGAGATATGATAGATATGATAAGATAAGATTTTTGATATTTTTATGATAAAGATGCAAAGTAAAATAAAAGCAAAGTAAAAAATAACTAAGTATTGGAAGATTAATATGATGAAGATAGACCCGGGGGGCCATAGGTTTCACTAGTGGCTTCTCTCAAGAGCATAGGTATTTTACGGTGGGTGAACGAATTACTATTGAGCAATTGACAGAATTGAGCATAGTTATGAGAATATCTAGGTATGATCATGTATATAGGCATCACGTCCGAGACAAGTAGACCGACTCCTGCCTGCATCTACTACTATTACTCCACTCATCGACCGCTATCCAGCATGCATCTAGAGTATTAAGTTAATGAAAACAGAGTAACGCCTTAAGAAAGATGACATGATGTAGAGGCATAAACTCATGCAATATGATGAAAACCCCATCTTGTTATCCTCGATGGAAACGATACAATACATGCCTTGCTGTCCCTACTGTCACTGGGAAAGGACACCGCAAGATTGAACCCAAAGATAAGCACTTCTCCCATTGCAAGAAAGATCAATCTAGTAGGCCAAACGAAACTGATAATTCGAAGAGACTTGCAAAGATAACCAATCATACATAAAAGAATTCAGAGAAGATTCAAATATTGTTCATAGATAGACTTGGTCATAAACCCACAATTCATCGTTCTCAACAAACACACCGCAAAAAGAAGATTACATCGAATAGATCTCCACAAGAGAGGGGGAGAACATTGTATTGAGATCCAAAAAGAGAGAAGAAGCCATCTAGCTAATAACTATGGACCCGAAGGTCTGAGGTAAACTACTCACACTTCATCGGAGGGGCTATGGTGATGATGTAGAAGCCCTTCGTGATGGATACCCCCTCCGGCGGAGCTCTGGAACAGGCCCTAAGATAGGATCTCGTGGATACAGAAAGTTACGGCGGTGGAATTAGGGTTTTGGCTCCGTATGCCGGGGTTGCTGATCCACGGGCACCTATAGGACAGGGTCCCTTTCGGTTCGGCGGGGGGCGGAGGTCGCGCAAAGAGCAGATCGAGGCGAAGCACGCGGGCGATTTACCCAGGTTCGGGCCGCACGGATGCGTAAAACCCTACTCCTGCTTTGTGGATTTGTATTGATTTCTAGCTCGGGAGCGAGATCGAGCGTGAGTGTTCGAGGTGGCTTCCTCTCGAAGGGTTCCCAAAATGGCTGACCCAGCGTGAGTGTATGGAAATTGGCTAACCCCCTTCTCCGTTGCCTCGGGCCTCCTTTTATATGCTCAAGGGGTTACCGACATAGGGCAACGGAGGGCAAAAACGGAAGAGTGGTGGCGGCTAGGTGCAGTAGTAGGCCCAGCTAGGTGCTACAGTGCTATCATACCTAACCCTGACGGCAGGGGACAAGGGCATTAAATGCCCGTCTGTGTCGCCTAGACAGTGCGGAAATGGACCGCTAGGGACGCCACCGTTTGCCACGATGGTGATCTTGTCAGCGCCTGCTTGCCACCGCACGCCACTAGCTGCACAGCCTCCCGCCACGTGTGCTTGGGAGGGCCCCAGAGCGACGCGTGGGTGGATGTGCTGGAGCGCAGGCGTGGAGTGGGGGCTTGCTGCGGCAAGCGTCTTGCCGCGGTCGTCGTCTTGTCGTGTCCGGGAGCTTTTCGCTCTCCGGGCCTTGCCGGGGCGCGCGGTGCGCCGCGGCAAGTTTTCTTGATCTGCCTGGTGTGGCCTTCCCGGCAAGCTCCTCTTGCCGGGGTCTCGTTTCCTTCCCGGCAAGCTCCTCTTGCCGGGGCCTTGTTTCTTCCCGGCCAGCTCCCCCGGCCGGGGCCTTGTCTTGGGTACTTTGTTCTTGAATGGTCTCCAAAGGGACCACGGAGGATCTTGGCGGTCACCCGGCAAGGCTTGCCGCGGGATGCTGCGACTGCCCGTGCACAAGTTCGGGGTACTAAGGGTACCCCTACTTTAGTACACCGACAGGAGGCCCCGGGCCTGGGCCAGACACGGTGCCGAGCGCTGTTGGGCCAGGCCCAAAACAGTGCACGGGCACGCGTGCCGCCGAATCTTCCTCCGTATCCACCGCGCCCTCCCCGGACGGCACGCGTTGAATGCGGCATCGTGGGGGAGGTCGTGGGGGTTCCTTCTCTCGAAATGCGGAACGTCCGCCCCCCTCTCCCTTTAAGAGCAGGGGAAGCGGGGGCAGTTGGCCCATTCGCCCGTTGCCGTTCCCAATCTCGGAAATCTCTGCCGCCCTCTCGCCTCCCCAAAGCAGAGAGAGAGAGAGAGCAGCGCTCCGCCCCCCCTTCGCCGCTAGCACCACCAACGCCGTCGATCCTCCTCCACTACTTCCGCCATGGCCCCAAAAGCCGACAAGGGGAAGACCGTGAAGACGACCGAGGCGCAGCGGCTCGCGGCGCAGCGGAAGGCGCGATCTGTTTCCCCCCCCGGCTCGGCGCAAAGGAGCTGAGGACGGACTACTCTCTGTTCTGGTCGGCGGAGACGCGCGCGCATCCGCGCACAAGGGTTCTCCCCGCCGCCGCCTGTAAGACTGTTCCGAATGGGTACGCCTTCTTCGCGTTGTTCTTCTATTGCGGGCTCTGCCCGCCCTTTTATGATTTCTTCTGCGACATCATGAATACCTATGGATTCCACCTCCTTGACTTCACCCCCAACGCCGTTCTGACGATGGCAGTTTTCGGGCATCTCTGCGAAAACTTTGTCGGAGTCCTTCCCAACGTAGCCCTCTTCTGCCACTTTTTCATCCCCCGAGTAGAGAGAGGAGAGCCTCTATCCGGCGGGATTGCTTGGGTCTCAAGGGCCGGCAAGAAGGAGACGTATCTGGAGGGAGAGCTCCGCGGCAAGTGGGAGGAGTGGAGGGCGGATTGGTGCTGGATTGTCGAGGAGAGCCCGCAGCCTTTCACCGCCCGGCGCCAAACCCCGGTGGCGCGCGGCGACAACTGGAGCGACCTGGCCCCGGAGGACGACAGGCTGGAGATCGCCGTCACCAGGATCCTGCACCTCCGGAATACCGGGCTCACTGTCGGCGCAGTTGGCGCAGACTTCCTCCGCCGCCGCATCGCCCCCCCTGCAAGAGCGGGGGAGGCCAACTTGGGAGTTCAAGAACGCGACAGACATTATGAGGCTGCGGCCGGGCCTCAACTACAACTTCACAGTTCTGGAGCTCCATGCGATGTTGCAGGAGCTGTTCAGATATGACCCCCAACATCCCGAGGTGTTCAGGTTGCCGGGGGGCGTCGTGCCTCTGTGCAACAACTCCGCGCTCGACTGCATCCGTGTAATGATGCCGGAATGCGACTCGCACGGGATTGTGCCAACTTGGCAGGAGCCTGCCGACGAGGTCGTGCAGCAGTTCTTCGACGACTTGGTGGAAGTGGCAGTCCGTGCCGACGAGAAGGACGGCCTTACTCGCGACACCACCGACGCGGAGATGGCGCGCATCGCCACCAGGCTGGAGGAGGCAACGGCAGCCGCAGCCGCGGGCGAGTTTGGGTTCACCATCCCGGAAGCAGATGCGGTGGAAGTGGCGAGCTGTGGCGAGCAAGGGGAGCCTGCCGGCAAGGAGGGGCTTGCCGGGCAAGACGCCGAGCCGAGCGAGCCTACCAAAGATACAGGCAGCTCGCGGCAAATCGACTCCTCTTCCTCCTTGCCTCCGGACAGCCCACCAGAAGCAGAGCCCCCAGCGCCGCCCAGAAGGCGCCTCCGCAAGGTTGGCGATGTGGCGGAGCGGCAAGCGGGTCGACAGTCGCCACGCTGCGTGACGCACTCGACCACGGCAAACACCATTGCCGCGGGAGCGCCTGATGCTACGACGGCAACTGGAGCGGGGTCCAGCCGGACCACCGCTTCGGTCCCTGCCGCTTCCCGTGCCGCGCCGACAGCCGGAGCGGGGTCTTCTCAGACCGCCATCACTGCTCCCGCTAAGCGGCCAAGGGAAGCTTCTCCTCCGCCTCCTCGCTCTGGGAGCGTGCCGGGCTTCGACTTCTCCGCGCTGAGCTCCGACGAGGAGGATGAAGAAGAGTAAGCTTCTCTTGCTGCACTTGCATTTCTTCGGTTTTTGCTGTTGTTCTTGTTTCTCAATTGCTTTTCCCTGAACCGGCTCCTTTTTAGGACTCTGGCCCAGAGAGCGGCAAAGAGAGCTAAGGCCCCGGCAATCATCATCGAGGACGAGCCCACTGCGACAACAGGTGGCACGCCCGAGACGACCTTGCCGGATCTGGCGACTTTCCTCCATGGCAGCTCCCGGCGTAAGTGTGTGAACTATTTGCCGCGGTGAGGCGCGCAAGGGTACTTGTCTTTGCTGATATCTGCTTGTTGCCTTGTGTAGGAGCAGAGCAGCCTTACCAGGAGCGTCCGGAGACAGCCCCCGGCATGCCATCTGCTTCAACTACGCCGCCAAGGGAAAATTTTCCGGCAAGAGATTCTCCGGCAGGGGGTGGCTCTCCGGCAAGGGGAAGCTCTCCGCCAAGGGGCGGCACCAGCATCCCCCCAGCGGCAGAGACCATGGCCACCGAGCCCAGCGCAGGTAATCTTCTTGCTTCAAAACTTCCCTTGGGTTCTTCTTCTTCTGATCTTCTTGAGTTTTTGGCTGGATCTTGTTTGACTTTTCTCCCCTTTGCCGGCCATCAGATCCGTCCGCTACGGAGCGGATGGAAACAGAGGTCGCCGCCGACGAAGCTGCCGGCGCTGGGGACGCCACCGGCGCCGAGGCCGCCAAGGCCGGCGCTGCGGCGACGGGCGAGGGGTCTGGCGATCGTACTGACGGCCCAGAGACCACGGGGGCGCCAGGCGCTACACCGACCGCCGACCCGTCCGCCGAAGCCGCAGCGCCCAGTACCGAGGAGCCCCAGCCGGGCGTTTACTTGAAGGCCGGCGAAGGCGTCTTCATCAACCTCCCCTGGGCGTCAAGCTCCAGGGCGCCGGTCGAGGGAGAGGTCTTCGACGGAGAAGTGCTCGCCTCCGCGGGGCTGAAGCTGGGCGACGCGCCAAGCAGCAGCAGCGACGAGCCCGAAGAGGAGCGGCTTCTGCGCAGGTTGGTGTCGCTCTACCGCGCGTGACAAGCCAAGCTGGAGTCCCGTGAGGCGCTCATCGTGAAGGCGGGAGCAGACATTGAGAAGCGCGCAGAAGAGCTCGCGGGTTTCCATCGGGAAGCCGTCCGATCCTTGGCAGAGGAGCGGGAGCAGCTCGCTGAAGCGCGGAAGGCCTTTCTCCTCGAGAAGGCCGAAGCCGAGGAGCTGCAGCGACTTGCCGCCGTGAAGCTAGCCACGGAAGAGGGCGAGCAGGCGCAGCGGAAGGTCAACCTCGATGCTCATGAGGAGGAGCTTGCCGCGCGTGAGGAGAAGCTGGGCGGAGCCCTCAAGCAAGCGGAGGACGCTGCCGCCGCTGCCGAGGCCGCCAAAAAGGTGCTGGAGATGAAGGTGGTGCAGCTGGAGGCCGACCGCAAAGCATATGGCGAAGAGCTCAGCGCCGCCAAGGACTCCAACGCCGCCCTCGAGTCGAGGCTGGTCGCTTTGACCAAGGCGCTGGACGGCGCCAAGGAGCGGGAGGCGGCCCTGAAGAAGGAGATCGATGCCGACAAGGCGTTGCTAGAGAGTGCTGCCACCACCCAAAACGCCTTTAGGGATACGGTGGAGCACTGGACGGAGAGCCTCGTGAACGCCGCCGGGGACATCGATAAGGAGCTGACGCAGTTGGGGGTGGAGGACTTCGGGTACTCCTCCGACGAGAACCTCCAACCTAGCGCCAAGCTCACTATGTTCTTCCAGGACGTGGCGACGGTGCTCCAGCGGCTCCGGGATGAGATCCCGAAGCGGCTGGCTGACGAGTTGCGCGAGATCTGTGCGGGAGCCCTTCAGAAGGTGTTGATGAAGGTGGCCTTCCGCAATCCAGGCCTCCGCCTCCACAACGTCCTCAGATCCTTGCCGCCTGATATCGATCAGGAAGAGCTCAAGGCCCTTGTCGCACCCATTGTGGACAAGGTGAGCGGGATCAAGAGGGTCGAGGGCGACCACGTCGACTAGGCCGCTGGCTTCCTTCTTTCCTTGTCGCTGCTAGCTATGTCATAGAAAACATTTATTAGAGCTGCGACAAGCTGTTTTGTAATATAACTTTCTTCTGGGTAGCCATTGCAATGTTATTCCCTTTACTTGACTCCTCCCTTTGTATGTTTTTGCCCTACGCTTTTAGGGAACTTGCCGGTGCAGGCATCCGAACCGCGAGCGCTGAGCGCGGAACTGATGGTGCCGCTACCGGCAAGAAACCTTGTCGCAGCTAGCTGCAGCTCACTTAAGTTGCTGAGCGGGGCTCGAAGCAAAGTAAGGGCGCGGCTAGTTAAGCAACTAGCCGCAGCTAACTTATGTTGTTGAGCAGGCTCAAAACAATGCAAGGGCGCGGCTAGTGTAGCAACTAGCCGCAGCTCACCTAATGTTGTTGAGCGAGCTCGAAACAGCGCAAGGGCGCAGCCAGCTACGAGTTGGCTCCTCCGCGCACAGGTTTCCCATACAAAGTGCAGTCATTCAAGGGAGATAACTTGAAATTTAAAAAATTTGGCTGCTCAACTTTGGCAACTTAGCTTTTCTGTCGTTTGCTTCCTGGCAAGACGAAATTCTTGAGCGACGCCTGGTTCATACCCTTTTCTCCTCCCTTCGCCCCCGGCAAACTTGTGGGCGAGGGAACCTTTATTTCCTTGGAAGAAAATGAAGAAGAGAAAATAAAGATATAGAGACTTACGGCTCGTTATCGCTTACCGTGGAGTAGGTGCTGCACAAAGTGTCAGATCATACATGCCATAAAATAGAAAGCATAAAATCGACAAAATGTGCGGAGCACGCGAGCTTTACTTGCGCACGGGATTTGCGCCCGGCCTCGTACAAAGGATTACATGCAACAGCGGCAAGACTTTCTACAAGAGGTGGTTGCCGGAACGGGTTCCGACAACCGCGCCTTACGGGTAAAACTTACAAAGATGCTCGATGTTCCAGGAGTTGCTCACTGGGATGCTATCTTCGGTCTCAAGGCGGACAGCGCCAGGCCTAGTGACTCGTTTCACCCGGTAAGGGCCTCCTGACCTCGGCGTCAACTTTGTATGTTTTTACCCCATGCTTTTAGGGAACTTGCCGGCGCAGGCACCAGGGCCGCGAGCGCTGAGTGCGGAACGTCAGCAGGCTGCTGGCGGTGCCACTACCGGCAAGAAACCTTGTCGCAGCTAGCTGCAGCTCACTTAAGTTGCTGAGCGGGGCTCGAAGCAAAGTAAGGGCGCGGCTAGTTAAGCAACTAGCCGCAGCTAACTTACGTTGTTGAGCAGGCTCAAAACAATGCAAGGGCGCGGCTAGTGTAGCAATTAGCCGCAACTCACCTAATGTTGTTGAGCGAGCTCGAAACAACGCAAGGGCGCAGCCAGCTAGGAGTTGGCTCCTCCGCGCACAGGTTTTCCATACAAAGTGCGGCCGTCCAGGGGAGATAACTTGAAAATTAGAGATCTGTCTGCTCGGGCTTCGGCAACTTATCTGTTCTGGGTGTGTTGACGTGCATGGTGGTCTTGGGCGCTCCGGGATCCACCGGCTCGATCTTGATCCAGCAAGCGCATGGTACCGTGAGTATCATGACGCTGCCGGTCCCGCGCCTCCTGAGATGGGCGCGGTGCATGCACGGACGCCGAGGTCTTGGAGTGCGCCCGGTCGTTGTGGGAGCCGGCCGCGCCGCCGATGGGCAGCGCCGCCTTGTCCTGGGACCTGGCAGCACCGTGAGCTCCCTCATCGACGCGTGCCCTTCCGCCGGTGCCTGCCCCACCATCCGTTTGCTCCGGCGTTGGGTGGCTCGGCGCGGACGGAGCAGCTGCCTCCGAAACTTTCTTCTTCGGCGGCATGTTGATGAAGATGGTGAAGATCGATGAGGAAGATGAAGATCTAGCCCGTGAGGACGCCGGATCTGGTTCACACAACTTCGACGCGCCCCTACCTGGCGCGCCAGAGATGCCGGGGTTGCTGATCCACGGGCACCTATGGGACAGGGTCCCTTTCGGTTCGGCGGGGGGCGGAGGTCGCGCAAAGAGCAGATCGAGGCGAAGCACGCGGGCGATTTACCCAGGTTCGGGCCGCACGGATGCGTAAAACCCTACTCCTGCTTTGTGGATTTGTATTGATTTCTAGCTCGGGAGCGAGATCGAGCGTGAGTGTTCGAGGTGGCTTCCTCTCGAAGGGTTCCCAAAATGGCTGACCTAGCGTGAGTGTATGGAAATTGGCTAACCCCCTTCTCCGTTGCCTCGGGCCTCCTTTTATATGCTCAAGGGGTTACCGACATAGGGCAACGGAGGGCAAAAACGGAAGAGTGGTGGCGGCTAGGTGCAGTAGTAGGCACAGCTAGGTGCTACAGTGCTATCATACCTAACCCTGACGGCAGGGGACAAGGGCATTAAATGCCCATCTGTGTCGCCTAGACAGTGCGGAAATGGACCGCTAGGGACGCCACCGTTTGCCACGATGGTGATCTTGTCAGCGCCTGCTTGCCACCGCACGCCACTAGCTGCACAGCCTCCCGCCACGTGTGCTTGGGAGGGCCCCAGAGCGACGCGTGGGTGGATGTGCTGGAGCGCAGGCGTGGAGTGGGGGCTTGCTGCGGCAAGCGTCTTGCCGCGGTCGTCGTCTTGTCGTGTCCGGGAGCTTTTCGCTCTCCGGGCCTTGCCGGGGCGCGCGGTGCGCCGCGGCAAGTTTTCTTGATCTGCCTGGTGTGGCCTTCCCGGCAAGCTCCTCTTGCCGGGGTCTCGTTTCCTTCCCGGCAAGCTCCTCTTGCCGGGGCCTTGTTTCTTCCCGGCCAGCTCCCCCGGCCGGGGCCTTGTCTTGGGTACTTTGTTCTTGAATGGTCTCCAAAGGGACCACGGAGGATCTTGGCGGTCACCCGGCAAGGCTTGCCGCGGGATGCTGCGACTGCCCGTGCACAAGTTCGGGGTACTAAGGGTACCCCTACTTTAGTACACCGACACCGTATCTGGTCGTTTGGGGGTACGTAGGTATATATAGGAGGAAGGAGTACGTCGATGGAGCAATAGGGGGCCCACGAGGGTGGAGGGCGCGCCTGGGGGTAGGCGCACCCCCTACCTCGTGGCCTCCTCCTTTATTTCTTGACGTAGGGTCCAAGTCTCCTGGATCATGTTCGGTGAGAAGATCACGTTCCCAAAGGTTTCATTCCGTTTGGACTCCATTTGATATTCCTTTTCTTCGAAACCCTAAAATAGGCAAAAAAAACAGCAATTCTAGGTTGGGCCTCCGGTTAATAGGTTAGCCCCAAAAATAATATAAAAGTGGATAATAAAGCCAAATAATGTCCAAAACGGTAGATAATATAGCATGGAGAAATAAAAAATTATAGATACGTTGGAGACGTATCAGGGACTAAGTGCTCATGATAGAAACTTGCAAAGGGAGTTGAGAAGACAGTTGAATGATCTTCTCAAAGAAGAGGAGGTCAAAATGGCTATAGAGATACAAGGATAAGGAGATTAAAGAAGGTGACTCAAACACTAGATACTACCATTCTAATGTAGATGTAGAAGGAGAAAAAATAGATTTTGTCTCTGGAACAAGAAGGGGGTGTGATTGAGGGATACCAACAATTGATGGAATATATTACTGAATATTACAAAAAAATTGTTTGGACATGCTAAATCTTCTTCTATTGCTCTCAACATTCAGGCTTCAGAGACTATTTCCCCCCAGGAAGCTGATGATCTATTGAGACCCTTCTCTATGGAGGAAATACATTTTGTAGTCTTCTACATGGAGAAGAACAAAAGCTCTGGCCTTGATGGATTCATAATAGATTTTATCAATATTTTTGGGAAGCTATTAAAATGGATCTCAAGACTTTTCTTGATGATTTCCATAATGGCAAGGTTGATATATCCAGGCTAAACTGTGGGATTATTACCCTAGTGCCAAAAACTAAAGATGCCAAACAGATACAAAAATTTAGACCTATTTGTCTTTTAAATGTTAGTTTTAAGATCCTTACCAAAGTTCTGATGAACATACTTAGTAAGGTGGTAAACCCTATCATATCTCCCATGCAAACTGCTTTTGGGAAAGGGAGATACATTATGGAAGGAGTTGTTATTTTACATGACACCTTGAACACACTGCATACAAAAAAGTGCTATGTTGTTCAAGGTGGATTTTGAAAAAGCATATGACAAAATTAAGTGGCCTTTTGTCCATAAAATGTTCAAACTCAAAAACTTCCCTGATAGATGGTGTGATTAGGTAATGCATACTATGAAAGGAGGTCAGGTAGGAATTTGAGTTAATGACGAAATTGGACCTTTTTTCAAGACACATAAGAGATTAAGGCATGAGGATTCTTTGTTTCCTTTGTTGTTTGATCTAGCTGTAGATGCCTTAGCTATTATTTTAGCTAAAGCTAGATCTGAAGGATATATTAAAGGGGTGCTAACTGAATTCCATGAGAATGGGGTGAATATGCTGCAATATGCAGATGACACTATCTTTTTGTTGCAAGATGATGAAGAAAGTGCTAGAAATCTCAAATTTATCCTGATTGCCTTTGAGCAAATATGTCTGGACTGAGTATACATTTTCATAAGAGTGAAATTTACCTATTTGTGGAAGCTACTAATAAATCTGCAGTATATTAGGAATTTTTTACTTGTGAATTGGGTTCCATGCCATTGAAATATTTGGGTCTCCCTGTCTCTGATGTTAGAATTAAAAATAGCATGTGGAAAGTTGTGACTAAGAAAGTAGAAAAAAGATCTGCTTGCTGGCAGGGCAGATTGCTTAATATAGCTGGTAGAGTTACTTTGGTCCAATCTTGCCTCACTAATATACCAATATATGTGATGTCTTTTTATCCTCTCCCTGCTGGAATTAAAAAGAAGGTTGGCTTTTATAGAGCATGTGGCAGGCTAAAGAGGACAAAAAGAAGTATCATTTGGTGATTTAGAAAACTTGTTGCTTACTTAAACAACAAGGGGGGCTGGGGATTAACAATTTATAAATATTTAATATCGCATTGCTTTCAAAATGGCTATGGAATTTAGAGGATGAATAGGGGTCGTGGCAAGAAATTATTATGAAAAAATATGTGAAAGGAAAATGTATCTCTGGTGTGGGTCACACAAATGGAGATTCCCAGTTCTGGTCTAGCCTACTTAAAATAAAAAACTTCTTTTACCCAGATGTGAAAAAGAAGTTGGGTGATGGGAGGAACACTAGATTCTGGGAGGATTGGTGGGTGGAGACTAAGGGTATCTCCCACGGCAACCCGCAAAAATCCTCCCACATCCATCCTCGGACAGGGGGACCAGTCCACTGACATGGATGCGGGAGGCAAACATCCAACCGTAGCCGCATACATTTTCACAACAACTCGAACCAACATGATGAAATTCATTCAAAAAAGTTTGGATTTCATATAAACACGACCGGATTTCATATAATCATACCCGATTTCATGTAAAAATGACGGATTTCATTACATTTACATAGACTAAGCGGTGCTAGTCTGGCTCTGGAGGTAAAATTAATACCTAATCTAAATGGCCGCCCGTGGATCCCTTTGTATTCCTCATGTCCGGCAACCCGATCACCGGACTGCCGGGAGCCCCGGAGGTATATGCATCAGCGCAAAGGATGGCTCACTTCCCCACTGTTCATCGGAGTGGAACCCCAGGTTGATGCTTCAGCGAGAGGGGAAGGCGGTGCCTACGCTTTCGTGGAGCCCATGTGGGACGATGGAGGTCCTCGTAAGAGAAGAACCGGGCAAGACACCGACAGTGTACGTCGGTGTCGCCTCAGCGTTGGTGTTCATGGGACCCAAGCGGCAGTGGCCTCCCATGTTCTACTTCTCCTCAATGATGGCGGCGAACACGGAGGCGCTGGCCACCGACTCGTCACTCTCCGCGCACCTGACTTCCGTCTCTACCTGCATGGTGTGGCCGTAGGCATGGGAGGCGCGGTTGCAGTCACGGGAGGCACGATTGCAGACACGAGAGGCGCGGTCGCAGACGACCCCCGTGTTTTCGTGCCGGCGTGGAGCAACTCGCCACTCCTCATCGATCTGGCCAGGAGTGGCGAGTTGTTGTACCACGCGTTGGCTTGGGGGGGGGGGGGAAACTGGCTCTGTTGGGCTAGGCGAGGGAGGTCGACTAGCAAGCTGCCTCGCTCATACCCGGCGGTCTTGGCGGGCCACCCAGCCGGCTTGTATGCCAGGGAACTGTTGTTCGGAAGCCGTCGGAGAGTGGAGAAAATGGTGAAGCGGGAGATGGGGGAGCGACGGAGGGTGTGATTCTTGCCAGGCGTCCAGCCTCGTTTAAATAGAGCGCGGACGGGAGGAGCTCCGCCGGCGTTGTGTTTAGTGTCGGCCCGCTCATGAACGGATGTGTAGCCGGAGTAAGTTTCTCGGCTTCCACGCAGGGTTGATGAAGGCGTATGAATGCGGCGAGGAGACGTGTTCATCCGGGCGTGTAGCGGGTGGCGCCCTCAGCCGACGCGCCGCTTCAATGGCGAAGGTAGCGAGAGGTCGAGTCCGCCCTAAGCCGCCTTCAATGTGGAGTGGCACGCTCTACAGCGACATGAATAGAGCGACATGAATGCGGACAACTCGCGCCGGGTGGGATGCACATGGTACGGGGAGGGGTTTTGGCAGGCTAGGGCGGCCGTAAGTGGGCTTGGGATCGGGCCGGACTCCCACAAACCTCCCGCACTTTTGTCTCCGGTTTGCGGGAGAAATCGCGTCCGGACCGTCCCGCGGACCGATACAGGTCGGCGTTGGATGGCTTTCATGGTCCAGACAGTTGCGGGAGGTTTGAGGGTCAGCGTTGGATATTTCCTAAACCCTTCAAAGAAGCCTATCCTTCTATGTACTTTGTTAATAAAGATCATGGCATTTCGGTTAGGGGAGCCATTGACAAAGGATGAGACCAGTTCTCATTTAGAAGATCTCTATATGGAGAAGCTGAACAACTTTGGATTAGCTTAAAAGAGAGATGTGAGGAGGTTTTTGTTGGCGAACGTAGTAATTTAAAAAATTTCCTACGCACATGCAAGATCATGGTGATGCATAGCAACGAGAGGGGAGAGTGTTGTCCACGTACCCTCGTAGACCGAAAGCGGAAGCATTAGCACAACGCGGTTGATGTAGTCGTACGTCTTCACGATCCGACCGATCCAAGTACCGAACGCACGGCACCTCCGAGTTCAGCACACGTTCAGCTCGATGACGTCCCGCAAACTCCGATCCAGCAGAGCTTCATGGGAGAGTTCCGTCAGCACGACGGCGTGATGACGGTGATGATGTTGCTACCGATGCAGGGCTTCGCCTAAGCACCGCTACGATATGACCGAGGTGCAATATGGTGGAGGGGGCACCGCACACGGCTGGGAGAGATCAACAGATCAACTTGTGTGTCTAGAGGTGCCCCCTGCCCCCGTATATAAAGGAGCAAAGGGGGGAGGCCGACCGGCCCTCTATGGGCGCCCCAGGAGGAGGAGTCCTCCTCCTAGTAGGAGTAGGACTCCCCTTTCCTACTCCTACTAGGAGGAGGAAAGGAAGGAGGAGAAGGAGAATGAAGGAGAGGGAGGAAAAGGAGGAAAGGGGGGCCGGCCCCCTAGTCCAATTCGGTTTGGTCTAGGGGGGCCGCGCGCCCTGCCTCCTCTCTTCCACCACTTGGCCCATGAGGCCTATTACTTCTTCCTCGTATTCCCGTAACTCCCCGGTACCCCCGAAAATACCCGAATCACTCGGAATCTTTCCGATGTCCGAATATAGTCATCCAATATATCGATCTTTATGTCTCGACCATTTCGAGACTCCTCGTCATGTCCCCGATCTCATCCGGGACTCCAAACCACCTTTGGTACATCAAATCACATAAACTCATAATACAATCGTCACCGAAACTTTAAGCATGCGGACCCTACGGGTTCGAGAACTATGTAGACATGACCGAGACACGTCTCCAGCCAATAACCAATAGCGGAACCTGGATGCTCATATTGGCTCCCACATATTCTATGAAGATCTTTATCAGTCAAACCGCATAACAACATACGTTGTTCCCTTTGTCATCGGTATGTTACTTGCCCAAGTTCGATCGTCGGTATCTCAATACCTAGTTCAATCTCGTTACCGGCAAGTCTCTTTACTCGTTCCATAATACATCTTCCCGCAACTAACTCATTAGTTGCAATGTGTCGTGGAATTGTCACGGCAGATGTCCTTAGTGTCAGGACTTAGTCGTGAGGCCAACGCATCTATGTGGTAGCTTGAGAATGGTTGAGCGGGACGAGAGACGCGATGTTTTACCCAGGTTCAGCCCCTCACGGTGGAGGTAAAAGCCTACATCCTGCTTCATTGATATTGATGATGATGATCATGGTTACAAGTGTGCTCTATCTCGAGAGCTATTGTCTAAACCTAACTTGTCCAACTTGAGGAACTTGTACATCTTGTGGAACTTGTCCCTCTTTTCCCCTTTGAGGAGCCCTGCCCCTCCTTATATATGTTAAGGGGCGGTTTACATGTGGAGTCCTCTTAGGATTAGGACTAGTCTATCTCTAATACAAACCGGATACAAGTCCAGGTCTTAACTCCTTGTAAGATAAACGTTCCTCATGCCTTTCCTCTTAAACCGGCCCACCGTTAAACGTGAACCGGCCTTCTGGGCCTTGGGCCTTGTCATCCATCTGTCCCGCTCGCCGGATCACCAGTGAGTCATAATAACCAGGTGAGTTGCTTGTAAACCGCCAGGTCAGGGCGGGTTGCCAATAACTCGCCAAGTGTCAGCGGGGTCTTCAGATAAACCGCCAAGTCCGGCCGGGTTAACTTCCGGCCGGTTTACACCGTGGGGTATATCCCCGACATTAGCCCCCAAGTTTAGCTTGGATTTATTCATGGTAAACTTATACTGCAAAATAAACACAAGAACAAATTTGACAGGTTATGCTCCGGGTTAAGAATTTTTGTAAACCGGTACCTGATCATCCTTAAGTCCTTGTTATTTCCTCCTTCTGGGAAATCCGGGTCAACAGACCAACTTCATAATCAATTTGCCGACATTGGTTTGTCACCGAGAAATATTGTGAAGAATAACTCCTTTGACTCAGCTCCCTAAGTGCCGATTTAAGAAATATGGGTCTGAAAATACTTATCTGATATTCGGCCGGTTTGAAGATGTAAAACTTGTTGGTTTAATATTACCAAAATGGCCGGTTTATAAACATTGATGGCGCCGGATCATAATTGTTGTCGACACCGGGTCATGTAATTGATCTTCCTGATTTGCTCAAAACTGATAAAATGAAGATGTTCCTCCTTTATATGCATAATACCTGTAGCCCCCAAGTCTTAAGAGGAGAACATAGTGATAACTTAAGACTTGCTCCAATAAGTGTTTCAACCTTGAAGAAATCCGGTTTGTTCATCTCAATTATATAAACTGAATACTCCATATATGTAGCCCCCAAGTGCTGGGTTGTCATGCTTGCAGCGATCTGGGACTTGCAATTGCTTATAAAAACTTTAATCAGTGTAGCCCCCAAGGGCCGGTTCAGTAAGATAATATTGAGCTGGGACTTTATATATACTTCATTGAAAATAACATCATATGATGTAACTCCCATCATGGGGCTTGAACCCATGTCCACAAGGTTAAGAGCTTTGTGCTTTACCAACTGAGGAGTGGACCTTTCAATATAATGGATAAAAGCTTGTGTACCTTGAATTGTTGACAGGAGCAATTGGTAGCCCCCAAGGGCCGGCTCATTATAATATGATGAGTCGGGTCTTTAATAAGACTAGTAAAAATGAATTTTCATTAGCCCCCAAGTGTCATGATGCATGCTTGCAGCGACATGAGACTTGCATGTAATCTTGATTTGAATAATGTAGCCCCCAAGTGTCGGGTTGTAAGCCTGGAGCAACTCGGGACTATTCCTTCCATTGTAAAATAAATCATATCCTTTGATAAAATAATAGCCATTGCGCTAAAGCGACTTTGAAAACTCAATAATATCGGTTATTAATAACCATAAAAATCCAGCCATGTTGGCTATTCAAGATAATATAATCCGGTGAAAACCTTATTCATTCAATATCATAATGAATAATATGACCCAATGATTTATAAACGCGTGATTCCAATGGCGCAATCTAAATATATATACTGGCGACTTATAGTCCAAAACCAGGCCGGTTTAACAAACCTGTTTCTGCATACAACAAGTTTAAAGTGTCCTGGCGGTTTACCGCCGGACGGGTCATAATGCTCAACATACAACCCGGGTTTATAACCAAGGCTGCACTTAAGAATAATCAAATATGAAATATATCATACCTGTGACATTGAATCATATCGTTGGTTTTACCAACTTTTTGTAGTAAGGGTGATAACCCAGATCTTGAGTACTGATAACTCCTTCCATATTGTGCCGGTTTATGATAAAACCGTGCCGGGTTGTGATAAACACCGTGTTACTCCATAAGCGGATGTTAACAACAAGGATCAAACCGGGCAAATAATCTCCGGATTGACGTGAACTGTGTTCCGTCAATTGATTGGTTAAAAAACTTTGTCGGTTTAAAAACGCAATAAAAAGCAAAAAAACCCTTCAAAGAAAAGTGTAAATCAAGTGCAATGGCTACACGTTGCAAAAAAAGGTTTATTTGAGCTGATCAGATGGTGTTACCATGGCCGAACACGACCAAGCTCCCGTTAGGTGTAACTACGGTTCTAGTCAGCCAGGTCCCCAAATGAAACCGTGGCATTTATGCCGATCAAGTGGCATGGTCATGGTTCGGGTCCGACCAAGCCCCCAAGTGATTCTGTGGCCTTAGGCCGATCAAGAGGCATGAGTGGTTCAGACGTGACCAAGTCCCCAAGTGATCTGGTGGCTCTCACCTATCAAGAGGTATGGTATTGGTTCGGACACGACCAATCCTCCAAGTGATATAACACAATGCTTTTAAAAAGCAAACTCAAGGGGTAAACCGGAGGCCGCTTTAGAAAACTCCGTGTAACCACACATGATGTAAAAGACCAGAGACCCTGCTTTATGAAGCAGAAGCCCCCATGTGATCAATAATATGTCAGGCCAGTAAGGCGGGATACCCATGTTTGAACCGCGCATCATGGCAGCAGGTCCTCTTCGGCAATTTTTAACTTTTTGCAAGAGATAAATTCTTCTTGAACCGGGATCTTGAACCGGATATTGAGAGCTTCAAAGCTTTGTGGGAGACATCTTTCCCTTGAACCGGATTTTAAACCGGAATCTTCATTTTAGCCGGAAATTTTCTAACGGCCTTTAAACTCGAACTTGTGAGAAGTTAATTCCTTTTTGAACCAGAAATTATTAAACCGGATTTGAGAGCTTCAGAGCTTTATTGGAGAACAAATTTCCCTTGTACCGGATTGTAAACCGGAATCCTTTTCTGATGACCCGAAACTTCTTCATTGAGCCGGGATTTTGTAACTGTCATATACTTTCTAATCCGGAAATCTTCTGATAGCACGATGTGAATCCGGGACCGGGTTATCTTTCCCTCCAACGTATTGGGGTTCTTGACTTCACTGAAAACCGGCAACATTTGCTAAGTCATATCATTGTAGCCCCCAAGTCTCAAGGTGACTCGAGGAGTTGGCTTGAGATTCTCCATATTTGACCGTGATATAAACCGGCATAACTTGTATATCATTGGTGTTGATAGCACGATGTGAATCCACAGAAGATTGAGGTAACTGTGGCGGGTTATAAACGATCCCGCATGAACCGTGTCAGCAACCGGTCAATGGTTCCTTCCAACTGGTGATTTGAAGTTAACCAAAACTGCAGTGGCGGCGATTTGTGTGCCTGCCCATTAAACCATCCAGTGCAGACAGTGGCTGAATGATAATTTGCCTTCAATTTATTGAAAGAAATCCAGGTTACGCAAGCAGTGACTTGCTCATACTCAATAAACAGCTCATGCAGACAGGTGAGGTCCGGTATGTTGATGTAGACCGGGCCGCGAGAGACGAACGGTAAAAATAACCGCAGCATCAGATATGGCACAGCCAGATGAGTCGGCCGCGGCGTAGTAAGTCGGTGCGGACGGGAGAGTCGGCCGCGGGAGTTGTAAACCGACGCGGACGGAGAGGATCGGCACCGGTGTCATAAACCGGCACGGACGGGCGAGTTAATCGCGGGCGCGGTCCCGGCAAGTTGATGTAGATCGAATTACACGGGCGGCGGCTTGCGCACACCCGTCCAACAGCAAACGATAAATCATTGTCCTGCATTTATATAAATACACAGACAAAGTAATTGTTCCTTGAAGAAAACAATATATGCTGAAAATAATAAGAAAAGATAGCACCTGGCATGTGTTGGATGAATGAGTATCATAGTACTTGCAGTATTGTGCCAGGCCTCCGCCATTGGCTTTTGTTTCTGGTAGCCTTCTGAACTAGCTTTGCTCAATCAGCATCAGACATCCACTCTAGGATTGATGTATGTTGGCAGCCTCAGGACTTGTCCACTTGACTTTTCCTCCAACCAATCTCCTCTTATCTCTTTCTCTTTCACTTACAGGGGAGCGCACGGGAGTAAAAACCTGGGCGACTCACGGCCATAACCCATAGCAGAGGGGCACAAGACACGATAGCTCGGGCAGAACCAACAGGGCCGCGGCGGTTCAATGACCGGGTTGTAGTAGAGACGTCCACAGACCGACGCCAATTTGCAAGTGGCGGCTCAACAGCTTGGAGGCGAGGCCGGAGTAAGGCGCCGGCATTCTGTGGCGCGGCCAGCAAGGGCGGCTCTCTGCAGAAGTCCGACAGGACGGCCACCCACAAGCTGGGGCGGTACGAGGCCGAGATGACAATAGGCGACACGAGTCCGGGCTCAAGGCCGCTGCGGCTCAGGGTCGAGGCGCCTCGACATGGGCGTGCAGGAGCCGGAGCCAGCGAGGGGCTTAGCAACTCTGGTGGCGCGGCGGCGGCCTGAACCTTGGTCAGGGCAAAAGTGGAGCAGGGTGGCTGAACGGGGCATCTCCCACGGCGGCGAGGGAGACCGACCTCAGGCGGAGCAGCATGAGGCCCACGCGGCGGGGCGTTGCAGCAGTAGCGGTCGACTCGGAGGCAATCGGCGGACTGAGCCCGCACCTGTGTCCACAATGGCCAAGGAGAAACGGGTCCGGTCAGCGCGAGATTGAAGACGGCTCGGAGTCGTCTAGCACGAGACTGAAAACGGCTCGGAGATCAAATCCTCCTCCGAGCTGCCGTCGGTTTGACTTTTCCTCGTGCCATGGGTCACTTTTGCCTTCACGTCTAGAACCAGTAGCTATGGATGATGGAGTAGCAGCAGTCGCGACCGATCGATTTCTTGGGAGTTGCAGCGAACATGAACACAAAAATCAGCTGACGCCTTCAATCGGCAAAACAGGCTGCAGTGATTTGTGCAGCTAGTAATCGGAGTCTCGGACACACAGCAGAATCTTCAAATTTGATCTTGGCAGGTAGAAACTTTTACAGGGCAACGTAGCAGCAAAGATGGATCTTCGGTTGACCTCGGAGTCAAAGCACCGTAAATACATTGCTCGTATAGTAAACCTTGTCTCGGATTCGGCGTACTGAAACGACGGCGGACAGATCGCGTGCAAGGGCGGCAAACAAACCAACCCTAATTCCTTTGAACCTTGAATCTCACAAAACTTCAAATCTGAACTGACAAATTTGACACTGATGCAAATCCATTCAAACCAGCTTTTATTCATCCGAAAAATTGTGAGCCCCTCGATCCCTAGGAGAGATCCCTCCAAGAACTCAACACCACCGTGCGCAAGCCCCACGGTGGGCGCCAACTGTCGTGGAATTGTCACGGCAGATGTCCTTAGTGTCAGGACTTAGTCGCGAGGCCAACGCACCTATGTGGTAGCTTGAGAGGGGTTGAGTGGGACGAGAGACGCGATGTTTTACCCAGGTTCAGCCCCTCACGGTGGAGGTAAAAGCCTACATCCTGCTTCATTGATATTGATGATGATGATGATCATGGTTACAAGTGTGCTCTATCTCGAGAGCTATTGTCTAAACCTAACTTGTCCAACTTGTGGAACTTGTCCATCTTGTGGAACTTGTCCCTCTTTTCCCCTTTGAGGAGCCCTTCCCCTGCTTATATATGTTGAAGGGGCGGTTTACATGTGGAGTCCTCTTAGGATTAGGACTAGTCTATCTCTAATACAAACCAGATACAAGTCCAGGTCTTAACTCCTTGTAAGATAAACGTTCCTCATGCCTTTCCTCTTAAACTGGCGCACCGTTAAATGTGAACTGGCCTTCTGGGCCTTGGGCCTTGTCATCCGTCTGTCCCGCTCGCCGGATCACCAGTGAGTCATAATAACCAGGTGGGTTGCTTGTAAACCGCCAAGTCAGGGCGGGTCGCCAGTAACTCGCCAAGTGTCAGCGGGGTCTTCAGATAAACTGCCAAGTCCGGCCGGGTTAACTTCCGGCCGGTTTACACCATGGGGTATATCCCCGACACAATGCTTGCAAGGCTTTAAGTGATGTGCATTACCGAGAGGGCCCAGAGATACCTCTCCGACAATCGGAGTGACAAATCCTAATCTCGAAATACGCCAACCCAACAAATACCTTTAGAGACACCTGTAGAGCACCTTTATAATCACCCAGTTATGTTGTGACGTTTGGTAGCACACAAAGTGTTCCTCCGGTAAACAAGATTTGCATAATCTCATAGTCATAGGAACATGTATAAGTCATGAAGAAAGCAATAGCAACAAACTAAACGATCAAGTGCTATGCTAACAGAATGGGTCAAGTCAATCACATCATTCTCTAATGATGTGACCTCGTTAATCAAATGACAACTCATGTCTATGGCTAGGAAACTTAACCATCTTTGATTCAACAAGCTAGTCAAGTAGAGGCATACTAGTGACATTCTGTTTGTCTATGTATTCACACATGTCTTATGTTTCCGGTTAATACAATTCTAGCATGAATAATAAACATTTATCATGAAATAAGGAAATAAATAATAACTTTACTATTGCCTCTAGGGCATATTTCCTTCAGTTTTGCTACATGGGGGCAAAGATAGGCCCATGTGGATGCTCACTTCATGTAGAAAATTTTATGTTAGATCTTTGTACTTATATTTGATTAAGGTTAATGGATGCCCACAAAAATTTCTTTGGAAAGTTAAGGTGCCGGTGAAAATTATTTTTTTCTTGTGGCTTTTGAGCAAGAAAAGTATTTTAATTAAAAACAATCAAAAAAGGGATGGAAAGTTGATAAAAAATGTGTGTATTGTGGAAAAGATGAAGACATTGATCATCTCTCTTTTCATGTTCAGTTGCTAGACTTGTTTGGAATTTGATTGGGTATGCTTTTGATTTACATCAAATCCCTACTGACTTAGATGATTGTTTTGGTAGATGGCTTAACAAATTTTTGAAACATGATAAGAAATTGGTCCTCGTAGGCACTTCAGCCTTACTTTGGGCGATTTGGATCTGTCGAAATGATATTATCTTTGATAGGAGAAAAGTTAATGACCCTTTGGGGATTGTGAAACTGATGTGTAATTGAATTTTCAATTGGACTGTGATGCAAGTAAAGGACCCAGAGGAAAGATTTCTGGTGCTGAGGGCAAGACTCATCAAACAGATGGCAAGTGAGATTTACAGAGCCTCTCAAGGGTGGAAAATTGGAGTTCCAAGGTTGAACATGTGAAGAAGTTGGGTCCAATGGGACGCTTTTGCTTTCCTCTGCAATGGGAACTGGTGATCTTAGTGGTCGCTGTCCGTTTCAAGATCTTGCGACGTCTTTTGGGTCTTTTCCTTTGTAATAACTTTTAAACTTAGAGTTTGCCTCCCTCAGATGTGTGTTTTTAGGTTTGTAGTAGTGCTTTGCTGGTGAATTTGGAATTGGTGCTTGTGTTTCGCTGTTGATTTCCTTAAATAAAATCGGAGGGAAAACCCTCTTTCGCTCAAAAAAAAGACTCCCTTTAAACAGAAAATGCAAAAAAAAAATCATGTGTAAACAAAGTCACTGCCCATGCACCCATCCGTCAGTGTGTTGACAACTTGATACTCTAATGCTCTCTGACTTCCGGCAAGACAGATGATTGCCTCGTGAAGGTGAAATCAAAGAGAAACAAAAGCAAGAAGTGTGACGGCAAAGAGAAGGCGTTCGTGATTTCATGATGAATAGTGCTCACATTCTCGTGTCGTCGTTGTGGCTTTGATCTTCTGAGTCGTTGCATTGGTGTTCTTGTCAAGTGTTGAGGGTTGTGAGTGGTGTGTGTTAGGCAGGGCCGGTGTGATGCCCGAATAATTAAGCTACAGTAACCCTCTACTAATGTTGCCACGTCACCACGATTACTGTTGATAATCTCGCAATGATTCAAAACTCGTTTAAATTCAAATTTGAAATAAAGTCAAACTAGAAGAGTTTACAAAAGTCAAAACTAAAATGTTCTAAATGTAGCAGGTAATTCATAATAAGTATTGGTGGAGAAACCAAACCTTTAAAACATGTTTAAATGCTCAAAAGTAATTAACCCAGTGGCTAAAAAAATTAAATAAATGACTTTTGTATTTTATAAAATCCAAAACTAATTTATTTGGAAGTCAAGCTTTTATGGCAGAGGCTTAAATTACAACACTAATTTAGGCACTAATTGTTTATTTTAGTAGAGTTAAAATAAATTGGAAGCTAAAAGAAAACAGAAAACAAAACAAATAAATGAAAGAAAATACAAAAAAAGAAAACAAAAAAAAAGAGGAAAGGACCCCCCCCCCCCGGGGCTCCGGCCCAGCAGGCCACCGGCCCAAATGGGCCACGAACCACCAGGCCGGTGCACCCCCTGCACTCCATAACCCTCACTCCCCTCGGTCCAACCTACCGACACCACATCCCCCCCCCCACCGCAAAATATCCCCTCATCCTCTCCCCCTGATTGGATCGGGATCGAGGAGGGGAACCGCTCGCCGCCGCCGCCCGGAACCTCCACCTCCCGACGCGCCCCTGCTGCACAACGCCGTCGCCGGATCGCCGCCTCGCCGGTTCTCCCTCATCGGACTGCCTCCTCTCCGTCGCGCCGTCACCGCCACCCCCCTTGACAAACGTTGCCCCGATCCCTGCACCACGCCGTGAGCCCGCACCCCTCCTCTCTCTCCCCTCCTCGGTGGCCACCGCGCCCCCTGCGGCTGCTCCTCTGGCGCCGCTCGCCCGCGAGCCTCCCCTGCCGACCGCTTGCGCACGGCACGCACTGCCCGAGCCGCTGGCCTCCATCCCCTCTGCCCCGCGCTCGCCGTTGCGCCTCCGGCCAGCCCAGTGCTTGCGCTCGCCGTGCCCGGACCGGCGCCCCGCTCACCCGCCGATTCCGCACGCGGCCGCAGCCCCTTGCACGCCCCGCGCCTGCCCCGCTGCGGCACACGTGCTCACCGCCCGCTTCCGCCGTTCGTCGGTCGTCGTGGCGACCTCCTCGCCTCGCCATGGCCGCGGTCCCCGCGCTCGCTGGCCGAGTCGGGCGCCCGCACGCTCGCGCCCTGCCTCCGCCGCTGCCCCGCCTTCCCTCACCACCGCGCCGGCCGCCCTGCTCGCTGCTCCGCGCTCCCCTGCCACCCCCATGGCGCCTCAGCGCCGATCGCCGTCGCCGGCCACCGCGTCCCCACAGTTGTGCCCGCTCACAGTGCTCGGGGCTGTCCCGCCCGCAGCCCCGTTAGCCGCGCCCGCTATGGCCCCCCGGGGCCTATGACATATGGGCCCCATGCCCAGAACGTTTTTTTTAAAATATTATTAAAATAATAATAATAATAATAATTAATATTAATTAAATAAATAAATAATTAATTAAACTATTTAATCCTGATTAGATTAACCTAACCACTAATTAAACTAATTGACCCCGTTTAATTAACCTGTTAATTAAATGTGTCAATGACGAACGGGACCCACCTGTCAGGTTGACCAGGTCAACTACTGACGTCATGCCGACGTCAGCAAACACTGTTCTGGATAATGTTGATTTAATTAATTAAATAAATCCTAAAATGATTTAAATCTTTTAAAATTAATATAAAATAAGCCGTAGCTCGGATCGAAAAACTTTGTACATGAAAGTTGCTCAGAACGACGAGACGAATCCGGATACGCAACCCATTCGTCCGCCACGCATCCCTAGCATAGCGAACACGCATCTTTCCCCCTCCGGTTTACTTGTCCGAAAACACAAAACACCGGGGATATTTTCCCGGATGTTTCCCCCCTTCACCGGTACCACTTCCTACCGCGTTAGGGCACACCTAGCATCACGCTTTGTCATGTCATGTATCGTCATGCATTT
Organism: Triticum urartu; assembly: GCF_056163025.1. Taxonomy (NCBI): domain Eukaryota; kingdom Viridiplantae; phylum Streptophyta; class Magnoliopsida; order Poales; family Poaceae; genus Triticum; species Triticum urartu. The sequence goes on along the minus strand of NC_141873.1, from coordinate 340,725,792 downwards.
GTTAGCATTATATTTATTGTTTCTCCCCCCTCTTCTCTCGCTAGACACCAGGACCGACGCCGCTGCTACCCAGTACGACTACGTGTTGACGACCCCTCTCTTTTGCCAGAGCAACCAGGCAAGCCCCCCCTTTGATCACCAGATATCGCCTACTCTTCTCTATACTGCTTGCATTAGAGTAGTGTAGCATGTTACTGCTTTCGTTAATCCTATCCTAATGCATAGCCTGTCCTTGCTACTACTGTTGTTACCTTTACCTGCAATCCTAATGCTTAGTATAGGATGCTAGTTTATCATTAGTGGCCCTACATTCTTGTCCGTCTGCCATGCTATACTATCGGGCCATGATCACTCGGGAAGTGATCACGGGTATATACTTATACCTATATACATGCTATACAGGTGGTGACTAAAGTCGGGTCGGCTTGTAGGAGTACCCGTGAGTGATTCCGATGTTGGGGGCTGAAGGGGCAGGTGGCTCCATCCCGGTAGAGGTGGGCCTGAGTTCCCGAAGGACCCCGACTGTTACTTTGTGGTGGAGCGACGGGGCAGGTTGAGACCACCTAGGAGAGAGGTGGGCCTGGCCCGGGTCGGCGTCCATGGTTATTTCAAAATAACATTCTTAACGAGATCTTGGTATTTGATCTGAGTCTGGCTACTGGCCTATACGCACTAACCATCTACGCGGGGACAGTTATGGGCACTCGACGTCGTGGTATCACCCGAAGCCTTCGTGACATCAGCGACTGAGCGGCGCACGCTGGGTTGGACAGCGTAACGCAACTTCCTTTGTAATGGAGGTTGCTAGGTCTGCTCTCCGGCCGCCCTCGCAACGTGCAGGTGTGCAATGGGCGATGGGCCCAGACCCCTGCACCATAGGATTTAGACCGGCGTGCTGGCCTCTCTGTTGTGCCTAGGTAGGGCTGCGACGTGTTGATCTTCCGAGGCCGGGCATGACCCAGAAAAGTGTGTCCGGACAAAGGGGATCGAGCGTGTTGGGAAATGTGCTGCACCCCTGCAGGGAAGTTGATTTATTCGAATAGCCGTGTCCCTCGGTAAAAGGATGAGCCGGAGTTGTACCTTGACCTTATGACAACTAGAACCGGATACTTAATAAAACACACCCTTCCAAGTGCCAGATACAACCGGTGATCGCTCTCTCACAGGGCGACGAGGGCAGGATCATCGGTTAGGATTATGCTATGCGATGTTACTTGGTGAACTTACCATCTACTCTCTTCTCTTGCTGCAAGATGGAGGTTACCAGAAGCGTAGTCTTCGAAAGGACTAGCTATCCGCCTCTTATTCCGGCTGAGGGAGTCCTGGATTAGGGGGTGTCTGGATGGCCGGACTATACCTTCAGCCGGACTCCTGGACTATGAAGATACAAGATTGAAGACTTTGTCCCGTGTCCGGAAGGGACTTTCCTTGGCGTGGAAGGCAAGCTTGGCAATGCGGATATGTAGATCTCCTACCATTGTAACCGACTTTGTGTAACCCTAACCCTCTCCGGTGTCTATATAAACTGGAGGGTTTTAGTCCGTAGGACAACATACAGAATAACAATCATACCATAGGCTAGCTTCTAGGGTTTAGCCTCTCCGATCTCGTGGTAGATCTACTCTTGTACTACCCATATCATCAATATTAATCAAGCAGGACGTAGGGTTTTACCTCCATCAAGAGGGCCCGAACCTAGGTAAAACTTCGTGTCCCTTGCCTCCTGTTACCATCCGGCCTAGACGCACAGTTCAGGACCTCCTACCTGAGATCCGCCAGTTTTGACACCGACATTGGTGCTTTCATTGAGAGTTCCTCTGTGTCGTCGCCGTTAGGCTTGATGGCTCCTACGATCATCAATGGCGATGCAGTCCAGGGTGAGACCTTCCTCCCCGGATAGATATTCGTCTTCGGCGGCTTCGCACTGCGGGCCAATTCACTTGGCCATCTGGAGCAGATCAAATGCTATGCCCCTGGCCGTCAGGTCAGATTTGGAAGTTTAAACTACACGGCTGGCATCCGCGGGGACTTGATCCTCGACGGATTCGAGCCACTGCCGAGCACGCCGCACTGTCACGACGAGCATGATCTAGCTATGCCGCCGAACAGTGCCCTGGAGGCCGCACCCGCATCGGCTTCGACCCTTAATTCAGAGCCAACTGCGCCGATCGAGGATGGGTGGTTCGACGCCGCCTCGGAGGCTGCGATCCCAACGGCGATCGAGTCGAACACCAGCCCTGCACTCCGTGAGACTCGTGACTCCAAGGAGCCGGACTCCTCTCCGGACTCCGAACCCTCCACGCCCCTGCCGATCGAATCCGATTGGGCGCCGATCATGGAGTTTTACCGCCGCGGACATCTTTCAGCACTCGCCTTTCGGCGATATTCTGAAGACACTAAAGTCTCCCTCTTTATCAGGAGAGCCCTGGCCAGACTACGGTCAGCAAGGTTGGGATACGGACGATGAAGAAATTCAAAGCCCACCCACCACCCACTTTGTAGCCACTATCGACGATTTAACCGACATGCTCGACTTCGACTCCGAAGACATCGACGGTATGGATACCGATGCAGGAGACGATGAAGAACCAGTGCCTATTGGGCCCTGGAAAGCCACCTCGTCGTATGACATATACATGGTGGACACCCCAAAAGAAGGAGATGGCGATGGAACAGCGGAGGATGACCCCTCCAAGAAACAGCCTAAGCGCCGGCGTCAGCGGCGCCGCTCAAAATCCCGCCAAAGCAAATACGGTGATTCCAGCACGGGAGATAATAATACTCCGGAGAGTGCCGAAGAAAACCCCCTCCAGCAAGATTCAGCACAGGAGGACGGAGAAGCCGGCCCTCATGAGAGAGCGGCATACAGAGAGGTCGAGGACGATAATTATATGCCTCCCTCCGAAGACGAGGCAAGCCTCGATGACGACTAATTCGTCGTGCCAGAGGATCCCGTCGAGCAAGAGCGTTTTCAACGCAGGCTTATGGCCACGGCAAGAAGCCTCAAGAAAAAACAGCAATAGCTTAGAGCTGATCAAGATTTGCTAGTCGACAGATGGACTGAAGTCCTTGCGGCCGAAGAGCATAAACTCGAACGCCCCTCCAAGAGCTACCCAAAGCGCAGGTTGCTACCCCGATTAGAGGAGGAAGCACTTAAACCTACATCACCAGCACTTGATATGACCGACCGGCCACCTCGTGGCCGCGACAGAGAGGCCTCTCGGCCCTCCACTCAAGCCGCACCCCGTACCAAGGCACGGGAAAATGCGCCAGACCTGCAAGATATGTTGGAGGACAAGGCAAGTCAAACAAGATCGATCTACGGATCGCGTAGGCGCCCCACGACTCGAGACGGTAACCGTCATGCCGGACACAAATCTGGTAGGGCCGAACACAGTATACAAAGCTCATTTGAGCTACGTCGTGATATAGCCCAGTACAGAGGCGCCGCACACCCACTATGCTTCACAGACGAAGTAATGGATCATCAAATCCCCGAGGGTTTCAAACCCGTAAACATCGAATCATATGATGTCACAACAGATCCTGCGGTATGGATCGAGGATTATCTCCTTCATATCCACATGGCCCGCGGCAATGATCTCCACGCCATCAAATACCTCCCACTCAAGCTTAAAGGACCAGCTAGGCATTGGCTTAACAGCTTGCCAGCAGGATCAATCGGTTGTTGGGAGGACCTGGAAGCCGCATTCCTCGACAATTTCCAGGGCACTTATGTGCGACCACCAGACGCCGATGACCTAAGCCACGTAATTCAGCAGCCATAGGAATTGGCCACGCATTTCTGGACACGGTTCCTAACAAAGAAAAATCCAATAGTCGACTGTCCGGACGTAGAGGCCCTAGCAGCCTTCAAGCACAATATCCGTGACGAGTGGCTTGCCCGGCACCTTGGACAGGAAAAGCCAAAATCTATGGCAGCACTCACGACACTCATGACCCGCTTTTGCGCGGGAGAAGAAAGCTGGCTTGCTCGTAGTAACAATATGACCAAGAACCCTGGTAATTCGGATACCAGGGACAGTAGTGGCAGGTCGCGTCGCAACAAGCAGAAGCACCGCATTAACGGCGACAATGCTGAGGATACGACAGTTAATGCCAGATTCAGAGGCTATAAATCCGGTCAGCGGAAAAAGCCATTCAAAAGAAATCCTAGGGGCCCGTCTAGTTTGGACCGAATACTCGACCGCTTGTGCCAGATACATGGCACCCCCGAAAAGCCGGCCAATCACACCAACAGGGATTGTTGGGTGTTCAAGCAGGCAGGCAAGTTAAATGCCGAAAATAAAGACACGGGGCTGCATAGCGATGACGACGAAGAGCCCCGGCCGCCGAACAACAGTGGACAGAAGGGTTTTCCCCCACAAGTGCGAACGGGGAACATGATATACGCAACCCACATCCCCAAGAGGGAGCGGAAGCGCACGTTAAGGGACGTATACGCGGTAGAGCCAGTCGCCCCAAAGTTCAACCCATGGTCCTCCTGCCCGATCACCTTTGATCGAAGGGACCATCCCACTAGCACCCGTCATGGCCGATTCGCCGCATTGGTTCTAGACCCAATCATTGACGGATTTCATCTCACTAGAGTCCTTATGGACGGCGGCAGCAACCTGAACCTGCTTTACCAGGATACAGTGTGGAAAATGGGCATAGATCCCTCGAGGATTAAGCCCACCAAAATGACCTTTAAAGGCGTAATACCAGGTGTAGAGGCCAATGTACAGGCTCAGTCACACTTGAAGTGGTCTTCGAATCTCCGGATAATTTCCAAAGCGAGGAGTTAATCTTCGACATAGTCCCATTCCGCAGTGGCTATCATGCACTGCTCGGGCGAACCGCATTCGCCAAGTTCAATGCGGTACCGCACTACGCATACCTTAAGCTCAAGACGCTAGGCCCTCGAGGAGTAATTACGGTCAATGGAAACACCGAACGCTCTCTCCGAACAGAGGAGCACACGGCGGCCCTTGCAGCGGAAGTACAAAGCAGCCTCTCCAGGCAGTTCTCCAGTCCGGCCATTAAACGTCCGGACACCGTCAAGCGCGCCCGGAGTAACCTACAACAAGACCGCCTGGCACGTTCCGAGCAAGCATAGCAATGCGGCCCCAACCCCAGCCCTCGCAAAAATGCAACACCAGTACTTCGCGTACATAACTACGCTCTAGAAATACCATGGGTACAGGGGGAGGGGCACCATCACGGCACGCCCGAAACACGGCTTAAACCGCACCAGGGGCTGCTGATTTTTTAATTTTCTCTTACTTTCAGGACTCCACTCTTCGGAAGGCCTGTTCAGCAGTTCAATTGCCGCACAAACGATGCAAGAACTAGGGAAGCAGACAAGCCATGCCGCATTACGGAACTCCTAGGTGGTCTCTATCACGAGCAGTATACCTGTTTCGCATACCATTCCGCAGCCCGCCCCTGGAACGGACATGTTAAATAGTCCAACCTTTTGCTTATCGCATTATTTGTATCGTTCTGCTTTGATCGCAGCCCTCTTTAATAAACAATGCATAGCTTTTGTCTCTCTTTGCATTACTCTTTTTTTACAAGTATATGTTCCTTAACGACATGTTGCACCCGTACACTTTGGTACGGCCAAAATACGCCAGGGGCTTTAGTACCCCTCAATATGGTGTGAGAAGTCCGAACACTTTAACAAGTGCGGCACCCCGAACTTATAGCATTATATGCATCGGCTCTGAATCATGTCTTGGGTCAATAGTTGGGTTTGCCCAGCTCCTATGTTTTGGTGCCTTACGTTCCGCTGTGTCAGCTAAGGTAGCACTAGGAGAACTACTGCGATTGTGCCCCAGTTGAGCTGGGTCGAGCACCTCAGTAGAGAAAGCTAAAACCGACTGTCATGATGAAGCGAGAGCTGGTCGTTGTTCGAGAGGTTTTTCGAGTCCCTAAAGACTTATGCCGCTTAGAGCGAGGAGTCGGCTCTGTCCGACCAAGGCGTGGATAGCGCCCCAAACTCGGTCTTCCGAATACCAGGGGCTTCGCCGAAATTTAAAATTATAGAATTCTATGGCTAAGTGAGAGTGTTCACGCATTATAGTCCGATTGCCTTGTTCGCTGTGCTGAGCGCCTCCCTCGAAGGACCCAAACATGGGAAAAAGAGCGCTCAGGTTTATCCCCGAACACCCCAGCACTAGCGGCACAGGGGCAGAAGCCGACGACTCGCCATCTCTCAGAATTGATAAACAGCCGCATAGAAGGTAATATTTTAAATTCCAGCAGCATTGCTTAGCGCATATGAACAAGTTTTCAGCGCACAGGACAAAACGAGCGAGTTTTACTCAAAAATTACATCCCTGGAACATTCATCCGCCACAAGGCGGGCACCCTTCAGAACATCCGTATAATAATTCTCGGGCTTGCGATGCTCTTTCCCCGACGGTGGCCCGTCCTTCACAAGCTTCTCAGCATCCAGCTTGCCCCAGTGCACCTTAGCACGGGCAAGGGCCCTACCGGCACCTTCAATGCAGACGGAGCGCTTGATGACTTCGAGCCTTGGACAGGCCCCCACCAGCCGCCGCACCAGCCCGAAATAGCTCCCAGGCAGAACCTCTTCAGGCCACAGCCAAACTATGAGGCCCTTCATGGCCTGTTCGGACGCCTTGTGGAGCTCGACCAGTTGCTTCAGCTGGTCGCTCAGGGGCATGGGGTGTCCAGCCTCAGCATACTGAGACCAGAACACCTTCTCTGTCGAGCTTCCCTCCTCGGCTCGATAGAATACGGCGGCATCGGACACGCTACGGGGAAGATCTGTGAACGCTCCTGGAGAGCTCCGGATTCGGGTAAGTAACAAGTAACTCATGTTTATGTGTTTGCTTTGCATAAAGAATGCCTTACCCGCCGCTATCTTTTTCACCTCATCCAACTCCTAGAGGGTCTTCTGGGATTCGGCCTTGGCAGACTTGGCATTTTCAATAGCCATCGCGAGCTCGGACGCTCGCGTCTTTGAGTCAAGCTCCAAACTCTCATGTTTTTTCATGAGAGCCTGGAGCTCTTGCCGCACCTTGCCAACTTGGGCCTCATACTTCTCCCGCTCGGTGCGCTCCGTGGCCGCCCTCTTCTCGGCCTCGGACAACGCTTGCTTAAGGGTCGCCACCTCAGACGTGGCCTCTACAATAGCCACGATAATCCAGTCATTTTTTGCAATTGCACTTTTTTATATATATTTAAAACAAGGTATTTCTTACCTTCCTTGTCCTCGAGCTGCTTCTTGGCATGCCCGAGCTCTTGGTTGGACTGCTCGAGGTTCTGCTTTAGCATGTCCACTTCCGCAGTCAGTGCGGCGGACAAAAGCAGAGAAGCCTGCATACGCATATTGACTCCTTTTTGTTAGACTCCTGCGAATTTTACTTGATCCTCTATTCGGCTTTTCTTCCCGAACACCAAACAGAGCATGAGGGGCTACTATCTATGCGATAATATTATTTACACATTCTTTACTTACCTCAAAGCCTGTTAAAAGGCTAGCACAAGCTTCAGTCAGTCCTCTCTTGGTGGACTGAACCTTCTGGACCACCGCACTCATAATGGTGCGGTGCTCCTCGTCGATGGAAGCGCCTTTGAGCACCTCCAACAGATGGTCCGGCGCCTCCGGTTGGACGGGGGTCACCGGCACGATGGGCTTGCTCCTCTTGGAAGGAGGTCGCCCGCCGGACTCTGGAACCCTTGAAGGTTCCGGAGCGGTGTCCGGCCTAGGGCCGGACTTGGAGCCCTGGGGGGTTTTATCCCCTTTACTCCTGGAGTCCGGGAGGTCTCCTTGCGGCGCCTCCAGGACCACCTCCTCCTGGCTTGGAACCTGTTGGGACAATACTTCGGCGTCGTCCGTAGGACGGGGGGAGGTGACCGTCGGAAGCGAATTCACATCCGACGAGTCTAGTGAACCGCTCGACGACGCGTCGAGCCGGTCTTTGGGTGGGCTGCATAATCATATTCGATATAAGGGAAAGTTTTGCAATAAAGGAATACTATGAATTACTCTGGTATCCGGATACTTACGATTTCGCCAGGGGCTTGGCCCTTTGCGGCCACTCCTCTCTGCCATCGTCGGCGTCGGTGGAGTACTCTGGAGGAAGGGTTTTCCCCTTCTTGGACCCTTCGGCCTCCCCAGTGAGGGCGGCCTTCCTTTTCTTCTCTCCCTCCCGCTGGAGGGGGAGAGGTCTCTTCTTCCTCCTCATCGTCTTCACGGGAGGAATGCGCCTTGGAGCCGTCGGATGATGAACCCGACACCTCCTGGCGCCGGGCACTTTTTTGAGTCCCCGTGGCCTTCTTCGTGGCCTTCTTCTCCGGCACCACATAGGGTGCCGGAACCAGCAGCTTCGCCAAGCGGGCATCGGCTGGGTCTTCGGGCAAAGGAGCCGGACAGTCGATCTGTCCGGACTTTGCCTACCAAACCTGTCAAAGGTAAGGGAGCTTAGATCCCGCATAGAGTTAAACTATGAAAAACTTATACCCTATAAAAGGTACAAACAACTTACTGCGCTAGCGTGACGCTGCGCACTGAATCCGCGATCCTCGGTAGTCAATGCGGGAGCCTCGGCGCCCTTGAAAAGCACCTTCCAGGCATCTTCGTACGTCGTGTCGAAGAGCCTGCTCAGAGTTCGGTGCTGCGCCGAGTTGAACTCCCACAGATTGAAGGCCCGTTGTTGACACGGGAGGATTCGGCGGATGAGCATGACCTGGACTGCGTTTACAAGCTTGATTTGCTTGTCCACCAGGGTTTGGATGCATGTTTGCAGTCCAGTCACCTCTCCTTTGCTGCCCCACGACAGGCCCGTCTCTTTCCAGGACGTGAGCCGCGTTGGGGGTCCGGACCGGAACTCGGGGGCTGCGACCCACTTAGGGTCGCGCGGCTCGGTGATGTAAAACCACCCCAATTGCCACGCCTTCAGGGTCTCCACAAAGGAGCCCTCGAGCCATAAGACGTTGGGCATCTTGCCCACCATGGCGCCTCCGCACTCCGCTTGGTTGCCGCGCACCACCTTCGGCTTGACATTGAAAGTCTTGAGCCATAGGCCGAAATGGGGGCGGATGCAGAGGAAAACCTCGCACACGACGATAAACACTAAGATGTTGAGGATGAAGTTCGGGGTCAGATCATGGAAATCCAGGCCGTAGTAGAACATGAGTCCCCGGACGAATGGGTGGATAGGAAAGCCCAGTCCGCGGAGGAAGTGGGGAAGGAACACTACCCTCTCATGGGGCCTTGGGGTGGGGAGGAGCTGCCCCTCTTCGGGAAGCCGGTATGTGATGTCGTTAGACAAGTATCCGGCCTTCCTCAGTTTTTTGATGTGTCCCTCCGTGACGGAGGAGATCATCCACTTGCCTCCCGCTCCGGACATGGCTGGAGAAGGTTGAGGTGGGGAGTGCGGATTTGGACGCTGGAGCTCGAGTGCGCGAAAATGGATAGGCAAAGGAGGAAGAAGGCGTAGGTGAAAAGGTGGATCCTTATCCCCTTATATGGGTGGACGCAACTACGTGTCCCCACCAGCCTGGTAAAACTCGCTTATCTCCAAGCGCCGTAATCAATGGCGCGGTTGGGTTACCCACGCCCGTATTGATGAGAATCCCGGAACAAGGGGACACAATCTCTGCTTTAACAAGACGTGCCAAGGAAACCGCCTTGCATGACGCGCTGAAGTGGGATAATAAAACGATTCGAATAAAGGCTTGGCCGTGGTGCGTTACACTACAGAATACGTCAGCAGATTAGATTTGTGTAAATATTATTCTCTCTATGGCAATATGTGGAAACTTATTTTGTAGAGCCGGACACTATCTCTGTGTTCAAAATCTTCTATGAAGTACTTGGAGGAGGAACCCGCCTTGCAATGCCGAAGACAATCTGCGCGCCGGACTCGTCGTCATTGAAGCCTGGTTCAGGGGCTACTGAGGGAGTCCTGGATTAGGGGGTGTCCGGATGGCCGGACTATACCTTCAGTCGGACTCCTGGACTATGAAGATACAAGATTGAAGACTTCGTCTCGTGTCCGGAAGGGACTTTCCTTGGCATGGAAGGCAAGCTTGGCGATGCGGATATGTAGATCTCCTACCATTGTAACCGACTTTGTGTAACCCTAACCCTCTCTGGTGTCTATATAAACCAGAGGGTTTTAGTCCGTAGGACAACATACAGAACAACAATCATACCATAGGCTAGCTTCTAGGGTTTAGCCTCTCCGATCTCGTGGTAGATCTACTCTTGTACTACCCATATCATCAATATTAATCAAGCAGGACGTAGGGTTTTACCTCCATCAAGAGGGCCCGAACCTGGGTAAAACTTCGTGTCCCTTGCCTCCTGTTACCATCCGGTCTAGACGCACAGTTCGGGACCCCCTACCCGAGATCCGCCGGTTTTGACACCGACACCGGCATTCTGCAGTTCAGTCCACATATGATACCCTTATTCCATTTGATACCAATGCATACATATGTAGTGTAGCTCCTTGCTTGCGAGTACTTTGGATGAGTACTCACGGTTGCTTTGCTCCCTCTTTTCCCCCTTTCTACTCGATTGCTGCGACCAGACGTTGGAGCCCAGGAGCCAGACGCCACCGTCGACGACTACTACTACTACTCGGGAGGTGCCTACTACTACGTGCAGCCCGCTGGCGACGACCAGGAGTAGTTTAGGAGGATCCCAGGCAGGAGGCATGCGCCTCTTTCGATCTGTATCCCAGTTTGTGCTAGCCTTCTTAAGTCAAACTTGTTTAAGTTATGTCTGTACTCAGATATTGTTGCTTCCGCTGACTCGTTTATGATCGAGCTCTTGTATTCGAGCCCTCGAGGCCCCTGGCTTGTAATATGATGCGTGTATGACTTATTTTTTTATTGTAGAATTGTGTTGTGATATCTTCCCGTGAGTCCCTGATCTTAATCGTACACGTTTGCGTGTATGATTAGTGTACGGTCAAATCGGGGGCGTCACAGCCGGGCCCATAGGTGTGCAGACTATGTGGCCCCCACAGGGCCCATAAATTTTGGGGGTCCCAAATTTCTGTATAGGCCTGTGACTATGTGTAGCATTCCTTGGCGCCGGGCTGCGAATGGTGCTGGTTTCAGCGGCCCAACATACAGCCCAGGTCAGGCCACAGGTACACACTGAATGACCTAACGCACTGTGGAGGATGAGATGGAGGCGAGGCGACCTGCTCCTGCCAGTCCACCGCCAGCCGCCGAAGATGTCTCCCCGCTCCCAGATCACCCCATCCCAACCCTTCAGCCATGCCCTGGCCGTGCTGCTGCGGTGCGCTCCGACCTACGCCCTTTCACCACTGATGCGACGAGCCGACGAGCCCAACCTCCGCTTCGCCCTGCTGCCGTGGTGCTTCCATCCGCCCTAGCCGAGGCCGCCGGTGGCCCCTACCTATGCCTTCACGTTCCCTTGTGCAGAAGATGATCTTCAACAGTATGGGAACTAGTTGTTTTTCGTAGGAAATTCCCAAGGTGATGCGTGCTTGAGGATAGGTCGATTTGGATTCATTAGAAGAACGACGGAAAGCCACGGCATTACAGTACATGCAGATGCAGAGTTAATTTAGTGGTGTTGTGGTCAGCAGATGCATATTAGGCTGAATAAATAGGCAAACTGTAAGTTTCTAGTCAACAATGACACTGAAAAATTAGGATATTGACACTTATATTTGAAGGGTGAATAGTAATAAATATATAACTGATTCTAAAATGACAATGCTTGAACAGAAGCATACATTTTAACCTGAAATCATTAAAGGTCTCGCAAAATGGTTTTTATATCGGCCTAATGGTAAGTATTTCGATTTATATCAATGATAATTATTTCACCTGATGATTATGCATTTTCTTATGGAATTATACTTTTGATGCCTTGAAGGTGTTGGTTCTTCTTTTACTGTTGATCTGGTTATGGGAGCTATGGATGAAGTGAACAATTGATTTGGTACCCTTTTCATCCCTTTATTATTATCTGTAATTTCCATGTTTATCTATTTTTTGATCATTACCCATTGAGTTTAAACTCTAGATTTATTGAGCAACTGAGCTTTATTTTGTATGTTTTAGAATGTGGTATTTTTTGGGAATGTTATGAGGTATTTTGGGGTAGTAACAACTTGCCAAATTTTATCTATGTTGCCGGAAAAGAAAATGGCCGGGGGTTTGCTTCAATCCTGGCTCCGCCACTGCTTGCCTTCTTGGTTAAAGATCAGAGCATAGCAGTTCAACCGGACAAGACACAAGACTAGGTGAGTTAGACGGTTTGTCGACTTGTCAAACATTGACGATAATCTCCAATTGGTATTAACAACTTGCCAAATTTTATCTATGTTGCCGGAAAAGAAAATGGCTGGGGGTTTGCTTCAATCCTGGCTCCGCCACTGCTTGCCTCCTTGGTTAAAGATCAGAGCATAGAAGTTCAACCAGACAAGACACAAGACTAGGTGAGTTAGACGGTTCGTCTACTTGCCAAACATTGACGATAATCTCCAATTGATATCAGCTTCATTTTTTCTAGTGAGATAGGGCCTTATTTTTGAGTTTCGCACATGGCCTCGGATTTTGCCGGCCCGGCCCTGGTGTTAGGAGTATTGGATGGGCAGTCTATGTGATCGTGGTACTTCATGCTTTGTGATTGGCCCTTTTTTGGGTTGTTTGTATCGGTTTTCGTCCGACTTTCGTAAATTAATTGGGCAATTCTTTTCTTCTTAATTAATCGATGAGACAATTTTTTTGCCTCCGTTTTCAAAAAAAAGAAAAAACTCTCTGACCTGCGGCTGATGGACTGATCACTCGCTCTCGCTGTCCACTACTAGTCGACGAGACATAGTTGACACTACCTACATGAACGTATCCATTCTGAAGAAACCACCGTGTCCAAACAGGTAGTAACATCCCTGAGGCGATGTAGCATGATGTGACCTTTGCATACTTTGTTTCAACAACCAGAAAAGAGAATGGGAACTGACCCATGTATTTGATTCTGATCCCGCACAAGTCGTGTTACCGACCATGGAGGGAAGGTAGCACCGGAGCAGAGACATATCAGCGCCGGATGTCAGGCGATCCTGCCGAATCGATCTGGAACCGGACGGTGACCACAAAGGCCGCCGCTTCCCGATCGACATAAGGCCAACTTCACCGTGCGACCTTCAAATGGGCGTTCGTTTTATCCGAATTTTGTCTGTTTGAGTAGAGATTTAAGATCATGTTCAGACGTGTCTTGGGATATGGTGGCCGTGCGTCCAGCGCGCGGCCGCATCCGTTTGCCCCATCATGCTCGCCTCTATTAAAAAAAATTAACGTTTCAAATGCCAAGTTCTAGTTTACGGCATCATTTCATCACGCCGGCAACAAAGCCAACGGCCTACACGTTCATGGCCAGCGGCCGGCAACATAGTCAGCCTCCAAAATAAATAGATGTCCTCGCCGGCAACACAGCCAGCGGCCGGCAACACAACCGGCTATAAAATGAATGTTTTCTCGTCGGCACACTACCAGCGGCCCAGCGGGCGGGCGGCACCCATGCCAGCCTCCAAAAAGAATGGCCACGCCGATCGGACGACCTAGTTCAGGCCTTCGGCGTCGAGCATCTCCTTCTGCCTGGCCTCGAACCAGGCCCTCGTCTTATCGCTCATCTTCGACAAGTCCAGCTCATGATCACAAGGGCCACCTCCTTCGCTCTGGTGGCGGCATTGGTGGCCTCGATGTCGAGCTGCCTCTGCCTGGCCTTAACGTTGTCGGCCTCGATGTCGAGCTGCCTTTGCCGGGTGGCCTCTTCCATGTCGAGCTGCCTTTGCCGGGCCGCCTCCTTCATGTCGATCTTCCTCTTCTTGACCGCCTCCTCCATCTCAAGCTTCTTTCTTTGAAGGTCTAGGTATTGCTTCATTTGCTCGTCCTTGCTTTGCCGCTTCTTCTCGTCCCTCACATCCTTTTGAGACATCATGCCATGCAAAGTGTCATGCAATGCCATGGATGAGGCATCATGTATGTCATCAACCTTGGAGTTGGTCTTGCCCCTCGGCTTCTTCAACGCCTTGACATCTTCATCTTCGGCGAACTTGGCCGTCTTCAGTCCTCTCTTCCTTTGTAGTTCACGGTATTGATCCTTAAACTTAGGGCAATTGTTGATGAGCGTTCAACAATGCGTAAGAGTGAATGGCTTGTCATTGTGTCGGCCTTGAATGCCTCCAAAGATTGAAATGCCTACAACACATGATCAACAAGAAGTGAACATGCTACAAGGCCGAAGTGTCATTGCCGTAGCAAGGAAAGGGCAAGGAAGAGGAGAGCATAGCGTGTCCCCAACGCCGAGACCACTCACGGGTCGTGCTTGAACGCTCACAAATGCGGCTTGATACTTGTTGCACTCTTGTTGGATGAACAACCATCTCTTTTGAATCGAGCCGATGCCACGGTTGCTTGCAATTTGGTAGGGCTCGAACATCTTCCTTTCATTGAATGTTTATAGACTCTCGTCCAAAAAACAATGCCCTTTTGTTGCGCGCCGGTCCTCGGATCTTGGCTAATCTCCATCCAAGCTTGGCAAATCAACTTGTCCTCATCTTGTGTGTATGAACCCGTGTGAATGCTCTTCCTCTTCTTTTGTGCTTCCGCTCTTTGGGTGAGCTTGTCGATGAACAATGGCTCGCCACTAATATCAATGTCTTCATCACCATCACCTTCGACATAGATGTCATCGTCTTCATGCCACGAGTCACCATGGTCGTAGTCAGCACGGTCGTCGGCCTCTTCATCGGGCACATACTGGGCACGGTCGTCCTGACTTTGGGTCTCCTCGGGGTCGTAGGCATGGCCATGCCCACCCTCGAAGATCACGTCCTTCATGTACTGGTTGTAGAAGGAGTCGTCGACCATTGGCGTTGGGGTTGGCATTCCGTCAAACAAGACGCGGGGGGCAGGCATGGTGCCCGTGAACGGTGCACGTGCCTGCTTTCTTTGCATCTTGACGGACAGCCGGCCGCCGCTGCTGGACCCAGGCGTGACGTTGAGGTCGATGACGGCCGCGGGGCGCGGTGTCGACGACGCGAACAAGCCCACGTACGGCGACCCCGAGAAACGGGTCTGGCCGTCGTGCCTTGGCGGAGGAAAGCCGGGCGACATGGGCGCGGTGCGCGAGGTCGGCGACTGGCAGTGCGTAGGCCGGGCGACCGACGAGACTGTGCTCGCCGGGCCAACGACCGCTCCAGGGAACCCGGCCAGACGGCCCATGCCAAGCATGAGGATGGCGTGCGCTTTGTTGACGAGGTCCTCCTTCTCGTCGGCCGCGGCCTTGCGCGCGGCCTCCAGCTCATCGCGCTGGGCGGCGAACTTGGCCGCGGCGGCATTGACCTTGACGGCCGCTCTCCGTTCCCTCCTCTTCGCCGATTCCGCGTCCAACTTGGCGATCTCCTCCGGCGTGCACTCCGACCGCGGCTTCCTTGGCGCCTTCTTCTTCACCTTTGCGGGCGGGTCGGCGGCCAGGCCGCCGGAATTCGGCGGGGCGTCGGCCGTGGACGGGGGAGAGAGGGGGCGGCGGGAGGGACGTGGGAGGGTTTGGGTGAAATGGCATCAAATGGGTGTGGGGTTTGGTTTCTCCCACCGACAGGCGGGTCAAGGAAGGACAAGCGCGCGCGTCCCGCCCGTCCGCGCGCGGTCTGTTTCACCCCAAAACCAGCGAAAACCAAAGCGGACAAAAGTCCGTTTGTGCCCGCGCGCTGGACTGTCCGATTTGTCTCTTTTACTCCAAACAGACGAAAGCGGATAGGATAGAGTCGCGCGATGGGGTTGGCCTAACATTGGTGTCCGGCAACCCAGTGTGCCAAAAAAGGGCTTACGGGCACCTCACCTCTTCCGTGGGAGCGCCGGTCGGTACCAGCAATGATTCATCGATTCCCCACGCTTTGGTCGTGTACTTAACCGAAAGAAAGCAGTGAACGTCAGGCCGGGCCATCGTACTCTTATTCTCTTGTTTTGTTGAGGAAATGTAGTATTTGCGGGTTGCATTATTGGGCCTGGCAAGAATCCAAGATGGAAGAACAGTGAAGAAATCGTCCGATGGTGCGGCTCCAGGATGGTTTATGGCACGGGAATCTGCAGAGAGACTGAGAGAGGGGCATGTGCATATGCTTTTGCTAATGAGGACGAGCGTCACCCACCGCACTAGCTCTTAAACAATTCGTGTCCCTGTTCCGGCCAGCAACTGGCTCCATGCTTGATCGTTCTGCTTTATAGAGACCTCCTCTTGTTTCTGTGGGCAAGCACGGTGGTAACTGGACAGCAGTCAACAATTAGACTAGCCAAAGTACAGGGTGTAAAAGACTGCATCAATTGCTGCTCCTTCCGTGCTCGATCCATTGAGACGATGAGATCTATCCATCAGTGGCCTTGCCTCCCCAATCTGGTTAATCTCTCTTTCAAGTAAAACCTCATAAAAGCTTCTTGCTTGCATCCCTCTCTCTCCAAAAGTATCCACAGTATTGGAAATAACGCATGTTAATCAACAAAGCACAAAGGCGCCGTGCTTAATCCGCACCAAATTGCCACTTTTGGTGTTTGCTTCTCTACGCAAGCATCACTGCTCCGCCAACAACTATCCCAAGTCGTAAGACAGACACGGATGGCAGTGACAATGCCAAACCGAAAAAATCGGTCGCGAGTTATCTCAGGGAACCAAAGGCAGTGAAAGGACAAGGCAGCCTATGACCCTAAATGCACTAGTTAATTTCAGATCACACACCGGTCACCGTCATGTGGAGTGGGAAGGGAAACCACCTAGCCTACCTCACTGAGCTAGGACACAGCACATGCCGCAGTAGATGGCGGGCATATCATATCAGGAAATCAAGGCGGATCGGACGGCGTGCCCTCCACTAGAGCCTAGCTAGCTGAGCTCCGTTATATAAAGAGCATGGAGCTAGCGACCCGGTGGGTGCGAGAGCAAAGCACAGTCCCACCATTTTTTTTGCAGCGGCGGCGAAGCGAGGATGCTGGTGGTGGAGCTGGGCATATGGGTCATCCCGCTGACCCTCGTCTTCGTCCCGTGCCGGCGCATCGTCCTCCTCCTGTCCAGGCTCCAGGAGCTTGGACGGACCATGATGCGCCCGAGGCTGGTGATCAGCTCGCGGGAAGAGGACATGTGGAGCCGCCTGTCCAGGCTTAACTCCATGGCCTTCATGTTGTGATGTGACGGCGGTGATGGTACTATGTGTGCCTGCTTGCCCCTCTCCTCGGTTGGTGTTCGATGCTAAGTTGTTTTTGCTTCTTCTTTTCTTGAGCCTTGTATGTATCTGTAATAAGCTCACGGTAGTTGAGATGTAGTAAGATGTATATATATTTGGCGTAGCTTGGACTTTGATGTTAGATGTATATATACTGGTGTGGTAGAGGCAATGAAGTGAAATTAACGTCATGGTTCATCTAGCGGAATTTCTTGGACTAGTAGTATTTGTATTGTTTGACATGAGAAATACTTTAACAAATACATATTTCCCTTGAAATAGGCTTTCATCTCCCGCTTTATAAATAAAGCAACCATCACATCTATACAACAAGAATGCACGAAGAAAGTAATCGAGTATATTGGAGCATCAGCACAAACACGGCGAAAAAAGAAACATGAAAGAAAACGAAAAAAGGACCACCAAGTGGTCGGTGCCTCAAGCACCCTGAGGCGTAGTAAGTCGGCGTGGGGCAGCAGTCATCGCGTCCATCGTGTCGCCAAACCGACCATGATCCCTCTGTCCACATATTGAGTTTCAATGCTGCAAGAATACAAGAAACTTGAAGATAGAGTCAGAGGCCAGCCTAAGAAAGACCCGCTCAATAACCATCTTGTTACATGTCGTCCACAGGGTCCAAACTAACGCTGCACATCTCCTCCTCCTAGTTTGGTTGGCCTAGTTTTAAAGAAACAGAGCTAGGTCTGAGGCCTCCCAATCGAGCCCTAGAACCTCACGGATAAAACACCAAAGTAATAGCGCTGCCAAGAAGAGGGTATGCGTCCATGTCTCCGGAATAGCACAAAGGGGGCACGATCCATCCCCAGGGTCATGATGTTTGATCACCTCTGTCCCAGATGGGAGGCAATCTCCCAACAATTGCCATAGAAAGATTCGGCACAAGGCATGATATTGCCAAGACACAGCGTCCGGGAGCACCGTCCGCGGGGAGGGGGAGGGTTGCCCGCAATTTGTCCCACGCCATGGTCTCCATGGGCCCAAATGTCCTTCGGAACAAGATTTTTGAATGGAACTATGGGCAACCATGGAAATCAACATCATCAGGTCCAAGCAGATAGCAGATAAATTTGCAAACTCCGTACATGTAACGCTCTCGATGCGGCTATATCTCCCACGTGTCGAAGCACGACTTAGAGGCATAACCGCATTGAAAGCAATGTCGCAAGTGAGGTAATCTTCACACAACCCAAGTAGTACAATAGGGGAAAAAGATACATAGTTGGCTTACAATCGCCACTTCACACAATTACATGAATAAAGCATTACATCATCCAAATACACTCAAGGTCCGACTACGGAACCAAAATAAGAGAAGAACCCCAAATGCGACAAAGGTCCCCGATCGACCCCAACTGGGCTCCACTACTGACCAACTAGAACGAAATAACACAAAGGACAAGATCTTCATCGAGCTCCTCCTGAGCTTGGTTGCGTCATCTGCACGGACTCATCGGCACCTGCAAGCTGATTTTGGAAGTATCTGTGAGCCACAGGGACTCAGCAATCTCGCACCCTCGCGATCAAGACTATTTAAACTTATGGGTAAGGTAAAGGTATGAGGTGGAGCTGCAGCAAGCGACTAGCATATATGGTGGCTAACATACGCAAATGAGAGCGAGAAGAGAAGGCAAAGCACGGTCGATAAAAGTATGATCAAGAAGTGATCCTATAGCAACCTACGTCAAGCATAACTCCAACAACCGTGTTCACTTCCCGGACTCCGCCGGAAAGAGACCATCACGGTTACACACGCGGTTGATGCATTTTAATTAAGTTAAGGTTCAAGTTATCTACAACCGGACATTAACAAATTCCCATCTGCCCATAACCGTGGGCACGGCTTTCAAAGTTCAAAACCCTGCAGGGGTGTCCCAACTTAGCCCAACACAAGTTCTCACGGTCAACAAAGAAATAGACCTCCTCCCGAGACATTCTGATCAGACTCGGCATCCCGGTTCTACAAGACATTTCGACAGAGTAAAACTAAACCAGCAACACCGCCCGAATGTGCCGACAAATCCCGATAGGAGCTGCACATATCTCTTTCTCAGGGCACACCGGATCGTCCAAACTTCCGGTAGGCCAGCCCAGAGTTGCCCCTGGTGGCCACCGGCGGCTGACAAGTTGGACCAACACTCAGAGGAGCACTGGCCCGGGGGGGGGTAAAATAATGATGACCCTCAGGAGCGCGACTCCCAAGGGAAAAGAAAAGGCTAGGTGGCAAATGGTAAAACCAATGTTGGGCATTGCTGGAAGAGCTTTACTTAAGGCGAACTGTCAAGGGGTTCCCATAATAGCCCAACCGCGTAAGGAACGCAAAATCCGGGAACATAACACCGATATGACGGGAAACTAGGGCGGCAAGAGTGGAACAAAACACCAGGCATAAGGCCGAGCCTTCCACCCTTTACCAAGTATATAGATGCATTAAGTTAATAAGATATATAGTGATATCCCAACAAGTAAGCATGTTGCATAAAGGAACGACATCTCCATGTTCCAACAAGGAACAAACTTCAATCTTCACCTGCAACTAACAACGCTATAAGAGGGGCTGAGCAAAGCGGTAACATAGCCAATCAACGGTTTGCTAGGACAAGGTGGGTTAGAGGCTTGGTTCAACAATATGGGTGGCATGATAAGCAAGTGGTAGGTATCGCAGCATAGGCATAGCAAAAGAGCGAGCAACTAAGCAAGCAAAGATAGAAGTGATTTCGAGGGTATGATCATCTTGCCTGAAATCCCGCAAGGAAGAAGAACGAGTCCATGAAGAAGACAAACGGACGTAGACGAACGGTTCCTCACAAGCACGACGTTTCCGAACCAACCCGAAGAAGCAAACACCGGAAAGAAGCACACAACATAGTAAACAACCACCACATAGACACGGCATGATGCGCAAACAAGTATGATGCATGTCCGGTTTAAAGAGGGCATGGCATGGGAAAGTGCAACAACCAAAACTACAAATTAAGTGGAGCTCAATATGCAACGAGTTGCATATTGACGGAGCACCACATCAATTATTTAGTTCGATCTCGTTTATGTACCTAACAATATTAAATGTTGTTAAACATGGCAAGAGGGTGAAGTAAAAGAAAACTACCCATCTAGTCAAGTTTAAATGAGGCCGGAAGCAACGAACAACATTTCCGGAAACTCCTCATGAGCATACTTTGGTTATGGTACTGTTCTGCCCTAAACCATATTTTATAGTTGTTAAACATGCAAAGTGATGCCACCATGTTAAACTAGGCATTTTTCTACCCCATTTACATATAAAGTTTGTTTAAATCCGATCTACGGTTATTTAGTTATGAAATAAATCATTTTAGCATGGCATAGGGGCAAATTTAAACAAACATCATTTTAAACATTTTAAACATCGATGAAAGTTGCATATTATTAAACTAGATGAAATTCTAAGCAAGTTTCATATATAATTTATGTAATTTGGATGCATGCATATTTAGTTATTAGCAATTCAAAATGATGGCATTCCTGTAATTATGCATGCACTGGAAAAATACTAAAACCATAGAAGGAATAAAAAAACATACGTGGGCCAGATTGCAACACAGTGCAGCGGCCCACTAGGAGATTTGGCCCGGCGGTTGAGTATGCAAAAAAAAGAAAACAGAGCTAAAATGGGGCCAACTGGGAGTCGATCCCTTGACCTCTTGCATAGAGGAGCAAAGCGCTGACCAACTGGCCTAACTGGGTGCTTTGGTTACTAGAGGGCCATAGATCCTTTTGAACAGGAAAACGCCCGGCCTTGGAAACACCACGGACGTGCAGCAACTTGCCGACGATGACGACAAGCAAAGTGGCGGCTGTGGGTGCAGCAGAACACCAGCGGGGGTGCGGGTTTGGATGCAGGTGCGGCAGGTGCAAGTGGAGCAGCTGCTGGAGTGAAGGTGCGTGTGTGCGTGGGTGCAGCAGGGGCTCGAGAACGAGCATATCTCGGCCGCGCGGCGAGGCTACAGCTATAGCGGCGATGAGCTTGAGCGCGGGGCAATGCATGAGTGGGGCGGCTGTGTGAGTGTGGACAGAAGCGGCGTCTGGCAAGGTGTGCTAGTGCAAAGGCAAGCGGGGGAGCGACAAACAAGGCATCGACTTGCTCAAAACGGCCATGGCGATAGCACGGCAACAACAGCTCGGACACAACGGGATCGGTGACTACATGCATGCAAACAAGCGGCAAAGGAGGGGATTCGACGCGGCTCACCGAGGGGTTGCGGAAGGTGAGCTCGGTTGGGTGCGAGGAGGCCGATCCGAGGCGTGGCGAGGATCTGATCGGGTGATGGTGCTCGGACCATGAAGCAGAGGAAACAGGGGAGGCGACCGGGCACTGGACTTGGCAATCCGGCTGAGGGAGGTCGTGCGAAGGGTCGATCCGGAGGAAGAAGAAGGCCATCGTGATGTGGACGACACCGGGCTCGAGCTCGGCTTGGCTCGACCGGCCATGGCGACAGCGACGGCAGGGAGGCGCGTTGGGGAGGCTCCTGCCCAACTAACTGCGGGGATCGGTCGAGGAGGGTGACGGGGTGCAGGACGACATGTCAAAGACGAGCTTGAGGCCCTCCGGCCGCGAGAACGACGACGGCCATCGACGGTTTATCTCTCTGCTATCGGTGGTGCTCTCTGATCTTGAAGAAGAAGGAAAAACCAAGGGGAGGAAAAGAGATGGCGGCGCGAGGAGGGAAAAAGGAGGGAGAAGGAAACCCTAGGGCAAGGCCCGGGGCTGCTTTATAGAGGGGCACGCGGGCGAGGGCGCCGCGGTGGCCATGTGCCGCATCCTTTTACTGTGAGAGAGAGAGCCGCGGGAGGAGGAAGAAAAGGTGAGGAATGAGGGGATGACAGGTGGGGTCGCCTAGGTGATCCTGTAGAATTTACCGGCGAGAGGGAGAGAAGGGGCACGCTGGTGCTGGCTGGGCTCTAGGAAGGAGGAGGCCCAAATGCAGCGCCCCGGCTAAGGCCCTTTTCCTTTTAAACAAACTCTCTAGCTAAAATCAAACCAAAGATGCAAAAGAGAAAAGGCCATGGAGTTTGAGAAGAATTAGACTAAGAACAAAATATCCCTGGACGTCAGGAATTATGCAGCATTTGAATAAAATGCTCTGGCAATTTTTTAGAGACTGCAAATTCCAAACAAGCTTGAAAATAATTCAAGCTTGAATAAATCCTTAGCCCAACCAAAACACTTCCAAAAGACTTGAAAACTAGAGGAGGTGGTCTTGGCATGGTGTAGGGAATAAAGAAATATAGTGAACATTAATCTGGAGCAGAAAATGTCACTAGAGAAATAATTGAAAGAAAGGGAAAAGGAGAAGTTTGGATGGGATAGAAACTTGGGTGAACTTGATGAATTGTTGCTGGTATGCGCAATGAACAAAAAAATGAGGTGGAGATAAGAATAAGAGGGGTTCACACAAGAACACACGACAACACTTACATATGCAAAACAAGGCATGGTGATCATGGTGCAATGCAATATAATATAAGATGAACATGATGCAAGAAGCAAAAAGACAAGGCACTCAACATGATCATGGCATAAACATATAAGAATGAAATATGCAAAACAATTATGACAATAAAACAAACATAATAACACATGACAACAATTAAAATAAATGGAAGGGCAACTGACGCGTCAGACTCGGGGCGTCACAACACTCCACCACCACGAGAGGATCTCGTCCCGAGATCTAGAATGGCACCAGAGGGAAAACGGAAGAGAAAGAGAAGAGGTAAAACTAAGTTGCTTCTTTGACAATTGAGTGAGACCAAAGAACCTTGAGAGGTTAAATAAATACGAGAAAAGAATACAAAGGAGATGAACAAAATTGAAAACACACCGATAGAAACGAGGAACAAAGAAGAACAAATTCGTACAGCACTCCGTTTGAAAAGACATGCAAGACTTGATAAGACGGAAAGAACTTGAACAAAGGGGCACAACTCTCCGGTTAAATGTATAAGCAAGAAAGGAACAAGGTCCTGGCAAGAACAAGAGGAAATGTTGAAGATAGCACCATCACAATGCCTCCGGAACAAAAGAAAGAATGGAATGGGGTGAACGAAGGAAAACAAGATCTCGAGGTAGCACGCTTACAACAAAGGCTAGAACGGAGTTGTTGGAAAACCAACAACGAAAAGAATAATCTTGATATGGTCTTATGAAATACATCTCAAAATTATGAGGTGACAATCTGCCACTCACGGGAAAGAATTGTATTTATTTGAACAAGGAGACGAGAAAGTATTTCCCCGGGAGGATAAAGAAGAGCT
Organism: Triticum urartu; assembly: GCF_056163025.1. NCBI lineage: Eukaryota > Viridiplantae > Streptophyta > Magnoliopsida > Poales > Poaceae > Triticum > Triticum urartu. Next base: position 340,702,237 of record NC_141873.1, on the reverse strand, counting down.
TGGATCATTTATGAGCACCATTATAGCAACAATCCTTAGGGAAGGCTTTAGGTGAAATATAACCCAAGATAACTCCAAAGACGAGATTGGTGGATCTAAAATATCTCATTCTTGACAACATGTGAATCATGAAAAATGAACTCAGATTATCAAAAATGACATAATACCATCTCCAAAGATACGGAAGAAAGAATTGCACTCCGGATAGCAAGATGAGAATGCTTGAGCTCCTTAGAAAAGAATCTCGATGGACACTTCGAGAAGGAATATAAAACCTTGATGAACCATCATGTAGAACCTTGATGAAGTACTCCGGTAAACAAAAGATAACGAAAAGAGAGAGAAATTGACAATACAAGGAGAATCCTTGTAATGATTTAGATGTATCTCCGTGATGATATAATTGCGAGAGCTTGGAACTCCGGAAGAAAGATAAGATGAACAATTCGGATCGAGAATTTGGATGAACCTCCGGAATAAGGAATTAACCATATAGGTCAATCAAGAATAAGAATTACATTATGCTTATCCTTCACCAATTAAATTGATGACAATCAACGGATTTGGCACACTACTTATTCTCGTAGCAAAGATTAAGAGAGATATCGATAACTTGATAAGGACTTGATGGAACCGCCGGTAGGATTTGGAACAACGAATGAATTGATATGATAAACAAGGAAGAGAAATCTTGAACGAACCACCGTTAGAATTAAAATGACCAAAGGAAAGATAGAGGAACACCGGGAAGAATTATGAAATGAATGAGGATACTTGAGAGGATTTAGATACATGAGAACGAAGAGATCACGAGCCAATTAAAGATCACTTGAACGAAGCACCGGTAAAATTTGGAGAATGATAGATGAAAGCTGAGAATGAATAATCCCGAAATGATGGACTTCGGAGAATCAAACTGAAAAGACTCCTGAATTACTCCGGATGGGTGAAAATCTCAAAAACGAAAACAATTATGAGAGGATGGCAGAAAATGGGGCAATATTTAAAAGAAACTCTTCTTCGGTCTCCAACTGCAGAGAATGACGATGAGGAACACCATCATGAATTGTTGAGGCACTCCGAATGAAAATTATAAAGGTTGAACCAACGATGAAATAATTTGATAGATCTTGGAGAAAAACATTTGACTGATGTCAATTCATTCTTACGTCAAACTGTGAAATGAATTTGAGACTAACTCCGGGAGAATAAGAAGAGTCAGGTAAGATCCTGGGAAAAGACCTGTGGGTTAGGGCCCACTCAAAAGAAACACCGTTGAACGATTTAAAAGAGAGGTTGCACCAGTTGAATTAAATGGCTTGAATGAGATAACAACCTCGAAATAGGTTGAACTGATCTTGAATGAAAAGACGAGCCTTCTGAGATATCTTGAGCACTCCGGGACAATAGGATATCGAGAGGTGAATGATTAAGAATTGCGCCGGCATGAGAAAGCCTTGAAATGAGGAATATGATCAACAAAGCTTGAATTGAATCCACCGGAGAAGAAAAAGAATGGAGAATATTGAACTAGTAGAGCATCTTCATGAGAACCACCGGGTAAGAACATTGACGGAAAGGAATGGAGAGACTTCATAACCAATAATATGGATACTTGATTGAGAATTCTGAGTCCTTGAAGAAGAGGGGTGGGTGGGTGGGAAAAAACAAAGGCAGCTTGGGACGAATGAAACAAACAACGTCGAGAAGAAATGAGTTGATCTTGCAGATGTTGAAAAAGATCAGATCCACTTGAAGAGAGAACACGCCGGTTGAAAAGGATTAACAAGACAATCTCGATAAATGAGAAGGATTAGTATTCACATCGGAGTATGAAAACACCATTTGGGGAAGGTGTGGAATCAACATTTGACTTCGAAGCAACTCGAATACCACAACTCAAAACCAAAACAAAGGATTGGCTTGCAGAATAAGCCGGAACAAACATATGATAGAGATTTCGTCCGAAATTTTCGTGGTGGGGCCTACACGGGCTCTATCGTACAACACCATCATGTACAAGGCAGTGCACATGACATACGAAGCGTCCCCGAGTCGGCATAGCCAAGGACTCTTTAAGACACAACGAGACCACTGTAAAACCGACCGTGAATAGGCGGACCACTAGACGTCGAACCCCAATTTCAAATCATACATCTGTCGGAAAGATATCCTAAGAGCCACTTGAATTCCCACATATAAACTCTCAAAATTTTCCGGTTATGCAATCAGGTGTTGGGGATACAGGGGAGGCATAATATCTCACCCAAAACTAGCAAATCCTACATCCAGCTGTATCCATCCTTCAACACATAACCAAGAAACCTTCAGAAATCATCTACCTCAACCTTCGAAAAGCATCCGTTATACGAGTTATGGCAATACTCCCGAACTCCCGCCCCAGTACTGGGTGGCGTCGAGGTTATCTCACCAACGAACTGCATAAAAGAGATTTTCCATGTCGGCGTACTAAACTCAGGTATTCCAGAACTGCAACGATAAAATTATGACGACAACACCTCAGAGCTCAACTCCCCGAGACACTTCCACAAAACCCCTGACATGAGGCACCAAGACAATGTTCTCGTCATAAAACCATCGGAACGATTCCAAGATACCCGCGTGATCCTAAATTTTTTTTAGTGAAATTTGAGCAGAGAAGAGTCAAAACTCTACGTCAGGATGCCTTACCAGAGCGATGAGGAGACTGGGAAGTAAAGAGAATTCCTAAACTCTCCGATATATAATTCCTAAATGACTCAAAACATTTTTCTATACTCAACAACGGCTGCTAAAAACGATCAAGCAATGGGGCTCCTAAGGTCGGGGAAGGCTCTGATTACCAACTTATAACACCCTCGATGCGGCTATATCTCCCACGTGTCGAAGCACGACTTAGAGGCATAACCGCATTGAAAGCAATGTCGCAAGTGAGGTAATCTTCACACAACCCAAGTAGTACAATAGGGGAAAAAGATACGTAGTTGGCTTACAATCGCCACTTCACACAATTACATGAATAAAGCAGTACATCATCCAAATACACTCAAGGTCCGACTACGGAACCAAAATAAGAGAAGAACACCAAATGCGACAAAGGTCCCCGATCGACCCCAACTAGGCTCCACTACTGACCAACTAGAACGAAACAACACAAAGGATAAGATCTTCATCGATCTCCTCCTGAGCTTGGTTGCGTCATATGCACGGACTCATCGGCACCTGCAAGCTGGTTTTGGAAGTATCTGTGAGCCACAGGGACTCACCAATCTCGCACCCTCGCGATCAAGACTATTTAAGCTTATGGGTAAGGTAAAGGTATGAGGTGGAGCTGCAGCAAGCGACTAGCATATATGGTGGCTAACATACACAAATGAGAGCGAGAAGAGAAGGCAAAGCACGGTCGATAAAAGTATGATCAAGAAGTGATCCTATAGCAACCTACGTCAAGCATAACTCCAACAACCGTGTTCACTTCCCGGACTCCGCCGGAAAGAGACCATCACGGTTACACACGCGGTTGATGCATTTTAATTAAGTTAAGGTTCAAGTTATCTACAACCGGACATTAACAAATTCCCATCTGCCCATAACCGCGGGAACGACTTTCAAAAGTTCAAAATCTTGCAGGGGTGTCCCAACTTAGCCCATCACAAGCTCTCACAGTCAATGAAGGAATAGACCTCCTCCCGAGACATTCCGATCAGACTCGGCATCCCGGTTCAACAAGACATTTCGACAGGGTAAAACTAAACCACAACACCGCCCGAATGTATCGACAAATCCCGATAGGAGTTGCACATATCTCTTTCTCAGGGCACACCGGATCGTCCAAACTTCCGGTAGGCCAGCCCAGAGTTGCCCCTGGTGGCCACCGGCGGCTGACAAGTTGGACCAACACTCAGAGGAGCACTGGCCCGGGGGGGGGGGGTAAATAATGATGACCCTCAGGAGCGCGACTCCCAAGGGAAAAGAAAAGGCTAGGTGGCAAATGGTAAAACCAATGTTGGGCATTGCTGGAAGAGCTTTACTTAAGGTGAACTGTCAAGGGGTTCCCATAATAGCCCAACCGCATAAGGAACGCAAAATCCGGGAACATAACACCGATATGACGGGAAACTAGGGCGGCAAGAGTGGAACAAAACACCAGGCATAAGGCCGAGCCTTCCACCCTTTACCAAGTATATAGATGCATTAAGTTAATAAGATATATAGTGATATCCCAACAAGTAAGCATGTTGCATAAAGGAACGACATCTCCATGTTCCAACAAGGAACAAACTTCAATCTTCACCTGCAACTAACAACGCTATAAGAGGGGCTGAGCAAAGCGGTAACATAGCCAATCAACGGTTTGCTAGGACAAGGTGGGTTAGAGGCTTGGTTCAACAATATGGGTGGCATGATAAGCAAGTGGTAGGTATCGCAGCATAGGCATAGCAAAAGAGCGAGCAACTAAGCAAGCAAAGATAGAAGTGATTTCGAGGGTATGATCATCTTGCCTGAAATCCCGCAAGGAAGAAGAACGAGTCCATGAAGAAGACAAACGGACATAGACGAACGGTTCCTCACAAGCACGACGTTACCGAACCAACCCGAAGAAGCAAACACCGGAAAGAAGCACACAACATAGTAAACAACCACCACATAGACACGGCATGATGCGCAAACAAGTATGATGCATGTCCGGTTTAAAGAGGGCATGTCATGGGAAAGTGCAACAACCAAAACTACAAATTAAGTGGAGCTCAATATGCAACGAGTTGCATATTGACGGAGCACCACATCAATTATTTAGTTCGATCTCGTTTATGTACCTAACAATATTAAATGTTGTTAAACATGGCAAGAGGGTGAAGTAAAAGAAAACTACCCATCTAGTCAAGTTTAAATGAGGCCGGAAGCAACGAACAACATTTCCGGAAACTCCTCATGAGCATACTTTGGTTATGGTACTGTTCTGCCCTAAACCATATTTTATAGTTGTTAAACATGCAAAGTGATGCCACCATGTTAAACTAGGCATTTTTCTACCCCATTTACATATAAAGTTTGTTTAAATCCGATCTACGGTTATTTAGTTATGAAATAAATCATTTTAGCATGGCATAGGGGCAAATTTAAACAAACATCATTTTAAACATTTTAAACATCGATGAAAGTTGCATATTATTAAACTAGATGAAATTCTAAGCAAGTTTCATATATAATTTATGTAATTTGGATGCATGCATATTTAGTTATTAGCAATTCAAAATGATGGCATTCCTGTAATTATGCATGCACTGGAAAAATACTAAAACCATAGAAGGAATAAAAAAACATACGTGGGCCAGATTGCAACACAGTGCAGCGGCCCACTAGGAGATTTGGCCCGGCGGTTGAGTATGCAAAAAAAAGAAAACAGAGCTAAAATGGGGCCAACTGGGAGTCGATCCCTTGACCTCCTGCATAGAGGAGCAAAGCGCTGACCAACTGGCCTAACTGGGTGCTTTGGTTACTAGAGGGCCATAGATCCTTTTGAACAGGAAAACGCCCGGCCTTGGAAACACCACGGACGTGCAGCAACTTGCCGACGATGACGACAAGCAAAGTGGCGGCTGTGGGTGCAGCAGAACACCAGCGGGGGTGCGGGTTTGGATGCAGGTGCGGCAGGTGCAAGTGGAGCAGCTGCTGGAGTGAAGGTGCGTGTGTGCGTGGGTGCAGCAGGGGCTCGAGAACGAGCATATCTCGGCCGCGCGGCGAGGCTACAGCTATAGCGGCGATGAGCTTGAGCGCGGGGCAATGCATGAGTGGGGCGGCTGTGTGAGTGTGGACAGAAGCGGCGTCTGGCAAGGTGTGCTACTGCAAAGGCAAGCGGGGGAGCGACAAACAAGGCATCGACTTGCTCAAAACGGCCATGGCGATAGCACGGCAACAACAGCTCGGACACAACGGGATCGGTGACTACATGCATGCAAACAAGCGGCAAAGGAGGGGATTCGACGCGGCTCACCGAGGGGTTGCGGAAGGTGAGCTCGGTTGGGTGCGAGGAGGCCGATCCGGGGCGTGGCGAGGATCTGATCGGGTGATGGTGCTCGGACCATGAAGCAGAGGAAACAGGGGAGGCCACCGGGCACTGGACTTGGCGATCCGGCTCAGGGAGGTCGTGCGAAGGGTCGATCCGGAGGAAGAAGAAGGCCACCATGATGTGGATGACACCGGGCTCGAGCTCGGCTTGGCTCGACCGGCCATGGCGACGGCGACGGCAGGGAGGCGCGTTGGGGAGGCTCCCGCCCAACTAACTCCGAGGATCGGTCGAGGAGGGTGAAGGGGTGCAGGACGACATGTCGAAGACGAGCTTGAGGCCCTCCGGCCGCGAGAACGACAACGGCCATCGACGGTTTATCTCTCTGCTATCGGTGGTGCTCTCTGATCTTGAAGAAGAAGGAAAAACATAGGGGAGGAAGAGATATGGCGGCGCGAGGAGGGAAAAAGGAGGGAGAAGGAAACCCTAGGGCAAGGCCCGGGGCGGCTTTAGAGAGGGGCACGCGGGCGAGGGCTCCGCGGTGGCCATGTGCCCCATCCTTTTACTGTGTGAGAGAGAGAGCTGCGGGAGGAGGAAGAAAAGGTGAGGAATGAGGGGATGACCGGTGGGGTCGCCTAGGTGATCCTGTAGAATTTACCGGCGAGAGGGAGAGAAGGGGCACGCTGGTGCTGGCTGGGCTCTAGGAAGGAGGAGGCCCAAATGCAGCGCCCCGGCTAAGGCCCTTTTCCTTTTAAACAAACTCTCTGGCTAAAATCAAACCAAAGATGCAAAAGAGAAAAGGCCATGGAGTTTGAGAAGAATTAGACTAAGAACAAAATATCCCTGGACGTCAGGAATTATGCAGCATTTGAATAAAATGCTCTGGCAATTTTTTAGAGACTGCAAATTCCAAACAAGCTTGAAAATAATTCAAGCTTGAATAAATCCTTAGCCCAACCAAAACACTTCCAAAAGAATTGAAAACTAGAGGAGGTGGTCTTGGCATGGTGTAGGGAATAAAGAAATATAGTGAAAATTAATCTGGAGCAGAAAATGTCACTAGAGAAATAATTGAAAGAAAGGGAAAAGGAGAAGTTTGGATGGGATAGAAACTTGGGTGAACTTGATGAATTGTTGCTGGTATGCGCAATGAACAAAAAAAATGAGGTGGAGATAAGAATAAGAGGGGTTCACACAAGAACACACGACAACACTTACATATGCAAAACAAGGCATGGTGATCATGGTGCAATGCAATATAATATAAGATGAACATGATGCAAGAAGCAAAAAGACAAGGCACTCAACATGATCATGGCACAAACATATAAGAATGAAATACGCAAAACAATTATGACAATAAAACAAACATAATAAACACACGACAACAATTAAAATAAATGGAAGGGCAACTGACGCGTCAGACTGGGGGCGTCACAGTACACTATGGAGACCCGTCCACCTAGGGATCAAATCAGAAAAGGGTTCCCTCTCATTGCCAGTGGAGATAGAGAACCCAAGGTGGGTCTCACTCTTGATCTGCTGGATGGACCTCTAGAATTGAGATCCCTCCGTGCGCTCACAAGCTAGCAGTAGCCTTCCGTCCTTGTGAAGGACCTACCAGATCCATCGTAGTATAAGGGCCACATTAATGTGATGTGATGCTAGAATGCCTGGCCCTCCTATGGCCTTTGGCATCCAATTGTCAACCCACTTGACCATATGGTATTTTTGTCGACCATTCATTGCCTGCTAGAAGAAGTGGGAAAGGTCTTTATCAAAACAACCATGGACCGCTTCCGATAGGATATATATAACCCCGTCATATACACGGGGAGACTAGACATGTAGGAATCAATAAGAACAATCTTACTCACTTTAGACATAAAACGACCACACCATGGTTCCTACTAAGAAGTGAACCAATCCATAAGCAAGTAAACCGAAGGGTATCCTTGAATCAGCCAACGGCATACCTAATTACAAAATGGGGAAGGAGGATGGCCTGCAAGTCAAGTTGTTCGTGATCCACTGCTGATCGTCATCATAGTACCCTAAAACTACCACTATGCTCTTGTTGAAGTAGATCTTAATACCTAACATGGCATCGAAGCATAAAATGAGGAACTAAAGGTATCATCATAATCATGGTACCGTCAGCATACTACAAGTGTGTGACACCACCTCAAGGGATAAGATGCACAACCAGCCCAGAGATGTGGCCGGCCATCCTAGCCTTATCCAGGATGGCCTCAGGGGCGTCGACGGTGAGGTTAAAGAGGAGGGGAAATAGGACCCCCCCTTCCTCAACCCATTAATATTAATCAGGGTGCTACCGCTCCAAATCAACTGCATGATCCATGAATCAAGGACTAAGAAGAGGAAGGACCGGTGCAGGCGATCGTATACTTTCTGAAAGTCTAGCTTAAGGAAGACGTACGCCTTTATGGCTGTCGGGGAATGCAGTATTTCAAAAAAATTCCTACAATCACGCAAGATCTATCTAGGAGATGCATATCAACGAGAGGGGAGAGTGTGTCTATGTACCCTCGTAGACTGAAAGCAGAAGCGTATAATAACGCGGTTGATGTAGTCGAACGTCTTCGTGATCCAACCGATCCAAGTACCGATCGTACGACACCTCCACGATCAGCACACATTCAACTCGGTGACGTCCCTCGAACTCTTGATCCAGTTGAGGCCGAGGGAGAGTTCCGTCAGCACGACGGCGTGGCGACAGTGATGATGAAGTTTACCGGCGCAGGGCTTTGCCTAAGCACTACGACGATATGAACGAGGTGTGTAACTATGGAAGGGGGCACCACACACAGCTAAGAGAAACTTTGGTGTGCCTTTGGGGTGCCCCCTCCCACGTATATAAAGGGGGAAGGAGAGGTGGCCGGCCCTAGGAGGGGGTGCGCCATGGGGGGGGGTCCTACTTGGACTCCTAGTCCAAGTAGGATTCGGTCCCCCCCTTTCCTAGTCCAAGTAGGAGAAAAAGGGAAAGAGGAGAGAAGAGAAGGAAGGAAGGGGCGCCCCCCTCCCCTTGTCCAATTTGGACTGGGCAAGGGGGGGGCACCACCTCTGGCCGGCCCTCTCTCTTCTCCACTAAGGCCCATTGTGGCCCATTAACTTCTCGGGGGGGAGGGGGTCCCGGGGGATATGATCCCTTCACTTAATCTCAAGATAAAAGTGTTCTCCCCGAGTATGCACCATTGCTACAGTTCGTCGTTTCGAGACACCACGTGATGATCGAGTGTGATAGACTATACGTTCACATACAATAGGTGTAAGACAGTTTTGCACATGCAGAATACTTGAGTTAAACTTGACGAGCCTAGCATTTACACACATGGTCTCGGAACACTGGAGACCGAAAGGTCGAACATGAGTCATATAGTAGATATGATCAATATAGAGATGTTCACCATTGATGGCTACCTCATCTCACGTGATGATCAGACATGGGTTGGTTGATTTGGATCATGTATCACTTAAATAACTTGAGGGATGTTAATTTAAGTGGGGGTTCATTAGTAATTTGATTAATTGAACTTAATTTATCATGAACTTATTCTTGATAGTTTTGCATATCTATGTTGTAGATCAATAGCTCGCGATATAGCTCCTATATATTTTTGATATGTTCCTAGAGAAAACTAAGTTGAGAGATGATAGTAGCAATGATGCGGACTGGGCCATGATCTGAGGATTATCCTCATTTGCTACACAGAAGAATTATGTCCTTGATGCACCACTAGGTGACAAACCTGTTGCTGGAGCATATGCAGACGTTATGAATGTTTTGCAAGCTCGATATGATGACTACTTGATAGTTTAGTCCGCCATGCTTTACAGCTTAGAACCGGGACTTCAAAAATGTTTTGAACACCACAGAGCATATGAGCTGTTCCAAGAGATGAAAATTGGTATTTCAGATTCATGCCCGTGTTAAGAGGTATGAGACCTCTGACAAGTACTTTGCCTACAAGATGGAGGAGAATAGCTCAACCAGTGAGCATGTGCTCAGAATGTATGGGTACTACAATCGCTTGAATCAAGTGGGAGTTAATCTTCCAGATAATATAGTGATTGAAAAAGTTCTCTAGTCACTATCGCCAAGCTACTAGAACTTCGTGATGAACTATAATATGCAAGGTATGGCGAAAATGATTCCCGAGCTCTTCGCGATGCTGAAATCGGCGAAGGTAGAAATCAAGAAGAAGCATCAAGTGTTGATGGTTAAAAAGACCACTAGTTTCAAGAAAAAGGGCGAGGGAAAGAAAGGGAGCTTCAAGAAGAATGGCAAGCAAGTTGCCACTCTCGCAAAGAAGCCCAAAGCTAGACCTTTCGGCGTTCTGGGAACGGGGGTCCCCAGACTTGCCTGCCTGCGGCCCATGGCGTGGCTGAGCTAGCAGGCCTATACGACCCATCTTCATCGACAAGGCATTCAAGACCCTCGCGAGGGGCCAAGCCTCGCGAGGCGGACGACGCAAGACGCCCTCAGGAGCGGCCTCGCCAGGCAGGCTCACGAGGGGCATAGAGATCAAGGCAAGGCAAACCTCGCGAGGTCCTCGTGACGTGAGCCATGACGATCGAGACCAGGCGGGCGCCAAGCGGGCGCCAGTGCACGCAGCGTCCTTGTTTCCTCTTTGGTGCCAAGGGGGCAAGCGCAGGCGCGAAGTACCGAGGCATCAGGCAAAGGTTTCCATATTGGTGCAATGAGACCAAGACTAGCAGGACGACAAGACGGAGGTCACCATGGAGCCCAGGACGGCGTCACCACCAGAACCTTTGGCAGGCGAAGACCACCTTTTGTCATGATAACTTGTACTGGCTGTCCCCTTTCAAATTGGCCGTTGTTGGCTCCCTTCCCGCTTAATATTTGGGGAGAGTACCAGGGCCTCTATAAATAGGACTAGCCACCACCATAGGCGGGGACGGATCATCAAGACCATCCTCAGCCACGCAAGTGCGTCAAGCACAAGAACACCTCAACCTCAGGAGGCTGTTCTTCCCCTTCAATTGTTCATCATCAGCCCAAGAGCCAATCCACCACCACCACACTGGAGTAGGGTATTACACCGCAACGGTGGCCCAAACCAGTATAAATCTCGTGTCTTTGTCTTGTGAGTTCGTCGAGTTCGTCCGCGCGATCTTAGGGAGCTAGGGCGTGGATCTATAGGGAGAAACCTTCGCGCGCACCCTAGTGTTCGAACCTCGAGGGTTTTGCCGGAACCTGTGATCCGACATTCGGCGCGCCAGGTAGGGGCACGTGGAAGCTTCCTTCCGTCGCTCCGCGCCCCGTTGCTCCGTCGTCGCCATGGCAGACGCGCACTGCGCTCGTGCTGAGCTCCGGGCTGCCCTCGCCGGCCACGTCGCTCAGACGGCTCCCCTCGGCGGTCCACCTCGTCGTTCCCCATCGCCTGCCGCCAACGCCGCCATCGGCCCGATGGGGAATGAGCAGCAAGCATCCTCGATGCACCCCTCGGTGCGGCAGGACAGCCGCACCGCCACTGCATCGCTGACCCCAGCCGGTTCTTCTTCCCATGCACGTCGCCCTCAAATGGACGCACGGGCCGCGCTCCTCATGGCGCACGAGCTCCTGCGCTACCGACCGGTCGACGACCTCTACGAGGACTGGCTCGACCATCCCCGAGCTTGTCCGCGCCGCAGGGGGCTCCCCTGCGCCGCCCCTCTCTCTGCCTCGCCCTCTACCTGCTACGGGCGGCGTGGCTCACGGAGCGCCTCAACCACCTGTGCCTCAAGACGGAGCCCTGGCGCCAAGACGCGTGGCTCCACGACGCGACCCGCCGCGTCCCGCGCCCGCGCGTGAAGAAAGAAGCTGTCAAGAAGTCCCTCGACCGCAGGAAAATGCTCCGCCGCTCCTCGCGCCACCGCGCCAGGACCGGCTGCGGCGGCAAGACCGCGCGCCACTTGTAGCGGCAGGGGTGGACCCCATCAAGACCAAGCTCCACCCCCAAAGCAGGCCCCGGTGACCACAACCGACTGACGCGCTTTCACCCCCGAGCTGCGTAGCGTCGCCTGGCTGGGCAAGTTCAAGTCGGATCTGCCTCCTCGCTACGACGGCACCCCGACCCCGCGAAGTTCTTGCAGCTCTACGAGCTGAGCATCAAAGCGGCCAACGGCGACGAGAAAGTCATGGCAACTGGTTTTCCATGGCTCTCAAGGATGGCGCCCGCTCCTGGCTCCTGAACCTGCCTTCGGGCTCAATTTCCTCCTGGGACGAAATGCGCAACCGCTTCATCGCTAACTTCCAAGGCACTCGCGACCGCCCCCCAGTCGCGGGCGACCTGCGCCGCATCAAGCAACAACCAGGAGAGACCCTGCATAAGTACATTCAGCGCTTCAACAGCGCATGGATCAAGATCCCCAAGGTGACCGACAAGGCCATCATCTCAGCATTCTCCGACAGTGTTCGCAACGTCAAGATGAAGGAGGAGCTCGCCATCCATGAAGAGATGTGCACGACCCTGGAGCTGTTCAACACCACGACCAAGTGTGCTAGAGCTGAGGAGGGGCGCACCATGCTCAGCTTCCTGAAAACAATCGCACCATGCTCGATACTTCTTGTGCTGCCTCTTTTATGATGAAGACTATTGAATTCAGATGGAATTTATTGGATAGAATTAAACGCAACTCCGAAGATTGGGACCTCGACGAAGGTAAGGAGTCAGGTATGACACCTAAGTTTGATTGTGTTAAATCTTTTATGGACACCGATATTTTCCGTAAGTTTAGCACTAAATATGGACTTGACTCTGAGATAGTGGCTTCTTTCTGTGAATCTTTTGCTACTTATGTTGATCTCCCTAAGGAGAAGTGGTTTAAATATCATCCTCCCATAGAAGTAAAAGTAGTTGCACCTATTAAAGTTGAAGAAAAGACTGTCACTTATAATGATCCTGTTCTTCCTACTTCTTATGTTGAGAAACCACCTTTCCCTGTTAGAATAAAGGATCATGCTAAAACTTCAATTGTTGTACGTAAAAGCAATATTAGAACTTATACACCTCCTGAGCAAGTTAAAGTAGAACATAATATTGCTGTTGTTAAAGATCTCTTGTCTGATAATATTGATGGGCATGTTATTCAGTTCGAAGGTGAAACTGCTAGAATTGCTAAACCTTGTGCTAAAGATAAACATAGACCTGTGGTAGGCGTGCCTGTTATTTCTGTTAAAATAGGAGATCATTGTTATCATGGCTTATGTGATATGGGTGCGAGTGCTAGTGTTATACCGCATACTTTAATACGAAGAAATTAAGAATGAAATTGCACCTGCTGAGTTAGAAGGTATTGATGTCACAATTAAACTTGCCAATGGAGATACTATTTCACCAATTGGAATTGTTAGAGATGTTGAAGTCTTGTGTGGGAAAACTAAATATCCTGCTGATTTTCTTGTTCTTACTTCTCTGCAAGATAGCTCTTGCCCCATTATATTTGGTAGACCCTTCTTGAACACTTTTAATGCTAGGATAGATTGCGAAAAGAATGTTGTTACTATTGGCTTGGATGATATGGTTCATGAGTTTAATTTTTCTAAATTTAGTAAACAACATCGTGAGGAAGAATTACCTAGTAAGGATGAAATTATTGGTCTTGCTTCTATTGCCGTACCTCCCAGTGATCCTTTAGAACACTATTTGCTAGACCATGAAAATGATATGTTCATGAATGAAAGAAGGGAAATAGATGAAGTATTCTTTAAACAGGAACCTATTCTGCAACACAATTTGCCTGTTGAAATTTTAGGGGATCCTCCTCCACCCAAGGGTGATCCCGTGTTTGAGCTTAAACCCTTGCCTGATAATCTTAAATTTGCTTATCTTGATGAAAAGAAGATATATCCTGTTATTGTTAGTGCTAACCTTATAGAGTATGAAGAATAAAGATTATTGAAAACTCTGAGGAAGCATCGTGCTGCTATTGGATATACTCTTGATGATCTTAAGGGAATTAGTCCCACTCTGTGTCAACATAAAATAAATTTGGAAGCATATGCCAAACCAGTTCGTGATCCTCAACGATGTCTGAATCCTAAAATGAAAGAAGTGGTAAGAAAAGAAATACTAAAGCTTCTGGAGGCAGGTATAATCTATCCCGTTGCTGATAGTGAGTGGGTAAGTCCTGTCCATTGTGTCCCTAAGAAGGGAGGTATTACTGTTGTTCCTAATGATAAAGATGAATTGATTCCACAAAGAATTATCACAGGTTATAGGATGGTAATTGATTTCCGCAAATTAAATAAAGCTACTAAGAAAGATCATTACCCCTTACCTTTTATTGATCAAATGCTAGAAAGATTATGCAAACATACACACTATTGCTTTCTAGATGGTTATTCTGGTTTCTCTCAAATACCTGTGTCGGCTAGAGATCAATCAAAGACTACTTTTACATGCCCTTTTGGTACTTTTGCTTATAGATGTATGCCTTTTGGTTTATGTAATGCACCTGCTACCTTTCAAAGATGCATGATGGCTATATTCTCTGACTTTTGTGAAAAGATTTGTGAGGTTTTCATGGATGATTTTTCCGTCTATGGTTCCTCTTTTGATGATTGCTTGAGCAATCTTAACCGAGTTTTGCAGAGATGTGAAGAAACTAATCTTGTCTTGAATTGGGAAAAGTGCCACTTTATGGTTAATGAATGTATTGTCTTGGGGCATAAAGTTTCTGAAAGAGGTATTAAATTTGATAAAGCCAAGGTTGATGCTATTGAAAAGATGCCATGTCCCAAGGACATCAAAGGTATAAGAAGTTTCCTTGGTCACGCCGGATTTTACAGGAGGTTCGTTAAGGACTTCTCAAAACTTTCTCGGCCTCTGACTAATTTATTGCAAAAAATATACCATTTGTCTTTGATGATGATTGTGTAGAAGCATTTGAAACACTTAAGAAAGCATTAGTCTCTGCGCCTGTTGTTCAGCCACCTGATTGGAATTTACCCTTTGAAATTATGTGTGATGCTAGTGATTATGCTGTAGGTGCTGTTCTAGGGAAAAGAGTTGATAAGAAATTAAATGTTATTCATTATGCTAGTAAGACTCTAGACAATGCTCAAAGAAATTATGCTACTACTGAAAAAGAGCTTTTAGCAGTTGTATTTGCTTGTGATAAGTTCAGACTTTATATTGTTGATTCTAAAGTAACTATTCAAACTGATCATGCTGCTATTAAATACATTATGGAAAAGAAAGATGCTAAACCTAGACTTATTAGATGGGTTCTCTTGCTACAAGAATTTGATTTGCATATTGTTGATAGAAAGGGAGCTGAGAACCCCGTAGCAGACAACTTGTCTAGGTTAGAAAATATTCTTGATGACCCACTAACTATTAATGATAGCTTTCCTAATGAACAATTAAATGTTATAAGTACTTCTTGTAGTACTCCATGGTATGCTGATTATGCTAATTATATTGTTGCTAAGTTTATACCACCTAGCTTCACATGCCAGCAAAAGAAAAAGTTTTTCTATGACTTGAGACATTACTTTTGGGATGACCCACATATTTATAAAGGAGTATATGGTGTTATTAGACGTTGTGTACCTGAGCATGAATAGGAACACATCCTACGCAAGTGTCATTCCGAGTCTTATGGAGGACACCACGCTGGAGATAGAACTGCACATAAGGTATTGCAATATGGTTTTTATTGGCCTACTCTCTTCAAGGATGCCCGTAAGTTTGTCTTATCTTGTGATGAATGTCAAAGAATTGGTAATATTAGTAGACGTCAAGAAATGCCTATGAATTATTCACTCATTATTGAACCATTTGATGTTTGGGGCTTTGATTATATGGGACCTTTTCCTGCCTCTAATGGACACACACATATTCTAGTTGCTGTTGATTACGTTACTAAGTGGGTAGAAGCTATTCCAACTAGTAGTGCTGATCACAACACTTCTATTAAAATTCTTAAAAAAGTTATTTTTCTGAGGTTTGGAGTCCCTAGATATTTAATGACTGATGGTGGTTCGCACTTTATTCATGGTGCTTTCCGTAAAATGCTTGCTAAATATGATGTTAATCATAGAATTGCATCTCCTTATCACCCTCAGTCTAGTGGTCAAGTAGAGTTGAGAAATAGAGAGCTCAAATTAATTTTGCAAAAGACTGTTAATAGGTATAGCAAGAATTGGTCCAAGAAACTTGATGATGCATTATGGGCTTATAGAACTACATACAAAAATCCTATGGGTATGTCTCTGTATAAAATGGTTTATGGAAAAGCATGTCACTTACCTCTCGAACTAGAACATAAGGCATATTGGGCTATTAAAGAGCTCAACTATGATTTTAAACTTGCCGGTGAGAAGAGGTTATTTGATATTAGCTCACTTGATGAATGGAGAACCCAAGCTTATGAAAATGCTAAGTTGTTTAAAGAAAAAGTTAAAAGATGGCATGACAAAAGGATACAAAAGCATGAGTTTAATGTAGGTGATTATGTATTGCTATACAACTCTCTTTAAGATTTTTTGCAGGAAAACTTCTCTCTAAATGGGAAGGCCCCTATGTTATCGAAGAGGTCTATCGTTCCGGTGCCATAAAGATCAACAACTTTGAAGGCACAAATCCGAAGGTGGTAAACGGTCAAAGAATCAAACATTATATCTTAGGTAATCCCATAAATGTTGAAACCAATATTATTGAAACCGTAACCCCGGAGGAATACATAAGGGACACTTTCTGGAATGTTTCAGACTCTGAAAAGGAATAGGTATGTGGTACGGTAAGTAAATCGACTCCAAAACAATTTTAAGGCAATATTTCTCCGTTTTGGAATATTTAGAAAAATCGAAAAATAAGTAGCAGTCCGGGAAGGATACAAGGGCCCCACGAGGGTGGTGGGCGCGCCCCCTACCTCGTGAGCACCTTGTGTGCCTTCCGGACTCCGTTTTCTTGCACAATACGTATTTTGGTCGGTAAAAATTCATTATATATTCTCCCGAAGGTTTTGACTCCCGTATCACGCAATTATTCTATGTTCTTGTTTCGAGCTATTTTTCTGACAGATCTAGATTATCATGATGTCCCCAAGTGCTTCCAAGGACAAGTTCTTCGAGAAGGTCATCAACCCTTACCTCGCGGAGGTGCTGCGACACCCTCAAACCATTGAGATGCGTGATGGGTTGTTGCACATCCGCGATGTTGAGGGACCAAAGGGAACCAGAAGCGTGGAGACGAGGCTTGAAGCAATGGAGCAACAAGTTTTCAAGTGCCAGGGGATGGTGGAGCATGGAATCAACGCTAGCCACATGATGCTCGCGGAGTTCACTAACAACTACAAGCCGGATGCCAAGAACAGCAAGGAGGCCATCTTCAAGCTATATGAGAAGATCGAGCACCTCCAAGCCCAAATCTATGACCTGCAAAACCAAAACTGTGAGTATGAATATATATTCAAAAGAATGAGTTTGGCTGCAGATTCGAGGATTCCGGAGACTCGATCATCCTTCTATGATGGTGAACCTATGCCTTGGAAGATGGATGACACGCCTGCATCATCAACAACACCTCCACCTTCTTCACTAACCAAGGAGATATAATCACATGGGTATGGGCACTCCCCTTGGCAACTGCCAAGCTTGGGGGAGGTGCCCCGGTATCGTATCACAATCACAACTCCTATCTTTACCGTTTTTCTTAGTTCGATCCTATTAGTAGTATCTTGATCTAGTAGAATAAAGTTTATGGCATGATCTAGTTTTGAGTTTGCTTTATGATCTCTCTATGTAATCGAGTCCATGAGTTATATATAATAAAGATTAGTGTTGAGTCAAGGGCTTGATTATTTTGCCATGATCTTGAGTGAATAAAAGAAAGAAGAAAAGAATAAAAAGAAATAAAAAGTTCATATTGATCTTATTGAGAGTAATGACTTCACATAGAAAGAGTATGATGATTAAAAGTTGTTGGGAGTTGGCAGACATAGCTTTGGTCATTGTTGCAATTAATAGGAAGTAATAAGGAAAGAGAGGTTTTCACATATAGATACATTATCATTGACATCTTTTATGATTGGGAGCACTCATTAAAATATGGCATGCTAAAGAGTTGATGTTGGACAAGGAAGACAACGTAATGAGTTATGTCTTTCTTATATCTGAGATAAAGTATGTTGTCATGGATCCTCTAAATTGTTGAGCTTGCCTTCCCCCCTCATGCTAGCCAAATTCTCAGCACTAAGTAGAAATACTACTTGTGCTTCCAAAATCCCTAAACCAGTTTTGCCATGAGAGTCCACCATATCTACCTATGGATTGAGTAAGATCCTTCAAGTAAGTTGTCATCGGTGCAAAGCAATAAAAATTGCTCTAAACATGTATGATTGATTGGTGTGGGAGAAATAAGCTTTATACGATCTTGTGATGTGGAAGTAATAAAAGCGACAGACTGCATAATAAAGGTTCATATCACAAGGGGCAATATAAAGTGACGTTCTTTCGCATTGAGATTTTGTGCATCCAACCATAAAAGCGCATGGCAACCTCTGCTTCCCTCTGCGAAGGGCCTATCCTTTATTATTATCTTCTACCTTATGCAAGAGTCATGGTGATCTTCACCTTTTCTTTTTCATTTTATCCTTTGGCAAGCTCAGCATGTTGGAAAGAACATGATATATATATATATCTAATTGGATGTAGGGGAGCATGAATCATTATTGTTGACATTACCCTTGAGGTAAAAGGTTGTGGGGCAAAACTATAAGCCCCTATCTTTCTCTGTGTCCGATTAAAACTCCGTAACCACAAGTATTGCATGAGTGTTAGCAATTATGGAGGACTAAATGATAGTTGAGTATGTGGACTTGCTTTTTAGCTCTGACATAGAATCTTTCTGATGTTATAATAGATTGCAATTGCTTTAATGACTAAGATTATAGTTTGTCGGAGCCCAATAAGGTTTATGATTTATACTTTTGCATTGTGAATAGATCATCACTTGAACATAAGTAATCATATGAAAAAATCTATATATGTTGCTGTTATGAGAATAATCATGATGCCTTCATGTCTGTATTTTATTTTTTATCGACGCCTCTACCTCTAAACATCAGGACATATTTATTGTTATCGGCTTTTCGCTTGAGGACAAGCGAGGTCTAAGCTTGGGGGAGTTGATACGTCCATTTTGCATCATGCTTTTATATCGATATTTATTGCATTATGGACTGTTATTTCACTTTATGTCACAATACTTATGGTTATTCTCTCTTATTTTACAAGGTTTACATAAGGAGGGAGAATGCCGGCAGCTGGAATTCTGGGCTGGAAAAGGAGCAAATATTAGAGACCTATTCTGCGCAACTCCAAAAGTCCTGAAACTCCATGGAACATCTTAAAATAAATAAATAAAAATCCTCACCAAAGATGAAGGCCAGGGGGCCCACACCCTGCTCACGAGGGTGGGGGGCGCCCCCCCTAGGGCGCGCCCCCTACCTCGTGGGCCCCCTGGTGGCTCTCCGACGTCCATCTTCTCCTATATGAAGTCTTTTGATGGGAAAAAAATCGGAAGGAACTTTTCGGGACGAGACTCCGCCGCCATGAGGCGGAACCAATCTAAAGCTCCGGCAGAGCTGTTCTGCCGGGGATACTTCCCTCCGGGAGGGGGAAATCATCATCATCGTCATCACCAAGGCTCCTCTCACCGGGAGAGGGAAATCTCCATCAACATCTTCACCAGCACCATCTCATCTCCAAACCCTAGTTCATCTCTTGTATCCAATTCTTGTCTCAAAGTCCGGGATTGGTGCTAGTAGGTTGCTAGTAGTGTTGATTACTCCTTGTAGTTGATGCTAGTTGGTTTATTTGGTGGAAGATCATATGTTCAGATCCTATATGCATATTATTACCCCTCCGATTATGAACATGAATATGCTTTGTGAGTAATTACGTTTGTTCTTGAGGACAAGGGAGAAGTCTTTCTATTAGTAGTCATGTGAATTTGGTATTCGTTTGATATTTTGATAAGATGTATGTTGTCTAGCCTCTAGTGGTGTTATGTGAACGTCGACTACATAACACTTCACCACTATTTGGGCCTAGAGGAAGGCATTCGGAAGTAATAAGTAGATGATGGGTTGCTAGAGTGACAGAAGCTTAAACCCTAGTTTATGCGTTGCTTCATAAGGGGCTGATTTGGATCCATATGTTTCATGCTATGGTTAGGTTTACCTTAATACTTTTGTTGTAGTTGCGGATGCTTGCAACACAGCTTAATCATAAGTGGGATGCTTGTCCAAGTAAGGACAGTACCCAAGCACCGATCCACCCACATATCAAATTATCAAAGTATCGAACATGAATCATATGAACGTGATGAAAACTAGCTTGACGATATTCCCATGTATCCTCGGGAGCGCTTTTCCTATTATAAGAGTTTGTTCCGGCTTGTCCTTTGCTTCAAAAGGATTGGGACACCTTGCTGCACCTTATTTACTTTTGTTACCTGTTGCTCGTTACAATTTATCTTATCACAAAACTATCTGTTACCACTTATTTCAGTACTTGTAGAGAATACCTTGCTGAAAACCGCTTATCATTTCCTTCTGCTCCTCGTTGGGTTCGACACTCTTACTTATCGAAAGGACTATGATAGATCCCCTATACTTGTGGGTCATCATTCCACCACACCGATAGGGCAGGTCCGCCTCCTTGTCACCTTCGGAGAATGCAAGAACTACCACACCGAGCTCATCGACTTCGACGTCGCGCACCCGTCTACCGTACAACACCATCCTTGGGTATCGGATAACCCACAAGTATAGGGGATCGCAACATGTTTCGAGGGTAGAGTATTCAACCCAAATTTATTGATTCGACACAAGGGGAGCCAAAGAATATTCTCAAGTATTAGCAGCTGAGTTGTCAATTCAACCACACCTGGAAACTTAATATATGCAGCAAAGTATTTAGTAGCAGAGTAATATGATAGTAGTGATAACGATAGCAAAAGTAACGGTAGCAAAAGTAATGTTTTTGGTATTTTATAATGATGATAAGAATAGCAACGGAAAAGTAAATAAGCGAAGAACAATATATGGAAAGCTCGTAGGCAATGGATCAGTGATGGAGAATTATGCCGGATGCGGTTCATCATGCAACAGTCATAACCTAGGGTGACACAGAACTAGCTCCTGTTCATCAATGTAATGTAGGCATGTATTCTGAATATAGTCATACGTGCTTATGGAAAAGAACTTGCATGACATCTTTTGTCCTACCCTCCCATGGCAGCGGGGTCCTATTGGAAACTAAGGGATATTAAGGCCTCCTTTTAATAGAGTACTAGAACAAAGCATTAACACATAGTGAATACATGAACTCCTCAAACTACGGTCATCACCGGTAAGTATCCCAATTATTGTCACTTCGGGGTTAACGGATCATAACACATAATAGGTGACTATAGACTTGCAAGATAGGATCTAGAACTCTCATATATTGGTGAGAACATAAGAGGTTCAGATCTGAAATCATGGCACTCGGGCCCTAGTGACAAGCATTAAGCATAGCAAAGTCATAGCAACATCAATCTCAGAACATAGTGGATACTAGGGATCAAACCCTAACAAAACTAACTCGATTACATGATAAATCTCATCCAACCCATCACCGTCTAGCAAGCCTACGATGGAATTACTCACGCACGGTAGTGAGCATCATGAAATTGGTGATGGAGGATGGTTGATGATGAGGATGGCGACGGATTCCCCTCTCCGGAGCCCCGAACAGACTCCAGATCAGCCCTCCCGAGAGAGTTTAGTTCTTGGCGGTGGCTCCGTATCGTAAAACGCGATTAATCCTTCTCCTCTGGATTTTTCTCCCCAAAAGTGAATATATAGAGTCTAGGTTGAGGTCGGTGGAGCGTCAGGGGGCCCTCGAGGTAGGGGGCGCGCCCCCACCCTCGTGGACAGGTGGGACACCCCCTGACGTGGATCTTCCTTCCAATCTTCATTATATGTTCCAGAATAATGTTCCGTTGATTTTCAGGTCATTCCGTGAACTTTTATTTCTGCACAAAAATAACACCATGGCAATTCTGCTGAAAACAACGTCAGTTCGGGTTAGTTCCATTCAGATGATGCAAGTTAGAGTCTAAAACCAGGGCAAAAGTGTTTGTAAAAGTAGATACGACGGAGACGTATTAACTCCCCACGCTTAAACATTTGCTTGTCCTCAAGCAATTCAGTTGATAAACTGAAAGTGAGAAAGAAAAACTTTTACAAACTCTGTTTGCTCTTGTTGTTGTAAATATGTAAAGCCAACATTCAAGTTTTCAGCAAAGATTATGAACTAACCATATTCACAATAACATTTAGGTCTCATGTTTACTCATACCAATGTCATAATCAACTAGCGAGCAATAATAATAAATCTCGGATGACAACACTTTCTCAAAACAATCATGATATGATATAACAAGATGGTATCTCTCTAGCCCTTTCTAAGATCGCAAAACATAGATGCACAGCACCTTTAAAGATCAAGGACTGACTAGACATTGTAATTCATGGTAAAAGAGATCTAGTCAAGTCATACTCAATGTAAACTAACAGTAATGAATGCAAATGACAACGGTGCTCTCCAACTGGTGCTTTTTAATAATAAGATGATGACTTAACATAAAAGTAAATAGATAGGCCCTTCGCAGAGGGAAGCAGGGATTTGTAGAGGTGCCAGAGCAAGGTTTTGAAATAGATATGAATAATATTTTGAGCGGTATACTTTCATTGTCCACATAACAACCAAGAGATGGCAATATCTTCCATGCTACACACACTATAGGCAGTTCCCAAACAGAATGGTAAAGTTTATACCAACAAGCATCAATCCATGGCTTGCTCAAAACAACAAATGCCTCCAACTAACAAGAGTCTCGGGGGAGTTTTGTTTGCAGTTATTTTGATTTGATTTGCATAAAGCATGGGACCTGGCATCCCGGTGACCAGTCATTTTCTCGTGAGTGAGGAGCGGAGTCCACTCCTCTTGAGAATAACCCGCCTAACATGGAAGATACGGATAGCCGTAGTTGATACATGAGCTGTTCGAGCATACAAAACAGGATATTTATTTGAAGGTTTAGAGTTTGGCACATACAAATTTACTTGGAACGGCAGGTAGATACCGTATATAGGTAGGTATGGTGGACTCATATGGAATAACTTTGGGGTTTATGCAATTGGATGCACAAATAATATTCTTGCTTAGTACAAGTGAAGGCTAGCAAGAGACTGGGAAGCGACCAGCTAGAGAGCGACAACAGTCATGAACATGCATTAAAATTAATCAACACCAAATGCAAGCATGAGTAGGATATAATGCACCATGAACATAAATATCATAGAGGCTATGTTGATTTTGTTTCAACTACATGCGTGAACATGTGCCAAGTCAAGCCACTCGAATCATTCCAAAGAGGATACCACCCTATCATACCACATCACAACCATTTTAATAGCATGTTGGCATGCAAGGTAAACCATTATAAGCTCCTAGCTAATTAAGCATGGCATAAGCAACTATAATCTCTAATTGTCATTGCAAACATGTTTATTCATAATAGGCTGAATCAGGAACGATGAACTAATCATATTTACAAAGATAAGAGAGGTCGAGTTCATACCAGCTTTTCTCATCTCAATAAGTTCATCATATAATCATCATTATTGCCTTTCACTTGCACGACCGAACGATGTGAATAATAATAGTGCACATGCATTGGACTAAGCTGGAATCTCCAAGCATTCAATTCAAGAGAGAAGACAAGGTAATATGGGCTCTTTGTCAGATCAACAATAATGCATATAAGAGCCACTCAACATTTTAATTATGGTCTTCTTCTCTCAACCCCCAAATAAAAGAAATAAACTATTTACATGGGAAAGCTGCCAACAAGCAAAAGAAGAACGAGAAATCTTTTTGGGTTTTCTTTTTAGTTATTACTACTACAGGTATGGAAAGTAAACTAATTAAAAGTTACAACTAATGTTTTTTGTTTTTCTTAAGGTTTATTAAACATACAAGAAGAAAGCATAAAAAGGAAAATAAACTAGCATGGATGATACAATGAAGAAGTATGAGCACCGACAACTAGCAATGAGTGTGTGAACATGAATGTAATGTCAGTGAGAAGTACATACTCCCCCAAGCTTAGGCTTTTGGCCTAAGTTGGTCTATGGCCACGGCTGGCCTGGCGGATATCCAAAGTTGTAGCTGGGGTCGTATTGAGATGCAGCAGCTATTGCATCGTGGGTTGCCGCTTGGAGATGGGCCATCTCCGTCCTCCTCTTATACTCGTACGCCTCCTCCCTAGTTATAACACATCTCCCTTTTGCCTGGGAGTCAAAGAAAGCAGGAGCAGGGAGATCGACGAGATAGGTGCGTCGTCTGTCAGAGATTAGTCAGTACTGGATGGACCGATCGTTCCTCTCAACAAACTGATGACGAACCATGGCCTCATAATCCAAATAAACAGGAGGCAACTCAATATCATACCCACGTATGGGTACACCAAGAAAATTAGCTAGACGGGTTGCATAAATTCAACCGAAGAAATCTCCACTAAATCTATTATTATGCAACCTACGTGCAACAATGGCTCCCAAGTTATAATGTCTATCTTCTAATACAGCACTCCTGAGAACACCGAGGTCAGGGACACACATGTGACATGCTTCATCCTTATCATTTATGCACCTACCTATGAAGAGAGCAAAATAACGTAGAGCAGAAAAATGAATGCTCCCTATGGTAGCTTGTGTTATGTCTCTAGATTCCCCCACAGTTATACTAGCAAGAAAATCTCTAAATTCAGATTAGCGAGGTTCATTAGGACTACCCCATTGTGGAAGTTTGCAAGCAGTGTCAAAATCCTCTAAGTCCATAGTATAAGAATTTTCATAGAGATCAAACAAGACACTTTGAGAATTGCGTGATGATGAAAATTCAAACCTCCTCATAAAGGAATCAGTGAGATAGTGGTACTGGCGGCATTTGTCTGCCTCGAAGGTCTCAAGATCAGCATTACACACATATGCGTTAAATTCTTTCTTGATTCCTGCTCGACCCATAAAGTCCTCTGAAGGCCATTCACAAGCCCACACATGAGCTTCCCTCGGTGGTTCTTGATCGGCATCGCGTTTTGCGAGCCTGGGTCCTTGCTTCCTTGAAGGACCACCTTGGTACATTTTCCTAAACATATTTGTTCCTCTGGAAAATTTCTGAAATTTTAGTAACTTCAAAATAAAAGTGAACCAAACTCAACAATATTGATAGCAACTACTCCTACAAGTGCCTAGAGGCAATACCATGCATCAAAACTACTTTTGACCATATAAATTTGACATGCAAGCTCAAGAACAGGGTCACCTAAGCAGCAAAAATATGCAATGAATAAAGCACTGGAACAAAAACTAATTGGACCATTGGAGGAGTCACATACCAAGGAACAATCCCCCAAAGCAGTTTTGTGAGAGGTGCTTTGAGCAAGGAGATCGAAAATGGCAGCAAGATGAGCTTGGACTCGGGTTTGAGCTGGTTAGTGGTGTTTGTGGGAGGAAGAAGGAGTGTGTGGTAGCTGGAATAAGTGGAGGGGAGCCACCGTGGGGCCACGAGGCAGGGGGCGCGCCCTCCACCCTCGTGGCCAAGTGCTTGCTCCCCCTGCTGTGTTCTCAGTGCCAGATATTCTCAAATATTCTAGAAAAAAAATCATATTTAAATTTCAGGGCATTTGGAGAACTTTTATTTTCGGGATATTTTTTTATTGCATGGGTAATTCAGAAAACAGACAGAAATTACTAATTTTGCTTTATTTAATATAAATAACAGAAAGTAAAAAGAGGGTATAGAGAGTTGTGTTTTCTAAATTCATCCATCTCATGCTCATCAAAAGGAATTCACTAACAAGGTTGATCAAGTCTTGTTAACAAACTCTTGAAAGTAGGAAGAGGAAATTCGGAACCTCCAAAAATAATCCATGGAATTTTTCCAATAAAGTTTATACTATGAACTTGAGGTTGTTTCCTCGGAAAGTGTACCGTATGCTCATTGCCATTAACATGAAAAGTGACATTGCCTTTGGTGCAATCAATAACAGCAACTGCAGTATTCAAAAAGGGTCTTCCAAGAATAATAGACATACTATCGTCCTCAGGAATATCAAGGATAACAAAGTCCGTTAAAATAGTAACGTTTGCAACCACAACAGGCACATCCTCACAAATACCAACAGGTATAGCAGTTGATTTATCAGCCATTTGCAAAGATATTTCAGTAGGTGTCAACTTATTCATATCAAGTCTACGATATAAAGAGAGTGGCATAACACTAACACCGGCTCCAAGATCACATAAAGCAGTTTTAACATAATTTCTTTTAATGGAGGATGGTATAGTTGGTACTCCGGGATCTCCTAGTTTCTTAGGTATTCCACCTTTAAAAGTATAATTAGCTAGCATGGTGGAAATTTCATCTTTCGGTATCTTTCTTCTATTTGTAACAATTTCTTTCATATACTTGGCATAAGGATTCATTTTGAGCATATCAGTCAAACACATACGCAAGAAGATAGGTCTAATCATTTCAGCAAAGCACTCAAAATCCTCATCATCTTTTTCTTGGATGGTTTAGGAGGAAAAGGCATGGGTTTCGGAACCCATGGTTCTCTTTCCTTACCGTGCTTCCTAGCAACAAAGTCTCTCTTATCATAACGTTGATTCTTTGATTGTGGGTTATCAAGATCAACAACAGGTTCAATCTCTACATCATTTTCATTACTAGGTTGAGCATCATTATTAACATTTTCACTAGGTTCATGTTCATTACCAGATTGTGTTTCAACATCAGAAATAGAAATATCATTGGGATTCTCAGGTGTGTCAATAACAGGTTCACTAGAAGCATGCAAAGTCCTATCGTTTTTCTTTTTCTTCCTTTTAGAAGGACTAGGTGCATCAATAATATTTCTCTGAGAATCTTGCTCAGTTCTCTTAGGATGGCCCTCAGGATACAAAGGTTCCTGAGTCATTTTACCACCTCTAGTCATAACTCTAACAGCATTATCATTTTTCTTACTATTTAATTCATTGAGCAAATCATTCTGAGTTTTAAGTACTTGTTCTACTTGAGTGGTAACCATAGAAGCATGTTTACTAATAAGTTTTAGTTCACCTTTAACATTAGCCATATAATCACCCAAGTGTTCAAGCATATCAGCATTGCGTTTTAATTCCCTACAAAAATAAGCATTGAAGTTTTCTTGTTTAACCATAAAGCCATCAAACTCATCCAAGCATGGGCTAGCAAATTTAGTAAATGGGATTTAAGCTTTACCATATCTATAGAGAGAATTTACCCGTACTACCTGTTTCGGGTTATCAAGACCATGAGCTTCTTCAATAGGTGATGGATTAGAATCATGTATTTCTTCAACAGGCGGTACATTAAGACCATGTATTTCTTCAATAGGAGGTAAATCCTTAACATCTTCAACTTTTATACATTTTTCCTTCATAGATTTCTTTGCCTCTTGCATATCTTCAGGACTAAGAAATAGAATACCCCTCTTCTTCGGAGTTGGCTTAGGAGTTAGTTCAGGAATTGGATCAGGAAGTGTCCAATTATTTTCATTAGTCAACATAATTTCAGCTTCATCTGGGGTTCTTTCCCTGAAAACACAACCAACACAACTATCCAGGTGGTCTCTGGAGGCATCGGTTAGTCCATTATAAAAGATGTCAAGTATTTCATTTTTCTTAAGAGGATGATCAGGCAAAGAATTAAGTAATTGGAGAAGCCTCCCCCAAGCTTGTGGGAGACTCCCTTCTTCAATTTGCACAAAATTATATATTTCCCTTAAAGCAGCTTGTTTCTTATGAGCAGGGAAATATTTAGCAGAGGAGTAATAAATCATATCCTGGGGACTACACACACAACCAGGATCAAGAGAATTAAACCATATCTTAGCATCACCCTTTAATGAGAACGGAAATATCTTAAGGATATAATAGTAGCTAGTTTTCTCATCTTCAGTGAACAGGGTGGCTATATCATTTAATTTAGTAATATGTGCCACAACAATTTCAGATTCATAACCATAGAAAGGATCAGATTCAACTAAAGTAATTATCGCAGGATCAACAGAGAATCATAATCCTTATCAGTAACAAAGATGGGTGAAGTAGCATAAGCATGATCATATTTCATTCTAGCATTCAAAGTTTTTTGTTTCAGCTTAGCCAATAATTTCTTAAGATCACTCCTATCATTGCAAGCAAGAAAATCTCTAGCAGTTTCTTCATCCATAACATAACCCTCAGGCATAACAGGTAATTCATATCTAGGGGGAGAATCTTCATCATCACCTTCATCAATATTATCGATTTCAATAATTTCATTCTCTCTAGCCCTAGCAAGTTGTTCATCAAGAAATTCACCAAGTGGCACAGTAGTATCAAGCATAGAAGTAGTTTCATCATAAGTATCATGCATAGCAGAAGTAACATCATAAATAACATGCGACATATTAGAATTAATAGTAGAAGCAGGTATAGGTGTCGCAAGCTTACTCAAAACAGAAGGTGAATCAAGTGCAGAGCTAGATGGCAGCTCCTTACCTCCCCTCGTAGTTGAGGGATAAATTTTTGTTTTAGCATCTTTCAAGTTCTTCATAATGATAAGAAGATATAAATCCCAAGTGACTCAAAGAATAGAGCTATGCTCCCCGGCAACGGCGCCAGAAAATTGTCTTGATAACCCACAAGTATAGGGGACCACAATAGTTTTCGAGGGTAGAGTATTCAACCCAAATTTATTGATTCGACACAAGGGGAGCCAAAGAATATTCTCAAGTATTAGCAGCTGAGTTGTCAATTCAACCACACCTGGAAACTTAATATCTGCAGCAAAGTATTTAGTAGCAGAGTAATATGATAGTAGTGTTAACGATAGCAAAAGTAACGGTAGCAAAAGTAATGTTTTTGGTATTTTATAATGATGATAACAATAGCAACAGAAAAGTAGATAAGCGAAGAACAATATATCGAAAGCTCGTAGGCAATGGATCGGTGATGGAGAATTATGCCGGATGTGGTTCATCATGCAATAGTCATAACCTAGGGTGACACAGAACTAGCTCTAGTTCGTCAATGTAATGTAGGCTTGTATTCCGAATATAGTCATACGTGCTTATGGAAAAGAACTTGCATGACATTTTTTGTCCTACCCTACCATGGCAGCTGGGTCCTATTGGAAACTAAGGGATATTAAGGCCTCCTTTTAATAGAGTACCGGAACAAAGCATTAACACATAGTGAATACATGAACTCCTCAAACTACGGTCATCATCGGTAAGTATCCCGATTATTGTCCCTTCGGGGTTAACGGATCATAACACATAATAGGAGACTATAGACTTGCAAGATAGGATCTAGAACTCTCATATATTGGTGAAAGCATAAGAGGTTCAGATCTGAAATCATGGCACTCGGGCCCTAGTGACAAGCATTAAGCATAGCAAAGTCATAGCAACATCAATCTCAGAACATAGTGGATACTAGGGATCAAACCCTAACAAAACTAACTCGATTACATGATAAATCTCATCCAACCCATCACCGCCCATCAAGCCTACGACGGAATTACTCACGCACAACGGTGAGCATCATGAAATTGGTGATGGAGGATGGTTGATGATGACGATGGCAGCGGATTCCCCTCTCCGGAGCCCCGAATGAACTCCAGATCACCCCTCTCGAAAGAGTTTAGGGCTTGGCGGCGGCTCCATATCATAAAACACGATGAATCCTTCTCCTCTGGTTTTTTCTCCCCGAAAGTGAATATATGGAGTCCAGGTTGAGGTCGGTGGAGCGTCAGGGGTCCACGAGGCAGGGGTGCGCCCCCACCCTCATGGATAGGTGGGACACCCCCTGATGTGGATCTTCCTTCCAATCTTCATTATATGTTCCAGAATAATGTTCCGTTGATTTTCAGGTCATTCCGAGAACTTTTATTTCTACACAAAAATAACACCATGGCAATTCTGCTGAAAACAGCGTTAGTCCAGGTTAGTTCCATTCAAATCATGCAAGTTAGAGTCCAAACCATGGGTAAAAGTGTTTGGAAAAGTAGATACGACGGAGATGTATCAGTATCCAGCCCTGGCCAAGTTCATGGCGGTGACCCATCACGGCTACAAAGTCATCAAGATGCCGGGAAGCGGCTGGATCATCACGGTCCCATGTGAAGAAAGAGATGCGGTGTGCTCCCTCGAGCGTGCCTTCCAAGCTGCAGCAATCGACGACCCCGATAGCAAGGGCGAGGGCCCTCCTGAGGTCATCCCCAAGAAGAAGAAGAAATTGCGCCATGGAGGACCTCGGGAGGGTGGCGTCACAGCCAGAGCCTCGTCAGGATCAGCGCCCGCTCCAGAGGCGCCTCCCTCCATCGCATAGGAAGGCGTGCCTGGCGCCCTTCTCGGGCAGGGCTCGAGGGCTCTCTTCTGGAAGGCCTCAGGCCTTGCCCAAATCACGAGGGAGGCGCTTGGGCACCATCTAGAGGCGTGCTTCACGACACGTTTCCCTCAGGAGGACACAGGGCAAGGATCGCCCACCGTTCAGGAGTTCATCACTAAGACCACCCAGGAATTGCAAGACGCAAGGGCCATGCGCGGCGACCGCCGCTCACGAGGCGCAGCTTCCCATCCAGGCGAGGATGTCGGGCTGCGCGTCTGCATCAACGTTCCAGGGCTCAACAGGGCCGCCTCTCAGGAGCTTTTTCGGCCTTCGCGCGTGGGACGTTGCGAGGGCCCACCGCCCAACTACATTCGCATGCCCTTCGGCCTGCCGAGTGTGTCGTCTGCCTACCAGCGCAACTTGCAGCGCATCCTAGCGGCTCAGGAGGCCAGACACCATGCCGTCCTGATGGAGATGGAGACGACCCTCAGGGAACCACCTGAGCCCCCAGAGCCTCCTGAGGCTCAGGGCCCCGGTGGCTCGTGAGGAGCAACCCCTCCGCTGTGCACCTTCAGCTGCCCCAACTCTCCTTCGTCAACATAACCAGGTGACATTTTCCAAGATCATTTAGCTGAGAGCACCCCTCAGGCTGCATCATTCCCAGGCCGCGTGGGTCCGTCCCTGTGGCATGTATCCCTTTTTGTGTCTTTAGCTTACCTTGTTGGGAGCGCCCCTCGGGCTACATCATCCCCAAGCCGCTCGGGCCTGACCCAGAGGCACGTATCTCCCATGCACTTATTTAAGCCTCCTACTCTCATGTTTGATCTACCTATGATTACCACCTGCTCGATTGTCGCCTCCCACGGGGCCTCCTCACGCCGGCACGGTGCTGGTGCACGGGTCCATCCCTACCACGTCGATAAACCTGAGCGGCCGAGCTCTGGCTCGCGGCATGCCCCGCGCACGTCACCTCACCAGGCCCTCAGTACCTTCACCCCCTCACGGAGCAACCAGCGGCAGGTTGGCAACCACAATGGCAGATCGTGTTCTTCCTTATGCTGGCTCGTAGGAATCTCACGAGGATAACACCAGGCGGCACCACGATCTCCCACCTCTTCCAAATAATCTGCTTGCACGTTAAAAGGGGGGCTCCTGAGCATCACGACTCAGGAGCTCTTACTGGCTCTCCAGCCCTCACTCCCTGGCCTTGACCACGGCACGCGACCTGGCATACCAGCGGTGGCTGAGCTCGCTGAAGGGCCGGGACCTGAGGACGTAGATCACAAAGGAGATCATTGAAAGGAGGAGGACTCGTATGGGCCTGACCTAGCTACGTTGCAGATGTTCGCGCACGGGTCTGGCGCATCATGAAGAATCGACCCCGGACCGCCAACATAAGTCACGAGCTCAGATCAACTAATCGTTGGAACCTAGGGGACACGCTCGTCGCAGCCCTGTTGCGGCAACGTCGCCTCCCTTCCTTATCTTACCATGGCTGCTTGAGCACTAAAGGGGACCCCCTGAGCATCGCGCCTCAGGAGCTCTTACTGGACCTCGGGCCACTCACCTCCTGGCGTTGACCACGGCACGCGACCTGGCATACCAGCGACGGCTAAAGCTTGCCTGAGGACCCGGACCTATCAGCGTAGAGCGACAAGCTGTCGCGAGATTGGAAAGGGAAGATTGAGCCTAAATAGGACTTGCGCTCACAAGGCTTCCATAATTGGGATAATATCAACAAAAGACATTGCAGACTATTTACACGCCCCCACGGGGCACTTCCTGATTCCTGGCAAGGAACAAAAGATGAGAACCTAGGAGAATCCTATCTACACGCCCCCGCGGCCGACGCCATCATCAACAGTGGGCCGCGGGAGGCCGGCGCCAACCCCATCCAGATCAGCGACGGCGGCGGCCGGACGTTGCGGCCCTGCTCCGAGCACGGCGAGAGCTCGGGGGCACGTAGCTGTCGTTGCTCGTCTCCGGAGTCTCGTAGAGCTTGGGAGAACCGCTAGACTCCCAAGAGTCGCTGTTGTTGGAGCAGCCGCGAGTGGTGCGCGCCTCATCCTGGCGTTCCCCTTCGGGGCAACACTCCAAGCGACGGCCCTCCGCGTCGAAGACCATGAAGAACAGCGTGGAGGCGCCGTCGTACTCGAAGTGGATCGCGAGGGCACCCTCCACACGGCAAACTCGCGCGACCTCACCCCAGCCATGGGTCATGAAGATCTTGCCGGTGGAGACTGCTTCAACCTCTGCTCCGGTCGCCGGAGCGTCGCAGTCGGCATGCTGCAACCAGATTTCGAGAGGCCCCCTCGGCGGCATCACGTCATAGAAGAAGCGCGGGAAGCGGATCCAGGAGCTTGGGGGCATCGCCGCCCACAGCACGATCTTGCGTGAGGAGCCCGCGGCATGGACTCCAGGAGCGACGGCACTCGTCGCCGTAGCGCGTCGACCTTGGCCGTGGTGCGCGCGTCGACGCTCGTTGCTCCTTCCTCCTGAGCCCCCGGCTTGGGCATGCAAGGGCAGCGGATACCCAGGAGGAGGCCGCTCGCACCAAGGCGTCGTCACCACCTGCATCTCCACGGCATCGCGACGGTGGACCGACCTCTTCTTCGGCGGAAGCAGCGCTGGCATGTCGAGGGGAATCTTTCCCTTCTCCTCGGCTGAAAACCTATGGATCGGCGCCATTGAAGTTGTTGCTAGCAGTGGAGTAGAGGAGGAAGAAGCAGGCGGAATGGGAAGAAGTGGGGGACGGGGGCTCCGCCCCCTTCCTCATTTATAGCAAGAGAAGGCCAACCAGCGCCCCCCACGATCACAGGTAATGATGGTTTTCCTTGAATGTCACAGGGACTTGTCAAGTCGGGCAGTTGCCAAGGCAGCATGGGGAAGCGGAGACGCCCACGTCCAATCAACCGCCACGCGTCAACCGAGGCTGCCAGCTTTTGGGGCCCGCGGCGCTCCATGCTTGACCTTTGGCTTCGCCTCGAAGCCAAGCCCGAGCGTGCCTTGGGCCCGGGGGCTATTGTCGGCATTCTGGGAACGGGGGTCTCCAGACTTGCCTGCCTGCGGCCCACGGCGTGGCTGAGCTAGCAGGCCTGTACGGCCCATCTTCATCGACAAGGCATTCAAGACCCTCACGAGGGGCCAAGCCTCGTGAGGCGGACGACGCAAGACCCCTCAGGAGCGGCCTCGCCAGGCAGGCTCACGAGGGAAGAGAGATCAAGGCAAGGCCAACCTCGTGAGGTCCTCGTGACGTGAGCCATGACGATCGAGACCAGGCGGGCACCAGGCAGGCGCCAGCGCGCGCAACGTCCTTTTTTCCTCTTTGGTGCCAAGGGGGCAAGCGCAGGCGCGGAGTACCGAGGCATGAGGCAAAGGTTTCCATATTGGTGCAACGAGACCAAGACCAGCAGGACGGCAAGACGGAGGTCACCATGGAGCCCAGGACGGCGTCACCACCAGAACCTTTGGCAGGCGAAGACCACCTTTTGTCAGGATAACTTGTACAAGCTGTCCCCTATCAAATTGGCCGTTGTTGGCTCCCTTCCCGCTCAATATTTGGGGAGAGGACCAGGGCCTCTACACATAGGACTAGCCACCACCATAGGCGGGGGCGGATCATCAAGACCATCATCGGCCACACAAGTGTGTCAAGCACAAGAACACCTCAACCTCAAGAGGCTATTCTTCCCTTGTATTGTTCATCATCAGCCCAAGAGGCAATCCACCACCACCACACTGGAGTAGGGTATTACACCGCAACGGTGGACCGAACCAGTATAAATCCCGTGTCTTTGTCTTGTGAGTTCATCGAGTTCGTCCACGAGATCTTAGAGAGCTAGGGCATGGATTGATAGGGAGAAAACCTTCGCGCGCACCCCAGTGTTCGAACCTCGAGGGTTTTGCCGGAACCCGTGATCCGATAGGACCCAAGCCTGAAACTAAGTGCTTCTACTGCAAAGTAAATGGTCACTGGAAGTGGAGCTACCCCAAATACTTGGCGGATAAGAAGGATGCATGGCAAATTGAAAAAAGCTATATTTGATATACATGTTATTGATGTGTATTTTACTAGTGTTCGTAGTAACCCCTAGGTATTTAATACCGGTTCAGTTTCTAAGATTAGTAACTCAAAACATGAGTTGCAGAGACTAGTTAAAAGCGAGGTGACGATGTGTGTTGGAAATGATTCCAAGGTTGATACGATCACCATCGCACACTTCCTATACCTTCGGGATTAGTATTGAACCTAAATAAATGTTTTTTGGTGTTTGCGTTGAGCATGAGTATGATTAGATCATGTTTATTGCAATATGTTTATTCAAAGTTAGAGAATAATTGTTGTTTTGTTTACATGAATAAAACCTTCTAGGGTCATACACCCAATGTGAATGGTTTATTGAATCTTTATCGTAGTGATACAAATATTCATAATATTGATGCCAAAAGATGCAATGTTGATAATGATAGTGCAACATACTTGTGGCACTGCCGTTTAGGTCATATTGATGTAAAGCGCATGATGAAACTCCATGCAGATGGACTTTTCGAATCACTTGATTATGAATCATTTGATACTTGCAAACCATGCCTCATGGGCAAGATGACTAAAACTCCATTCTTCGGAGCAATAGAGCGAGCTAATGCCTTATTGGAAATAATACATACCGATGTATGCCGTCCAATGAGTGTTAAAGCACGCAGCGGGTATCATTATTTTCTGACCTTGACAAATGATTTAAGTAGATATGGGTATATTTACTTAATGAAACACAAGTCTGAAACATTTGAAAAGTTCAAAGAATTTTAGAGTGAAGTAGAGAGTCATCATAGTAAGAAAGTAAAGTTTCTAAGATCTGATCGCGGAGGCGAATATTTGAGTTACGAGTTTGGCCTTCATTTAAAACAATGTGGAATTGTTTCACAACTCATGCCACCTAGAACACCACAGCGTAGTGGTGTGTCCGAACATCGTAACCATACTTTATTAGATATGGTGCGGTCTATGATGTCTCTTACCGATTTACCACTATCGTCGGGGGGTTATGCATTAGAGACAGCCGCATTCACGTTAAATAGGGCACCGTCTAAATCCGTTGAGACGACACCGTATGAATTATGGTTTGGCAAGAAACCTAAGTTGTCGTTTCTTAAAATTTGGGGTTGCGACACTTATGTCAAAAAGGCTTCAACCCGATAAGCTCGAACCCAAAATCGGAGAAGTGTGTCTTCATAGGATACCCCAAGAAAACAATTGGGTACACCTTCTACCACAGATCCGAAGGCAAGATCTTTGTTGCCAAGAATGGAACCTTTCTGGAGAAGGAGTTTCTCTCGAAAGAAGTGAGTGGGAGGAGAGTAGAACTTGATGAGGTAATTGTACCTTATCTATTGGAAAGTAGTACATCAGAGAAAACTGTAGCGACCAGACCTCAAACAGTCTGATCTCTGTGCTTCAGTGTCATCCCTGGATCAGTAATGTTGACACGCACAGTACTTGAATGGATTTATAATGGAGTAGCAATCACACACTTATTACATCAAATGTCTCAAAAGAGAACTTATTACAATAAATATGGCTTAAGGCCATCTAATAACGATAACAGCGGAAGGCTTGGAAGATAAGTGAGTCCATCAACTCCAACGGCATCACTGAGTATAGAACCATGACCTAAAGGCACCTTACTCGTCGTTTGAAAAGTCTGCAACATGAATGTTGCAGCCAGAAACGGGTCAGCACATGGAATATGCTGGCAAAGTAACACATAGAGAATAATGAAAGAATAAGGCTATACTACATGCATATTTGGCTGGTGGAAAGCTCTATGGTTACAGTTTTGCGTAAAACCAATTTTTCCCTACTACAAAGGAATAAATTTTATTTAACTATCATGGTAGTTGTTAAACATTGAGAGTGTAGACACCCTCTCAATCCCAATTAAGCATCATATATAAAACCCAACAATATTAATTAGAGTAACATGATGAGATTCACATGATAATCCAAGTACTAGATACTCAAGTTGTCCATAACCGGGGACACGGCTAACCATGATTAGTTTATACACTCTGCAGAGGTTTGCGCACTTTTCCCCACAAGACTCGATCTCCTCCGTTGGGATTCTCGCACTACATGGTGTTTGAGAAACGGATGACCGAGACATAGTCTTTCAAAAGTGCTAGCACCTTACGAATGGGTAGACCGTTACACCTACTTTCCCCTACATCTACTAGTCCACCACTGTAAGAGTTCGCACGACTTAATCAACTATGCTAGAGACCATAGTAGCTTGTGGCTGCACATGGAAGTTTCTAGTATGAATAATCTCATGATCCCTTTGAGCCTGGGTGGCGGTCCATAAAAAACAGGCAATCGCTGGAATACCCAGGTGCCTCAATCCACCCAGATGTGTGTTTAAGTTGCCGCCTTAAATAAACCATTAATTTAACAATCTCACATTTGTCATGGATACACTCACCCAATCCACGTCTACTAGCATAGCATGGCAATATAAACAAACGTAGAAGTAACTCCCAAGGGTTTGATAATAAAACAGGTAATAGGTACTACCTCATCTACTTCCCAAAAACCACAATTTAATTAGATCCTATTCATGCAATGTTTGAGGATTGATCTAATGCAATAAAACTGGGTAGTAGGAGGTATGATCAAAGTGTTACTTGCCTTGGTGATGATCCGCGAAACCTAGCGATTCAAAGTAGTAAGAGGCGCACTCCAGGTACTCTATCGCAAACAAACAAGCATACAATAAGTACTCATCTAATGCACGGGCAAAACTCAAATAAGAGAACTAACCAGAAAGTTCAACTTAAGAACTCCGGTTTGCAAAAAGAATCAAATCGAACGAAGCAACGAAAGTCAAACGGCGAAAGAAACAAGCTTCGTTTACTAATCTGGATTTAGGTCAAATTTTACAGAAGAAAAAACTTGTTTGAGTTGGTTAAACTGAAAGAGGGTTTCGAGACAAAACTCCAGGCGCTTGAATCGCCTGATTCCGATAAATGAGCGAAAAGTTATACTAGAACGAAAATCGGATCAGAAATCGCGATAAAAAATAATCGCGGAAAAATCCGAGAAAAAGAAAAATGACGAACAGATTAACGAATGAACGTTCATTTTTTGTAACTAAACGTGAACGCGTTCGTTAAAACGAACGAACGAGCGAACGCTCGCTAAATAAACTAAACCGAAAATAAACCGATCTAACTAAAAAACGGATCTAAAAAACCGATGAAAAACCGAACGGTTTTCAGGGGAAAACCGGCGGCGGCGGGCGGCGTCAACCTCGGCGGCGCCGGGGTCCGGCGGCGGTGGCGGGACGGCGGCAGGGCAGCGGGGCGGCTACGGGCGGCGGCGGCGCGGGGCGGTGGTGCGGCGGGGCGGCTCCGGCGGCGCGCGGCGGCGACTAGCTAGGGTTAGGGTTAGGGTTTCGGCGTGGGGTGGGCTTACGGGCTCGGGGCGGCTCCTTATAAAGGCCGACCGGACAGAGTCCTGGCCGAGTAAGGCCCAAAGTCGGTTGCTCATTTTTTTAAATAATTATGCGTAGAAAAACAAATAAAATAAATACTAAACGGACTCCAAAAATCCCGAAATAAATTTTCCCCGACTTCTAAAATCAAGCCGAACAGGATGAACATTTATTTGGGGCCTAAATGCAATTTTGAGAAACGCGCATTTTTCCTAAATTCAAATAAAATAGCAAATAACTCCAAAATAAAATCTTATTTGATTTTTTATTAGATCCTCAATATTTCTTTAATTTGGGAAAGTCATTTTATTCCCTCTCTCATATTTTTATGATAGAAATAATTGAAGATAAAATAAATCAAATCAAATGATCCTATTTTTAAAATTTGAGAAAACTCAAATATGAAAATAATGAAATCCCCAACTCTCTCCGAGGGTCCTTGAGTTGCGTAAAATTTCTAGGATCAAACCAAAAGCAAATAAAATATGATATGCTGTGATGATCTAATGTATAACATTCCAAATTTGAAAATTTGGGATGTTACAAACCTACCCCCCTTAAGATGAATCTCGCCCTTGAGATTCGGGTTGGCTAGAAAATAGGTGAGGGTGGTCCTTTAGCAGTTCTTCCTCCCGCTCCCAGGTGGCCTCATCCTCCGTGTGGTGGCTCCACTGAACTTTGCAAAACTTGATAACCTTGTTGCGGGTGACTCGGCTGGCATACTCAAGAATCTTGACTGGTTTCTCCTCATAGATCAAATCACTGTCCAACTGAATCGCTTCCAGCGGCACTGTATCTCTCAGCGGTATATCAGCCATCTCTGCGTGGCACTTCTTCAACTGGGAAACGTGGAATACATCGTGAACTCCTGACAATTCTTCGGGCAATTCCAACTTGTAGGCTACTTCTCCCATACGCTCCAAAAGCTTGTATGGTCCTACAAAACATGGCGCTAACTTTCCCTTAACTCCAAAACGCTTAACTCCTCGAAGTGGAGATACTCGAAGATAAACTTGGTCTTCGACTTCGTAAACTGTCTCCTTGCGTTTAGAATCTGCGTAGCTCTTCTGCCTAGACTGGGTTACCTTGAGCCTATCGTGAATCAATTTCACCTTCTGTTCAGACTCCTTAATCAAATCCGGTCCAAACAACTGGCAGTCTCCAACTTCATCCCACGACAATGGGGTCCTGCACCTCCTTCCGTACAAGGCTTCGAAAGGGGCCATCTTCAAACTGGATTGATAAATGTTGTTGTAAGAGAACTCTGCATACGGCAAATTGTCGTCCCAGCTAGATCCGTAATCTAGCGCGCAAGCTCTGAACATATCCTCCAAAATCTGATTGACTCTCTCGGTCTGTCCATCTGTCTGCGGATGAAAAGCTGTATTGAACTCTAGCCTGGTACCCAAAGTTTCATGCAACGGGTTCCAGAACTTTGAGGTAAATTGGGTTCCTCTATCTGATACAATACTCCTTGGAACTCCATGCAGACATACGATCCTGGTCATGTATATCTTTGCCAACTTAGCACTGGTGTAGGTAGTCTTCACTGGGATGAAATGAGCTACCTTTGTCAAACGATCGACTACTAC
Organism: Triticum urartu; assembly: GCF_056163025.1. Taxonomy (NCBI): domain Eukaryota; kingdom Viridiplantae; phylum Streptophyta; class Magnoliopsida; order Poales; family Poaceae; genus Triticum; species Triticum urartu. The sequence goes on along the minus strand of NC_141873.1, from coordinate 340,662,659 downwards.
CCAAATCGAGTCATAGCCTGAACGCATTCTAGGCAATCCCGTAATAAAATCCATGCCTAGCTTATCCCACTTCCATTCGGGTATCGGCAATGGCTGTAACAATCCTGCTGGCTTCTGATGCTCTGCCTTTACTCTCTGACATACATCACAAATTGCTACATACTCCGCAATATCCTTCTTCATTCCGTTCCACCAGAAAGTATCCTTCAAATCCAAATACATCTTGGTATTTCCTGGATGAATCGAATATGGTGAATCATGGGCCTCCTGCAGAATTAACTTCCTGATCTCCGGGTCATTGGGAACATAAACACGGTCTTCAAACCATAGGGTATCGTGTTCATCCTCACGAAATCCTTTAACTTTTCCTTTGCTCATCTTCTCCTTTATGGAGGCAATCTCCTTGTCAGTCTTCTGAGCTTCTCTGATCTTATCCATCAAAGTAGACTGAATCTCCAATGCTACTACATATCCTCTCAGAACTATCTCCAAACATAACTCACGAAGGTCCTCGGCTAACTCCTTCGGTAAATTTCCCGTCATTAGTGTGTTGACATGGCTTTTACGGCTCAGCGCATCGGCTACTACGTTGGCCTTTCCGGGATGATAATGCAATCTCATGTCATAATCCTTGATGAGCTCTAACCATCTTCTTTGCATGAGATTTAGCTCCTTCTGTGTGAAAATGTACTTCAAACTCTTGTGATCCGTGTACACTTCACAATGGTTTCCAATGAGAAAATGTCTCCAAGTCTTTAATGCATGCACTATGGCTGCTAAATCCAAATCATGCGTGGCATAATTTAACTCATGAGGCTTAAGCTGTCGTGAGGCATATGAAACAACTCTTCCCTCCTGCATAAGCACTGCTCCTAGTCCTCGACGTGAAGCGTCGCAATATACCTCATAATCTTTGGTCTGATCCGGCAAAATCAACATTGGTGATGTAACCAAATGTTTCTTCAATTCCTGGAAACTGGCCTCACATTCCTCAGTCCATATGAACTTGGTGTCCTTCTTCAACAACTCCGTCATAGGTTTTGCAATTTTCGAGAAATTTTCAATGAATCTCCGGTAGTATCCTGCAAGTCCAAGAAAACTCCGGATTTCTCCAACTGTTGTTGGGGCTTCCCAATTTGTCACAGTGTCAACCTTGGTGGGATCTACTGCTATACCTTCTCCGGATATAACGTGTACGAGGAATCCAACTTCCTTCAACCAAAACTCACATTTGCTAAACTTGGCATATAACTGATGTTCTCTGAGCTTCCCAAGTACCAAACGCAAATGCTCCTTATGCTCCTCTTCATTCTTCGAGTAAACCAGAATATCATCAATGAACACTACGACGAACTTATCCGAAAACTCCATAAACACTTTGTTCATCATGTTCATAAAATAGGCAGGTGCGTTAGTCAGACCAAATGACATAACAGTATACTCGTACAGCCCATACCTGGTGGTAAAAGCCGTCTTATTTATATCCTGTTCTCGAATCTTCAACTGATGGTATCCTGATCGCAGATCGATCTTGGAAAATACCTTAGCTCCTTGCAATCGATCAAACAGATCATTGATCATCGGTAGTGGGTACTTGTTCTTGATTGTTACTTCATTCAATCCTCGATAATCAACAACCATCCTTAACGATCCATCCTTCTTTTCCACTAGAAGTACCGGCGATCCCGAGGGCGAAGAACTTGGGCGAATATAATCTTTATCCAGTAACTCCTTAATCTGCTTCTTAATCTCCTCCAAATCCTTTGCGGGCATCCTGTATGGTCTCTTAGATATTGGCCCTGTTCCTGGCAAAAGCTCAATAAAAAAACTCAATGTCTCTATCCGGTGGCATGCCTGGCAACTCCTCTGGAAATACATCAGGAAAATCCTTTACCACCGGTACTTCCTCCTGTAAAACTCATGTTAGGGAATTTACTTGAGTCCTCTTAGGCACATGTCGAGATACATACTTGATCCTTCTTCCTTCTGGGGTGGTAAGCAAAATCGACTTACTGGCGCAATCGATGTTTCCTCCATACATCGTCAGCCAATCCATACCCAGAATTACATCCAAACCTTGTGATTCCAAAATGATCAAATCCGAGGGAAACACATGCCTACCTATACTCAATGGCACTTGAAAACACCCTCGGCTGGCCATATACTCCGCTCCTGGTGAGCTTACTAGCATAGGTGTTCTAAGAACCTTGGTGGGCAGGTTATACTTATCCACAAATCCCCTTGATATGTATGAATGCGATGCACCAGTATCAAAAAGAACGATTGCAGTAAAAGACTTAACCAAAAACTTACCGATTACTGCATCCGGCTGCTCTTCAACCTCCTCCACGTTAACTGGTTCACCTGTCCCCTATTGAAAGGGTTCGGCTTCTTCCCAGAGCTTCCATTGCCATTTCCATTCTGGGATTCAGGACACTCATTGGCATAATGTCCGGTCTTCTGGCACTTAAAGCAAGTGACTTGGCTCAGGTCTCTCTTGGCTGGGGTTGATGGGTTGGTACGGTTTTGGCCGTTGCTTCCTCCATTCCCATCACCATTCTTGGGGCCATTATGATTATGCGAACTTCCTCCTCCATGAGTATGCTGAAAAGGTCCTCCCAGTTTAGCGGTAAAACGCGGCTTCTGCTGCGCTCCAGAATTGTACTTCCCTTGTCCATACTTCCTCTTACGGTTTTAAATCTGTTGCTGCTTCCCTTCAATCATAAGAGCGCGATCCACCAACTCCTGGTAGTTGTTGAAGCTTGCCACCATCAACTGCATGCTCAACTCATCATTCAGTCCTTCCAAAAACTTCTCATGCTTAGCTGCATCCGTAGCAACATCATCTGGGGCATAATGTGCTAGCTTACTAAAGTCATCCACATACTGGCCAACTGTCCGTCCTCCTTGGCGCAAGTTGTGAAACTCACGCTTCTTCATGGCCATAGCTCCTGCTGAAACATGGGCAGTGCGGGAAGCCTGCTGAAACTGGTCCCATGTGACAGTGTCGATAGGGTAAGTGGCTGTCAAATTCTCCCACCATGATGCTGCGGGTCCATCCAACTGATGTGCGGCAAACTTCACCTTTTCCGCATTCATGCATCCTGCCGTGGTCAACTCCCTTGCTGTCTTGCGGAGCCAATCATCTGCTACTATAGGCTCGATGCTACTGGAGAACACCGGCGGATTCAGTCTAAGAAAACGGGTTAAGTGATCAACAGGTGGTGGTGGTGGGTTGTTGTTGTTGTTCCCCTGATTCTGATTCTGGACTAGCAACTGCATCAACGTATTCTGCTGCTAGATCAACTGAGTGAGCTCTGGTGGGAAGGTAAATCCGGGGTCATGTCTCGGAGGCATCTGATGGGTTTAGAAAAGATGAGATTTAAGAATAGAGAGAGATCTAGAGAGAAAACACTACCCATATGCACATGAGGCAAATGCGAACAATTCACTTCATTCAATCAAACAAGGGCATACAATCGGTCTAACTATCGCAAAAGTGCTCGGACTACTCTATTTACATGGTGGAATACTACTACTGATGTGGTGGTCTACTAGAAATATTCTTCGATTGCATACTCCATGATATCCGCTCCAGCTTCATCAGCATAGTCATCATCACTATCGTCTGGGTCCGAATCGGTGTCGTCGATGATGATGTAGTCTTCCGGGCGAATCTCCTTGGGTTCTTCGTCTTCTTCTACTGGTGTAGGGTCTCCCATGAATATTCTGATCCTCTTGATCAGGTCGTCATTCTTCTCTACTAATACTTTGATTTCCTCCATATAATCTTCATGTGTAGCCTTGAGTTCTTCTTCCAGCTCCGTGATTCTTGTCCTTGCCTTCTTCAGATCGATCATGTCTGCGCACATCTGGTTCTCCTGACGTCGAATGTGCTAGTTTAACTCCTGGATAAAAGCTGTGATTGATCTATCCTTCTTGGTGCTGATCATCTCCCATTGCTCATCTCGGCGCCCACAAATCTGGTAGATAGTATCCTTGAGATCATTGTGGTAAACTTCTCCAATACGTCCCATGGCGATGTGAGCTTCCATGCTCTTTCCTAGACTCCAGGTTGGTGCATCAAAGGAAAACTCTATAGGCTCAGTGACGGGCATGAACGTCCTTCCTGGAACTTGAAATTGAATCATCCAGCGCTCCTCTTCCGGTAAAGTGGCGTTGTAGGTTCCGATGAAGCTTGGTACTTCGATGTTCAGGTATCTAGTGACTTCCTTCAAGTGACGTCCAAATGGTGTATCTTCATCCGGTTGCGTAAACTTGTTCCTTGCTTCTGCCATCCTAAAAGAGTAGAAAAGATGAGGAGTCGGAAATGAGAAGAGTGAGTAGTGATCTAGGCCTTTAGCTTAGTGGTCGTGTCCTACAGTCAGCGTGTGCTCTGATACCATCTTGTAGCGACCAGACCTCAAACAGTCTGATCTCTGTGCTTTGGTGTCATCCCTGGATCAGTAATGCTGACACGCACAGTACTTGAATGGATTTATAACAGAGTAGCAATCACACACTTATTACATCGAATGTCTCAAAAGAGAACTTATTACAATAAATATGGCTTAAGGCCATCTAATAACGATAACAGCGGAAGGCTTGGAAGATAAGTGAGTCCATCAACTCCAACGGCATCACTGAGTATAGAACCACGACCTAAAGGCACCTTACTCGTCGTCTGAAAAGTCTGCAACATGAACGTTGCAGCCTGAAATGGGTCAGCACATGGAATATGCTGGCAAAGTAACACATAGAGAGTAATGAAAGAATAAGGCTATACTACATGCATATTTGGCTGGTGGAAAGCTCTATGGTTACAGTTTTGCGTAAAGCCAATTTTTCCCTACTGCAAAGGAATAAATTTTATTTCACTATCATGGTAGTTGTTAAACATTGAGAGTGTAGACACCCTCTCAATCCCAATTAAGCATCATATATAAAACCCAACAATATTAATTAGAGTAACATGATGAGATTCACATGATAATCCAAGTACTAGATACTCAAGTTGTCCATAACCGGGGACACGGCTAACCATGATTAGTTTATACACTCTGCAGAGGTTTGCGCACTTTTCTGGATCTAGGTCAAATTTTATAGAAGCAAAAACTTGTTTGAGTTGGTTAAACGGAAAGAGGGTTTCGAGACGAAACTCCAGGCACTGGAATCGCCTGATTCCGATAAACGAGCGAAAAGTTATACTAGAACGAAAATCGGATCAGAAATCACGATCAGAAATAATCGTGGAAAAATCCGAGAAAAAGAAAAATGATGAACAGATTAACGAATGAACGTTCGTTTTCTGTAACTAAATGGTGAACGTGTTCGTTAAAATGAACGAACGAGCGAACACTTGCTAAATAAACTAAACCGGAAATAAACTGATCTAACTAAAAAAGGGATCTAAAAAGACCAAGGAAAACCCGAATGGAAAACCGAACAGTTTTCCGGGGAAAACCGGCGGCGGCGGGCGGGGTCAACCTCGGCGGCGGCGGGACGGTGGCAGGGTGGCGGCAGCGTCGGCGGCGGCGGCGCGAGGTGGTGGTGCGGCGGGGCGGCTCCGGCGGCGGCTGGCTAGGGTTAGGGTTTGGGTTTCGGCGCGGGGTGGCTTACGGGCTCGGGGCGGCTCCTTATAAAGGCCGGCCGGACAGAGTCCTGGCCGAGTACGGCCCAAAGTCGGTTGCGCGTTTTTTTTAAAATAATTATGCTTAGAAAAACAAATAAAAGAAATACTAAACGGACTCCAAAAATCCCGAAATAAATTTTCCCCGACTTCGAAAATCAAGCCGAACAGGATGAACATTTATTTGGGGCCTAAATGCAATTTTGAAAAACGCGCATTTTCCTAAATTCAAATAAAATAGCAAATAACTCCAAAATAAAATCTTATTTGATTTTTTATTAGATCCTCAATATTTCTTTATTTTGGGAAAGTCATTTTATTCCCTCTCTCATATTTTGATGATAGAAATATTTGAAGATAAAATAAATCAAATCAAATGATCCTATTTTCAAAATTGGAGAAAACTCAAATATGAAAATAACGAAATCCCCAACTCTCTCTGAGGGTCATTGAGTTGCGTAATATTTCTAGGATCAAACCGAAAGCAAATAAAATATGATATGCAGTGATGATCTAATGTATAACATTCCAAATTTGAAATTTTGGGATGTCACAAAAACTGTTCTCGTGATGCATACACCAACTAGAGAGGAAGCTAATGATGATGATCCTTAAACTTCAGATCAAGTTACTACTGAACTTCGTAGGTCTACCAGAGCACGATCTGCACCAGGGTGGTATAGCAATCCTATTCTGGAAGTCATGTTACTAGACATGGGCGAACCTACGAACTATGAAGGGGCTATGATGAGCCCAGATTCTGACAAATGGCTTGCGGCCATGAAATCTGAGATAGGATCCATGTATGAGAACAAAGTGTGGACTTTGGTGCACTTGCCCAATGATAGGCAAGCCATTGAGAATAAATGGATCTTCAAGAAGAAGACAGATGTTGATTGTAATGTCACTGAGGGAGTCCTAGATTAGGGGGTATCCGGACAGCCGGATTATATCCTTTGGCCGGACTGTTGGACTATGAAGATACAAGATTAAAGACTTCGTCTCGTGTCCGGATGGGACTCTACTTGGCGTGGAAGGCAAGCTAGGCAATACGGATATGTATATCTCCTCCTTTGTAACCGACCTTGTGTAACCCTAGCCCCCTCCGGTGTCTATATAAACCGGAGGGTTTTAGTCCGTAGGAGAACATACAATCATACCATAGGCTAGCTTCTAGGGTTTAGCCTCTCCTATCTCGTGGTAGATCAACTCTTGTACTACTCATATTATCAAGAATAATCAAGCAGGACGTAGGGTTTTACCTCCATCAAGAGGGCCCGAACCTGGGTAAAACATCGTGTCCCCTGCCTCCTGTTACCATCCACCTTAGACGCACAGTTCGGGACCCCCTACCCGAGATCCGCCGGTTTTGACACCGACATTGGTGCTTTCATTGAGAGTTCCTATGTGTCATTATCATTAGGCTTGATGGCTCCTTCAATCATCGATAGCGATGCAGTCTAGGGTGAGACTTTTCTCCCTGGACAGATCTTTGTATTCGGCGGCTTCGCACTGCGGGCCAACTCGCTTGGCCATCTCGAGCAGATCGAGAGTTATGCCCCTGGCCACCAGGTCAGGTTTGGAAGCTTAAACTACACGGCCGATATCCGCGGAGACTTGATCTTTGACGGATTCGAGCCCCTGCCTAGTGCGCCACACGGTCACGATGAGCATGATTTAGCTCTGCCATCGGACAGTGTTCAGGAGATCGCGCCGGCAACCGCTTCGACCCTCAATTCGGAGCCAGTTGCACCATCCATGGACGGGTGGATAGACCCCGCCACGGAGGCCGTATCCTCATCAGCGATCGAGCCGAGTATCGACCTTACCCTTCACGAGAGCCGTGATGCCGAATTGCCGGATTCTTCCCCGGCCACGGACTCCGAACCGCCTGCGCCCGTGCCTATCGAATCTGACTGGGCGCCGATCATGGAGTTCACCTCCGCGGATATCTTTCAGCACTCGCCCTTCGGCAACATACTGAACTCATTAAGGTCTCTCTCCCTGTCAGGAGAGTCCTGGCCGAACTATGTTCGGTAGGATTGGGATGCGGATGACGAAGAAATTCGCCGCCCACCCACCACCCACTTAGTAGCCACTATCGACAATTTGACCGAGATGCTCGACTTCGACTCCGGAGACATCGATGCTATGGACGACGATGCGGGAGACAAAGAGGAACCACTGCCCACAGGGCACTGTACAACCACCTCATCATATGATATATACATGGTGGACACACCCAAAGAAGGCAATGGCAACGAGACAGCGAAGGATGACCCCTCCAAGAAACAACCCAAGCGCCGACGTCAGCGGCGCCGCTCTAAGTCTCGCCAAAGCAAAAGTGGTGACACCGGCACAGGAGATAATAGCACTCCGGACAGTGCCGAAGACGACAACAATCCCCTCCAGCAAGATTTAGAGCAGGAGGATGGAGAAGCCAGCCCTCCCGAGAGAGTGGTAGATGGAGAGGCGGAGGATGATAATTACATGCCTCCCTCCGAAGACGAGGCAAGCCTCGACGATGACGAATTTGTTGTGCCTGAGGATCCCGTCAAGCAAGAGCGCTTCAAGCGCGGCTTATAGCCACGGCAAATAGCCTTAAGAAAAAGCAGCAGTAGCTTCAAGCTGGTCAAGATTTGCTAACTGACAGATGGACTGATGTCCTTGCGACCGAGGAATATGAACTCGAACGCCCCTCCAAGAGTTACCCAAAGCGCAGGTTGCTACCCCGACTGGAGGAGGAAGCATTAAAACCTACAGCTCCAGCGTATGACGCGGCTGATCGGCCACCTCGTGGCCGCGACAGAGAGGCATTTCAGCCAAAAGCTCAGCCCGCACCCTGACGCCACTCAAATAAAAATGTCAAGGCACGGGGAAACACGCTAGGCCTGCGAGATGTATTGGAGGACAAAGCAAAACACGCAAGATCGATCTACGGATCACGAGGGCGCGCCACCACGCGGGATGATAACCGTCACGCCGGATATAGTAAAAGTAAATACGACCGGGGCGAACACAGTGGACAAGACTCATTTGAGCTGCGTCACGACATAGCCTAGTACAGAGGCACCACACACCCCCTATGCTTCACAGACGAAGTAATGGATCATCAAATCCCAGAGGGTTCCAAACCCGTAAATATAGAATCATACGACGGCACAACAGATCCTGCGGTATGGATCGAGGACTTCCTCCTGCACATCCACATGGCCCGCGGTGATGATCTACACGCCATCAAATACCTCCCACTTAAACTCAAAGGACCAGCTCGGCATTGGCTCAACAGCCTGCCAGCAGAATCCATTGGCTGTTGGGAAGATCTGGAAGCCGCATTCCTCGACAACTTCCAGAGCACTTATGTGCGACCACCAAATGCCGATGACTTGAGCCACATAATTCAGCAGCCAGAGGAATCGGTCAGGCAATTCTGGACACAGTTCCTGACAAAGAAAAATCAAATCGTTGACTGTCCGGATGCAGAGGCCCTAGCAACTTTCAAGCACAACATCCGCAACGAGTGGCTCGCCCGGCACCTTGGCCAGGAAAAGCAGAAATCCATGGCAGCCCTCACAACACTCATGACCCGCTTTTGCGCAGGAGAAGACAGCTGGCTGGCTCGCAGCAATAACATATCAAAGAGCCACGGTACTTCAGATACCAAGGATAGCAATGGCAGGTCATGTCTCAAAAAACATAAGCGCCGCGTCAATAGCGACAATACCGAAGATACGGCAGTCAATGCCGGATTCAGAGGCTCTAAAGCCGGTCAGCGGAAAACGCCATTCAAAAGAAGCACTCCGGGCCCGTCCAGTTTGGACCGCATACTCGATCGCTCGTGCCAAATACATGGCACCCCTGACAAGCCAGCCAACCACACCAACAGGGAATGTTGGGTGTTCAAGCAGGCCGGCAAGTTAAACGCCGAAAACAAAGACAAGGGGCTACATAGCGATGACGAGGAAGAGCCCCGGCAGCCAAACACCGGAGGACAGAAGAGGTTCCCCCCACAAGTGCGAACGGTGAACATGATATACGCAACCCACATCCCCAAGAGGGAGCGGAAGCGTGCGTTAAGGGACGTATATGCGTTGGAGCCAGTCGCCCCAAAGTTCAACCCATGGTCCTCCTGTCCGATCACCTTCGATCGTAGGGACCACCCCACTAGTATCCATCATGGTGGATTTTCCGCACTAGTCCTAGACCCAATCATCGATGGATTTCACCTCACTCGAGTCCTTATGGACGGTGGCAGCAGCCTGAACCTGCTTTATTAGGACACAGTGCGCAAAATGGGTATAGACCCCTCAAGGAACAAACCCACAAGAATGACCTTTAAAGGCGTCATACCATGTGTAGAGGCCCATTTCACAGGCTCAGTCACACTGGAAGTGGTCTTTGCATCCCCGGATAACTTCCGAAGCGAGGAGTTAATCTTTGATATAGTCCCGTTCCGCAGTGGCTATCATGCACTGATCGGGCGAACCGCATTTGCGAGATTCAACGCAGTACCACACTATGCATATCTCAAGCTCAAGATGCCAGGACCTCGGGGGGTCATCACAGTCAATGGAAAGACAGAGCGCTCACTCCGCACGGAGGAGCACACTGCGGCCCTCGCAGCAGAAGCGCAAAGCAGCCTCTTAAGGCTATCCACCAGTTTGGCGATTAAAGACCCGGACACCATCAAGCGTGCCCGGGGTAATCGGCAACAAGACCGCCTGGCACGTTCCGAGCTCGCATAGCAATGCGGCTCCCACCCTAGTACCAGCCAAATGACGAAATCCATGCCACGCGTACATAATTACGCATTGAAAATACCATGGGCACAGGTGGGGAGGGGGGCACGACTACAGCACGCCCCAAGACGCGGCTCAACCGCACTAGGGGCTTCCCACTTTGTTATTTTTCTCTCCTTCAGGACTTTAATCTCTGGAAACCCCGTTCGGCAGTACGATTTCCGGACACACGATGCAACAACCAAGGAGGCGGAAAGCTACGTCGCACCACGGAACTCACAGGTGGTCTCTGACAACGAGTGAAATACCTGCTTTAAATACCATTCCTCAGCTTTCCCTTGGAGGGGACATGTCAAATAGTCCTACTTTTTGCTTATCGCACTACTTGTATCATTCTTCTTCGACGCACCTTTTTGAATAAACAATGCATAGCACTAGACTATTACCGCATTCTCTATTCTTCTTTTTTTATATATGTATGTTCATTCAGGACATTCAGCACCCGTACACTCTGGTACGGCCAATACGCCAGGGGCTTAAGCATACCCCATAATACGGCGTGAGAAGTCCGAACACTTTCGACAGTGCGGCACCCTAAACTTATAGCATTATATGCATCAGCTCTGAATCATGTCTTGGGTCAATAGTTGGGTTTGCCCGTCTCCCATGTTTTGGTACCTTACGTTCCGCTATATCGGCTAAGGTAGCACTGGGAGAACTACTGCGATTGTGCCCCGGTTCATCTGGGCTAAGCACCTCAGTAGAGAAAGCTAAAACTGACTGTCATGATAAGGCGAGAGCTGGTCGCTGTTCGAGAGGTCTCGAGTCCCTAAAGACTTATGCCGCTTAGAGTGAGGAGTTGGCTTTGTCTGGCTTAAGGCATGTATAGCGTCCCGAATTCGGCCTTCCGAATACTAGGGGCTTCACCAAAATTTAAAATTGTAGACTTCTATGGCTAAGTGAGAGTGATAAAGCATTATAGTCTGGTTGCCTTGTTCGTTGTGCTGAGCACCTCCCTCAAAGGACCAACAATGGGAAAAAGAGTGCTCAGGTTTATCCCGAACACCCCAGCACTCGTGGCATGGGGGCAAAAGCCAATGACTGGCCATCTCTCAGATTTGATAAACAGCCACACAGAAGGTAATATTTTAAATTCAAACAAGCGTTGCATAGCGCATATGACCAAGTTTTCATAATACAGGATCACACAAGCAAGTTTATTCAAAAATTACATCCTTCGCACACTCGTCCGCCACAAGACGGGCACCCTTCAGGACACCCTCATAATACATCTCACGGTGGCGATGCTCCTTGCCCTATGGCGGCCCCTCCTTCACCAGCTTCTCGGCGTCCATCTTGGCCCAGTGCACCTTTGCACGGGCAAAAGCCCGACGGGCACCTTCGATACAGACGGACCGCTTGATGACTTCCAGTAGTGGGCAGGCATCCACAAGCCGCGTCACCAGGCCGAAGTAGCTATTGGGAAGGGATTTGCCAAGCCACATACGGACTATAAGGCCCCTCATGGCCTGTTCGGCCGCCTTGTGCGGCTCGACTAGTTGCTTCAGCTAGTCGCTCATAGGCATCGGATGTTCGGTCCCAGTATACTGAGACCAGAACAGCTTCTCCGTCGAGCTTCCCTCCTCGGCTTGGTAATATTTCGCGGCATCCGACACACTACGGGGCAAATCTGCGAATGCTCCTGGAGAGCTCCGGACTCGGGTAAGTAACAAGTAATTTACTTTCACATGCTTGCTTTGCATATTGAATGCCTTACCCGCCGCTATCTTCCTCATCGCCTCAATCTCCTAGAGGGCCTTTTGGGCTTCAGCCTTGGCATTCTTTGTGCTCACAAGGGCCGCGGCAAGCTCGGACTCTCGCGTCTTCGAGTCATTCCCTATGCCCCAGCCATAGGTTCTATAAAGTATGCCATGGTGTGTACCAAACGTATTGTGTACCTTGTCATGAGTTTGGCAAGGGGGTACAATAGTGATCTAGGAGTAGATTACTGGACAATGGTCAAAATTATCCTTAGTTACCTAAGAGGACTAAGGAGATATTTCTTGATTATGGATGTAATAAAGAGTTCGTCGTAAAGGGTTACGTTGATGCAACCTTTGATGCTGATTCGAAAGGCTCTGAGTCTCAATCTGGATACATATTGAAAGTGAGGGCAATTAGCTAGAGTAGCTCCATACAGAGCTTTGTAGACATATAAATTTGCAAAAATACATATGGATCTGAATGTGACAAACCCGTTGACTAAACTTCTCTCACAAGAAAAACATGATCACTCCTTAATACCCTTTGGGTGTTAATCACATGGCGATGTGAACTAGATTATTGACTCTAGTAAACTCTTTGGGTGTTGGTCACATGGCGATGTGAACTATGGGTGTTAAATCACATGGTGATGTGAACTAGATTATTGACTCTAGTGCAAGTGGGAGACTAAAGGAAATATGCCCTAGAGGCAATAATAAAGTTGTCATTTTATATTATATTTCCTTATTCATGATAAAGTTTTATTATTCATGCTAGAATTGTATTGATCGGAAACTTAAATACATGTGTGAATACATAAACAAATACCGTGTCCCTAGTAAGCCTTTACTAGACTAGCTCGTTGATCAAAGATGGTTAAGGTTTCCTAACCATAGACATGTGTTGTCATTTGATAACCGGATCACATCATTAGGAGAATAATGGGATGACAAGACCCATCTGTTAGCATAGCATAACGATCATTCAGTTTATTGTTATTGCTTTCTTCATGTCAAATACATATTCCTCTGACTATGAGATTATGCGACTCCCGGATACCGGAGGAATACCTTGTGTGCTATCAAACGTCACAACGTAACTGGGTGATTATAAATATGCTCTACAGGTATCTCTAAAGGTTTTTGTTGAGTTGGCATAGATCGAGATTAGGATTTGTCACTCCGAGTATCAGAGAGGTATCTCTGGGCCCTCTCGGTAATACACATCATAAGCTTGCAAGCAAATCACTAAGGAGTTAGTCACAAGATGGTGTATTATGGAACGAGTAAGAGACTTGCCGGTAACGAGATTGAACTAGGTATGAAGATACCGACGATCGAATCCCGGGCAAGTAACATACCGATGGACAAAGGGAATTATGTATGTTGTCATAACGATTCGACCGATAAAGATCTTCGTAGAATATGTACGAGCCAATATGGGCATCCAGGTTCCGCTATTGGTTATTGACCGGAGAGGTTTCTCGATCATGTCTACATAGTTCTCGAATCCGTAGGGTCCGCATGCTTAACGTTCCTTGACGATATAGTGTTATATCTCTACTTCTATAAAAATGTGAGTTGGTGGTGATGGCGTGTCTGCCTTTGGGCCATATGTACCGTCTGATCTGTAATCTAAGGCTGAGATTCGGACTGAGATGTGTTGTGCCAAGCCAACCGCCAGGTCTATGGAGGTTTCTCCTTCCCTAACGAAACAGATTCTTCTAGAATCCCTCCCAATTTTCACGATGTTGGCCCCTCCCCTCTCTTCCCGCGACCGTCGGAGTTGACTTGGGCAGAGTTTCATGTCTCTTGTATAGATTAGTTGTAGTTACGGTCTCAATAAAGCAGATTTGGATTTGATATTTTTCCGGCGTCATTCCTTCCTTCTAGATCTGGCTATTGGAGAAGGAAACATGGAGGTAGTTGCTGCCATGTCCAAGTTTGACCTCGATGTGGGTGCGAAAACCCGGTTTCCATGGGGCATGCAGATTGGGATGACAAGGTCCGGCGGCTCTGGCCGCTCGGACATGGGCACTGGTCGTTGTTGCCGCGCACACGCTCTGGTGTTCATGTTGTTTTCCTCCGTCTTGTCTCGTAGAATGACTGGTGCGGGACAAAGGAATACGATAGCCTGCTGGCGGGTCGCTCATCCAGTACAACACCACGCCGCCTGCAGGCGAGCAGCGTGCCGCCGCAGGTGAGCAGCATTGCGTACTCCGGGGAATGGTACTTGAAGTTGTCGCACTGCTGCACCACTAAAAGTGCAACTATCCCTAGGTGGTTTTGGTAATTCCTAACAACATATAACTCATTGAGATAATGCTATTTCAAGATTAATATTTCAGGAAAGCTCAATGATTGGCATGGCATGGATGAGAAAAGTGGATCCCTCAAAATGCTAAGGACAAAAGGATTGGCTCAAGCTCAAAGCTCAAGACTCTACATTTTCTATTTTAGTGATCCAAGATCACATTGAGTCTATAGGAAAAGCCAATACTATCAAGGAGGGATGAGGTGTTGCTTAATGAGGCTCTTACTCAAAATGCTTAGTGATATGCTCCAAAGCCCTCAACTACTTTCTCACATCCACATACGACCTAAACCAAAAGTCAAACTCGACCCCACCGATTCTTTCTATCCAGTGCCACCAAGTTCAAATGTCATAGCCACTGCCACAAACCCTAGGCAAATCGGTCTCATCGATAGGGATCTCGGTCTCACCGAGATGGGATTGTCATCTCTCTGTTTCCCTTCATAACGTTTCAGTCCCACCGAGATGAGCGATCGGTCCCACCGATATTGCAATGTAAACTCTCTGTTTCCCTTTCGTAACATTTTGGTCTCACCGAAATGAGCGAATCGGTCCCACTGAGTTTACCTGACCAACTCTCTGGTTAGCTTATTACCAAAATCGGTCTCACCGAGTTTGTGTAATCGGTCTCACCGAGATTACGCTATGCCCTAACCCTAACCATATCGGTCCTACCGAGTTGCATGTCGGTCCCACTGAAAATCCTAGCGGTCACTAGATTTGCTGAATCGGTCTGACCGAGTTTATCAATTCGGTCCCACCGAGATTGGCAAGTTGTATGTAACAGTTAGATTTTGTGTGGATGCTATATATACCCCTCCACCTCCTCTTCATTCGTGGAGAGAGCCATCAGAACGAACCTACACTTACAACTTACTTTTTCTGAGAGAGAACCACCTACACTTGTGTTGAGGCCAAGATATTCCGTTCCTACCATATGAATCTTGATCTCTAGCCTTCCCCAAGTTGCTTTCCACTCAAATCTTCTTTCCACCAAATCCATATCCTGTGAGAGAGAGTTGAGTGTTGGGGAGACTATCATTTGAAGCACAAGAGCAAGGAGTTCATCATCAACACACCATTTGTTACTTCTTGGAGAGTGTTGTCTCCTAGATTGGCTAGGTGTCACTTGGGAGCCTCCGACAAGATTGTGGAGTTGAACCAAGGAGTTTGTAAGGGCAAGGAGATCGCCTACTTCGTGAAGATCTACCGCTAGTGAGGCAAGTTCTTTGTGGGCGACGGCCATGGTGGGATAGACAAGGTTGCTTCTTCATGGACCCTTCGTGGGTGGAGCCCTCCGTGGACTCACGCAGGCGTTACCCTTTGTGGGTTGAAGTCTCAATCAACGTGGATGTACAATAGCACCACCTATCAGAACCACGACAAAAACATTTGTGTCTCCTATTGCGTTTGAATCCTCCAAACCCTTCCCTTTACATTCTTGCAAGTTGCATGCTTTACTTTCCGCTGCTCATATACTCTTTGCATGCTTGCTTGAATTGTGTTAAGATTTCTTGACTTGTCCAAAGTTGTTAAATCTACCAAGAACTAAAATTGGGAAAAGGATAAGTTTTATTTGGTCAAGTAGTCTAATCACCCCCCCCTCTAGACATACTTTCGATCCTACAAGTGGTATCAGAGCTTTGGTCTCCATTTGCTTTGATTTCCATAGCTTTTGGTAGTCATAGCCTTGGTCTCACAACCTAGGAGAGTATGGCGTCTAGTGAGGGAAATTACCACCGTAGAGGTCCTTACTTTGATGGTACTAATTTTGCTAGTTGGAAGCATAAGATGAAAATGCATATTCTTGGACATAACCCCGCCGTATGGGCTATTGTGTGTATTGGCTTGCAAGGTGAATTCTTTGATGGAAGAGAACCGAACCGTGAAGCTACCGCGGAAGAGTTGAAGATGCTGCAATACAATGCTCAAGCTTGTGATATCCTCTTCAACGGATTGTGCCTCGAAGAATTCAACAAAATCAGCCGTCTTGAGAATGCAAAGGAAATTTGGGATACTTTGATTGATATGCATGAAGGTACCGACTCCGTCAAGGAATCCAAGTTGGATGTACTTCAAAGTCAGCTTGACAAGTTCAAAATGAAGGATGGTGAAGGTGTCGCTGAAATGTACTCTAGGCTTGCTCTTATCACAAATGAGATCGCCGGCTTAGGAAGTGAAGAGATGACCGACAAATTCATCATCAAGAAGATCCTAAGAGCTTTGGACGGAAAATATGATACCGTATGCACATTGATCCAAATGATTCCCAATTACAAAGATCTCAAGCCAACGGAAGTCATTGGAAGAATTGTTGCTCATGAGATGTCACTCAAGGATACAGAGGAGCTCCATAACAAGTCAAGTGGTGCTTACAAAGCCTCATGTGAAGCTCCCACATCATCAAGTGAGAAACAAACCTTCAATGAATACTTGAGCCTAATGGTGAAGAACTTCAACAAGTTCTACAAGAGTAGAAGCAAAGAGAGAAGTTCCAAGTCAAGGTCCTACAATGACAAAAGATCTTCTAGTCGAGAGAGAAATTGCTACAATTGTGGAAGACCTGGACACTATTCCAATGAGTGTACGACACCCTACAAGAGAAGAGAAGATTCTCCAAAAAGAAGAAGTAGAAGAGAAGAATCACCATCAAGAGAGAGAAGGAGTAGAGATGGTAGTTATGAACGAAGAACATCCCGGAGAAGCAAGGATTCGGAAAGGAAGGGCAAGTCATCAAGGAGCTACACAAAACGAAGACATCAAGCTCATGTTGGTGAATGGGTATCCGGCTCCAACTCCGACAATCACTCCGAGAGAAGCTATCACTCCGACTCTGAATATACTCAAGATGAAGGTGTTGCCGGTCTAGCACTTGTGTCAACCAAGTCCTACGACATATTTGATTCACCAAATGAAGGGCTTGGAAGATGCTTCATGGATAAAGGCCCAAAGGTATCACACCCCGTGTATGTTGATTTCAATAGTGATGAAGATGACTTGTTAGGTGATGATGATTTACTTGTTGACAACTCTAGTGATGAATACTATGATGAAACGTCAATTAGTCATGCTAATCAAGATAAAACGAATGACAATGATAAGGATAAGATTGAGTTTCTAACTAAAGAACTAAACACTCTTAAGTTAGCTCATGAAACTATCTTAGGAGATCATCGAGAACTTTTAAGGACTCATGAGAAATTACGTTTTGAAAAGCTCAACCTTGAGCAAGAGCATGAGTTCTTAAAGGCAATCAATGATGATCTTCGCAAGAAAAGTTCTTCTTACATTGCCAAGCGTTTACTCTTATCCACTTACATGCCTCAAGTAAAGTCTAGTAACAAGAACAAGAAAGATTCTTCCTCTAGTAGTAACGATAATCATGTTAAATCTAATGTTGTTGCTTCTAGTAGTTCTCTTGATTACACTAATGATTCTCTTAGCCAAGTTACACTTGAGCAAGAAAATAGCTTATTGAAGGGAATTATAGAGAAAGGTGTTTACAAGAGCCTTGCCGGGAGTAAGCAATTCGAGGAAATTGTACACAAGCAAGGAAGGCACCGGAAGAACCAAGGTGTTGGTTTTGAACGAAAGTACAATGCCAATGGAGTTGAGTGGGAAGAAGATCAATACCCCAAGACAAATTTTGTTCCTCAACAAAAGAAGTATGATCCTACTTCCTTCAAAGGGACACAAGACCACGAGCAAAAAGGCAAGGATAAGCTTTAAGAGGAAATTGATGCATTTGAAGAAGCACCCAAGGCCTTGGTCAAGTGGGTTCCCAAGACTACATCAAGTTCTACTTCATAAAGTACGACTACAACTCCAAGGATTCCCATCAAGATGATGTGGATCCCAAAGAAGAAGAACTAGAGAGTTCCTGAGGGTGACTCCGCCAACATACTTCACTCTTATCATTTTGGCAAGAACAAGTGCAATCAACTTCCACATCTTACACTAGTTCAAGGAGTCACAACCCTCTTGTTGGTAAGACAAGGGACAAGCTAACCTAATGCTTTCATAGACATCATCTTGTGTGTGCATCACTCTATGTCTATGGATATCCTTATTTGTTCCTTGTGGGACTAACCCGTGTAGGTATTGACAGTGCAACTCACTCCAAAGGATTACTCCAAATGATCTACATCAACATTGAGCATCCACATCTTCAACACCTACATGAAGTCATCATCGACAAAACCCAAGGTTAGTTCATCCCTCTTAGGGGGATCTCACATCTAGGGGGAGCTTTACTCTAAGAATTGAGCTAAAGCAACTCTAATGGTGTGAACACAACAACGCTTTATGTAAAAGTGGTAACCCCACTTGTGCTTAAACGATGAGTATGACCTATGATCAAATGTTCTCATTTGACTCCTAAGTCAATATACTCATATATAAATGACCTAGTCATCGCCAATTGCTTGATAGATGTTAGAATTGGTTGTGCATGCTTTGCCACATATTTCATTTGCCATTTTATTTTGTGAGCATGTTGGTTGCATAATTTACTCATTCGAGAACATCCACTTGTTGTTTTGATTGTTTGGTTCCTTTTTCTTTTTCCAAGTGGATGGACAAGAATGCCTAAGAACCTTCTCTAGCTATCTATGCTTTTCTCGTCTCAAACTCTATTCATGCTACATCACAAAGTTTGATCAAGTCAGATTTGAACCACTCTGTGTGAGGAGCACTCGGAGTCCCCAATTCGTCATAGACTTAAACTTCCAAAACTTCTTTGTGCGTTTTGGTCTGACCGATCCATCCATTTCGGTCATACCGAGATCACTAAGTCGATCTAGGTTTTCAATCTCGGTGCAACCGATTTGAACTTTTCGGCCACACCGAGTTGCAGTAACTGCTTGCAGTTATGCATCTCGGTATCACCGAGTTGTTCCACTCGGTCACACCGACAGGGTCAAGCTATATATATCCCCGGGCCAAAATTTGAAAATTATCCAAACCCCTTCGCCCGCGCTCAGTCTACTCTGCCTCCCTGGGTCTCCGGATCATCCTCCTCATCGCGAGCTGCCTCCCGCCGCTGGTCTCCGCTACTGTCAACGGAAATCGTCTCCGCCTATGCCGCCGTAGCAGGTCCATCGCCACACTTAGGGTATGGACTTGATCCTTGTGCTAATCTCACTCCCATTCCTAGCACATTGTTTTGCCATGTATCTTGCAACGATTGAGATCACTCTATCCAGTGAAATCACTCTGTAGTTTAGTTCTGGATTGAAAATTTAGGGTTAGGTTTCTGCCAAAATCATCTCGGACCAATCGAGTTGTTGAAATCGGTTCCACCGATTTGGCTAAGGCCATTGCACATGTGATTCTCTATCTGACCGAGAATTGCAAATCGGTGTGACCGAGTTCAATTCTTTGTGAAACCCTAGCAGTCTCGGTGCCACCGAACTATGACTTGGTCTGACCGAGTTCACTAGTTTAGGTTCCAAAAGCTGCTTCGGTATCTCCGAGTTTTCAAATCGGCAGATCTGAAATGCTTTCTGTGGAAAACTAAAACTAAGTTTTGACTCATTCTTTTGCAAAAACCTCTGCACTTTGTGATGCTCATCCAATCTATCTCATCTATATCTATTCACAGGGTCTGCTGTTAGTGTTTGCATCATGTCAGATCAGAGTGACAGTCAGAACAAGTTTGAGGAGCAAGTTCACATGAGTGAGGGCACTAGTCCCTCTAGCAGCTATGATGATGGAAGCAGGAGTACACCCAGCAACTTGCCTAAGGCAGCCACCAGGGCCAGAAAGAAGAGAACCTCAGATTCTGAGGATGAGGACTATGTGGCTGTTGAGGAAGAGGCCACCTCAAAGAGGAAAGTTTTGAAAAAGGAATATGGCACAGCTGCTGCCACTAAGCCAGGAATGAAGACAAAGGTTCCTGCCAAGAGAGTTCCTATGTCAAAGGCCAGAACATCCACTTGAGAAACTTTGGGATATGCACCCAAAGAACAGGTTGTGGCAGAGAAGAAAAGGAAAGAAAGGGTCAAGAAGACCATGGCCAGAGTAATTGGGAATCCCTCAATGATGGAAGATGAAGAGGAAGAGGTTGCTGCACCAGCACCTAAAGCTCAAAAGCTTATGGAAGATGCTATAAGATCAGGGGCTGCTCCATCTAAGCCCAAAGAAGCTCCCAAGGCAACTGCTCCAAAACCCAAAACTGCACCCAAGAAGAGTACAAGGAATATTCTAGCTGCAGAGAAGAACAAGGCCCCAGTGCCTGAAGCTGCTATAGAAGAAGAAGATGATGAGTCACATGTCTTGAGGAAGTTGAAGCCCAAAATTTTAGATCACAATGATGCTCATCCAGTAGCTGAGGACATGAAGTTCGGGAAGGATGCAGGACTCAAACAGTGGAGATTGACTGATCCCTATGCAGTCAGGAGAAGAACTGCTGTGGACTACAGGTTCCATACAAAGGAACAGCAGGACTTCTATGAGACAGTGTTGCTTGACAAGAAGCCTATAGTCTGTGGTATGAGATGGCTGGACTGGGAATTGCTACCTCTTGAGCACTGCGTTGGTTTTCCCCGAAGAGGAAGGGATGATGCAGCAAAGTAGCGTAAGTATTTCCCTCAGTTTTTGAGAACCAAGGTATCAATCCAGTAGGAGGCTACGCGCGAGTCCCTCGCACCTGCACAAAACAAATAAATCCTCTCAACCAACGCAAATAGGGGTTGTCAGTCCCTATAAGGCCACTTACGAGTGTGAGATCTGATAGATATGATAAGATAATATTTTTGGTATTTTTATGATAAAGATGCAAAGTTAGATAAAGGCAAAGTAAATAGCAAAGGAAATAACTAAGTAGTAGGAGATTAATATGATAAAGATAGACCCGGGGGCCATAGGTTTCACTAGTGGCTTCTCTCAAGAGCATAAGTATTCTACGGTGGGTGAACAAATTACTGTTGAGCAATTGACAGAATTGGGCATAGTTATGAGAATATCTAGGTATGATCATGTATATAGGCATCACGTCCGAGACAAGTAGACCGACTCTTGCCTGCATCTACTACTATTACTCCACTCATCGACCGCTATCCAACATGCATCTAGAGTATTAAGTTAAAAACAGAGTAACGCCTTAAGCAAGATGACATGATGTAGAGGGATAGACTCATGCAATATGAAGAAAACCCCATCTTGTTATCCTCGATGGCAACAATACAATACATGCCTTGCTTCCCTTACTGTTAACGGGAAAGGACACCGCAAGATTGAACCCAAAGCTAAGCACTTCTCCCATTGCAAGAAAGATCAATCTAGTAGGCCAAACCAAACTAATAATTCGAAGAGACTTGCAAAGATAACCAATCATACATAAAAGAATTCAGAGAAGATTCAAATATTATTCATAGATAGACTTGATCATAAACCCACAATTCATCGGTCTCAACAAACACACCGCAAAAATAAGATTACATCGAATAGATCTCCACAAGAGAGGGGGGGGAACATTGTATTGAGATCCAAAAAGAGAGAAGAAGCCATCTAGGTACTAACTATGGACCCGTAGGTCTGAGGTAAACTACTCACACTTCATCGGAGGGGCTATGGTGTTGATGTAGAATCCCTCCGTGATCGATGCCCCCTCCGGCGGAGCTCCGGAACAGGCCCCAAGATGGGATCTCGTGGATACAGAAAGTTGCGGTGGTGGAATTAGGTTTTTGGCTCCGTATCTGATCGTTTGGGGGTACGTAGGTATATATAGGAGGAAGGAGTACGTTGGTGGAGCAACAGGGGGCCCACGAGGGTGGAGGGCGCGCCTGGTGGGGGTGGGCGCGCCCCCCTACCTCGTGGCCTCCTGTTTTATTTCTTGACGTAGGGTCCAAGTCTCTCTGGTCTTGTTCGTTGAGAAAATCACGTTCCCGAAGGTTTCATTCCGTTTGGACTCCGTTTGATATTCCTTTTCTTCGAAACCCTAAAACAGGCAAAAAAACAGCAATTCTGGGCTAGGCCTCTGGTTAATAGGTTAGTCCCAAAAATAATATAAAAGTGGATAATAAAGCCCAATAATGTCCAAAACAGTAGATAATATAGCATGGAGCAATCAAAAATTATAGATACGTTGGAGACGTATGAGGCATCCCCAAGCTTAATTCCTGCTCGTCCTCGAGTAGGTAAATGATAAAAACAGAATTTTTGATGCGGAGTGCTACTTGGCATAATTTTATTGTAATTCTTTTTAATTGTGGTATGAATATTTAGATCCAAAAGATTCAAGACAAAAGTTCATATTGACATAAAAATAATAATACTTCAAGCATACTAACAAAGCAATTATGTCTTCTCAAAATAACATGGCTAAAGAAAGTTATCCCTACAAAATCATATAGTTTGGCTATGCTCTATCTTCACCACACAAAATATTTAAATCATGCACAACCCCGATGACAAGCCAAGCAATTCTTTCATACTTTTGACATTCTCAAAACTTTTTCAATCTTCATGCAATACATGAGCGTGAGCCATGGATATAGCACTATAGGTGGAATAGAGTGGTGGTTGTGGAGAAGACAAAAAGGGAGAAGATAGTCTCACATCAACTAGGCGTATCAACGGCTATGGAGATGCCCATCAATAGATATCAATGTGAGTGAGTAGGGATTGCCATGCAACGGATGCACTAGAGCTATAAGTATATGAAAGCTCAAAAAGAAACTAAGTGGGTGCGCATCCAACTTGCTTGCTCATGAAGACCTAGGGCAATTTGAGGAAGCCCATCATTGGAATATACAAGCCAAGTTCTATAATGAAAGATTCCCACTAGTATATGAAAGTGATAACATGAGAGACTCTCTACTATGAAGATCATGGTGCTACTTTGAAGCACAAGTGTGGTAAAAGGATTGTAACATTGTCCCTTCTCTCTTTTTCTCTCATTTTTTTTATTTGGGACTTTTCTCTTTTTTATGGCCTCTTTTCTTTCACTTTTTTTATTTGGGCTTCTTTGGCCTCTTTTATTTATTTCTCGTCCGGAGTCTCATCCCGACTTGTGGGGGAATCATAGTCTCCATCATCCTTTCCTCACTGGGACAATGCTCTAATAATGATGATCATCACACTTTTATTTTTCTTACAACTCAACAATTACAACTCGATACTTAGAACAAAATATGACTCTATGTGAATGCCTCCGGTGGTGTACTGGGATATGCAATGATGCATAAGTGACATGTATGAAAGAATTATGAATGGTGGCTTTGCCACAAATACGATGTCAACTACATGATCATGCTAAGCAATATGACAATGATGGAGTGTCATAATAAACGGAATGGTGGAAAGTTGCATGGCAATATATCTCGGAATGGCTATGGAAATGCCATAATAGGTAGGTATGGTGGCTGTTTTGAAGAAGGTATATGGTGGGTGTATGATACCGGCGAAAGGTGCGCGGTATTAGAGAGGCTAGCAAAGGTGGAAGGGTGAGAGTGTGTATAATCCATGGACTCAACAATAGTCATAAAGAACTCATATACTTATTGCAAAAATCTACAAGTTATCAAAGAAAAGTGTTACACACATGCTCCTTGGGGGATAGATTCGTAGGAAAAGACCATCGCTCGCCCCCAACCGCCACTCATAAGGAAGACAATCAAAAAATAAATCATGCTCTGACTTCATCACATAACGGTTCACCATACGTGCATGCTACGGGAATCACAAACTTCAACACAAGTATTTCTCAAATTCACAACTACTCAACTAGCATGACTTTAATATCACCATCTTTATATCTCAAAACAATTATCAAGTATCAAACTTATCATAGTATTCAACACACTCATAAGAAAGTTTTATTATTAATCTTGTATACCAATCACATTAGGATTTTAAGCAAATTACCATGCTATTAAGACTCTCAAAATAATCTAAGTGAAGGATGAGAGATCAATAGTTTCTATAAAGCGAATCCACCACCGTGCTCTAAAAGATATAAGTGAAGTACTAGAGCAAAATTATATAACTCAAAAGATATAAGCGAAGCACATAGAGTATTCTAACAAATTCCAAATCATGTATGGCTCTATAAAAAGGTGTGTACAGCAATGATGATTGTGGTAAACTAACAAGCGAAGACTCAAATCATACAAGACGCTCCAAGCAAAACACATATCATGTGGTAAATAAAATATAGCTCCAAGTAAAGTTACCGATAGAAGTAGACGAAAGAGGGGATGCCTTCCGGGGCATACCCAAGCTTTGGCTTTTAGGTGTCCTTAGATTATCTTGGGGGTGCCATGGGCATCCCCAAGCTTAGGCTCTTGCCACTCCGTGTTCCATAATCCATAAAATCTTTACCCCAAACTTGAAAACTTCACAACACAAAACTTAAAGTAGAAAATCTCGTGAGTTCCGTTAGCGAAAGAAAATAAAAGACTACTTCAAGGTACTGTAATGAACTCATTATTCATTTATATTGGTGTTATACCTACTGTATTACAACTTCTCTATGGTTTATAAACTATTTTACTAGCCATAGATTCATCAAAATAAGCAAACAACAGACAAAAAACATAATCTGTCAAAAACAGAACAGTCTGTAGTAATCTGTAGCTAGCGCAAGATCTGGAACCCCAAAAATTCTAACCTAAATTTCTGGACGTGAGGAATTTATCTATTAATCATCTTCAAAAATAATTAACTAAATATCGCTTTCCAAATAAAAATGACATCAGTTCTCGTGAGCGCTAAAGTTTCTGTTTTTTACAGCAAGTTCAACAAGACTTCCCCCAAGTCTTCCCAACGGTTCTACTTGGCACAAACACTAATTAAACACAAAAAACACAACCAAAACAGACGCTAGATAAATTATTTATTACTAAACAGGAGCAAAAAGAAAGGAATAAAAATAAAATTGGGTTGCATCCCAACAAGCGCTATCGTTTAACGCCCCTAGCTAGGCATAACAAGCAAGAATAGATCTAGGTATTGCCATCTTTGGTAGGTAATTCTTCGATGAGGCATCTACCATCTTTAGGAATTTATTTATTTTTATTAATTATCAAACTTTTTGGCACAAGATCGAAAAATTCATTTGTAAAAAATGGTTCCTTAATGATAGCAAGAAGATTGGGATGAATACATATAGATTTGAGATCCGCATTTTCCTTACTAGAGGTTCACCCTTATTTTTAGGAACATACATAAGCTTGGCAATTTTAGTGGGAGGACTTGGAGTATTCTTTACGGAAGAAAAAGCAGTTCCCAAGTTGGTGATAATACCCTCAAGTTTATCGATCTTAGTGGAATCATGATTTATTTTCTCATTAACTATGGGTTCCTTTTCTTTAATATTTTTCAAAGTAACTCCTACTTTAGATCCATATTGAGAGATTCGGCTGTGGATCTTTTTATCCAAATTTTCAATTAACTCTACGGTAGCAACCTTATTTTCAATAATTTCAAGCCTTTGCATTACATGCTCTAAAGTTAATATAGTTCCATTAACCAAGAGAGGAGGTGAGCCAAATAAATCTATCATAGCATTATAAGAATCAAAAGTATGGCTACCCAAAAAGTTCCCTCCGGTAATAGTATCAAGAACATAACGGTGCTAAGGAGTAATGCCTACATAAAAATTGCGAAGGAGAATGAAAGTAGATTTCTTCCTAGTAGATCTATTTTGAGCATTGCAAATTCTATACCAAGCATCTTTTAGATTTTCACCCTCCCATTGCTTAAAATTTAGAATTTCATTCTTGGGAGACAACGGAGAAGATAAGGGACTAGCCATAACGACAAGCAAGCAAACTAACACACAAGCAAACAAAAAGCAAGCGGAAAAAAGGAGGCAAATAGAGAGGGAGAGGGAGGATAGAGAGAGAGGGCGAATAAAACGACAAGGGTGAAGTGGGGGAGAGGAAAACGAGAGGCAAATGGCAAATAATGTAATGCGGGAGATAAGGGTATGTGATGGGTACTTGGTATGTTGACTTTTGCGTAGACCTCCCCGGCAACGGCGCCAGAAATCCTTCTTGCTACCTCTTGAGCACTGTGTTGGTTTTCCCCCAAGAGGAAGGGATGATGCAGCAAAGTAGAGTAAGTATTTCCCTCAGTTTTTGAGAACCAAGGTATCAATCCAGTAGGAGGCTACGCGCGAGTCCCTCGCACCTGCACAAAACAAATAAATCCTCGCAACAAACGCAAATAGGGGTTGTCAGTCCCTATAAGGCCACTTACGAGAGTGAGATCTGATAGATATGATAAGATAATATTTTTGGTATTTTTATGATAAAGATGCAAAGTAAAATAAAGGCAAAGTAAATAGCAAAGGAAATAACTAAGTAGCAGGAGATTAATATGATAAAGATAGAACCGGGGGCCATAGGTTTCACTAGTGGCTTCTCTCGAGAGCATAAGTATTCTACGGTGGGTGAACAAATTACTGTTGAGAAATTGACAGAATTGAGCATAGTTATGAGAATATCTAGGTATGATCATGTACATAGGCATCACGTCCGAGACAAGTAGACCGACTCCTGCCTGCATCTACTACTAATACTCCACTCATCGACCGCTATCTAGCATGCATCTAGAGTATTAAGTTAAAAACAGAGTAACGCCTTAAGCAAGATGACATGATGTAGAGGGATAGACTCATGCAATATGAAGAAAACCCCATCTTGTTATCCTCGATGGCAACAATACAATACGTGCCTTGCTGCCCTTACTGTCACCAGGAAAGGACGCCGCAAGATTGAACCCAAATCTAAGCACTTCTCCCATTGCAAGAAAGATCAATCTAGTAGGCCAAACCTTCGAAGAGACTTGCAAAGATAACCAATCATACATAAAAGAATTCAGAGAAGATTCAAATATTATTCATAGATATACTTGATCATAAACCCACAATTCATCGATCTCAAGAAACACACCGCAAAAAGAAGATTACATCGAATAGATCTCCACAAGAGAGGGGGAGAACATTGTATTGAGATCCAAAAAGAGAGAAGAAGCCATCTAGCTACTAACTATGGACCCGTAGGTCTGAGGTAAACTACTCACACTTCATCGGAGGGGCTATGGTGTTGATGTAGAAGCCCTCCATGATCGATGCCCCCTCCGGTGGAGCTCCGGAACAGGCCCCAAGATGGGATCTCGTGGATACAGAAAGTTGCGGCGGTGGAATTAGGTTTTTGGCTCCGTATCTGATCGTTTGGGGGTACGTAGGTATATATATATATATGAGGAAGGAGTACGTCGGTGGAGCAACAGGGGGCCCACGAGGGTGGAGGGCGCGCCTGGTGGGGGTGGGCGCCCCCCTACCTCGTGGCCTCCTATTTTATTTCTTGACGTAGGGTCCAAGTCTCTCTAGTCTTGTTCATTGAGAAAATCACGTTCCCGAAGGTTTCATTCCATTTGGACTCCGTTTGATATTCCTTTTCTATGAAACCCTAAAACAGGCAAAAAAAACAGCAATTTTGGGCTGGGCCTCCGGTTAATAGGTTAGTCCCAAAAATAATATAAAAGTGGATAATAAAGCCCAATAATGTCCAAAACAGTAGATAATATAGCATGGAGCAATCAAAAATTATAGATACGTTGGAGACGTATCAGGAGTACATTAGGGAAAATGGAGAACACTATCCTGGAGTCTATGATAGTTTTAGGTCTTGTGGAGTAGAGGACTTTGTTGGGCAGAAGCTTACAAAGTGGAATGATGAGCTTATTATGTAGTTCTACTCCACAGCTCATTTCTACCCAGATGGAAGGATTGTTTGGATGTCTGAAGGTACTAGGTACCAATCAATAGTTGAAGAATGGGAAAAATTGATCAATGCTCCTAAGGAGAATGAACATGACTTGGATGTCTATGCCAAGAAGAAGAAGGATCACAACACCATGGCACATATGTACAGAGAGATCCCAGATGCTGCTCTTGAGACACACAAATTTGGATCAGTACATTACCTTCTGTCAGGTTTGCCAACAATCAACTGGATCCTCAGGCACACTCTATTGCCAAAGTCAGGTGATCACAAGATGATCAGAGGCCATGCAATTAACCTGCTTCACATATTTGATGTGCCTCAAAAATTCAAAGTCATGAGCCTAATTGTGGAAACTATAAGGAGAACAGTTGCAGATCAGAAGATAAGTTGTGGGTATGCCCCATAGATCCAGGAGCTAATCAACTCCAAGATGGGCACTGGCACATATCTCTTGGACAAGGATCATATTCCCATCTACCTAGACTTTGAGGAAAACACTATGGTGATGGATGAGAATGAACCATCTTCTGTGCAAGAACAAGCAAAGAGGGAGAAGGCAAGGACTGAAAAGGCTACAAAGATGCCAACCATTGATGAGGCATCTCAGTATCTTATGAAGAGCAAGCAAGATCAGCTTGGCTACTTGATTGCCTCCACTCTGAGGATTGAGAAGGGATTGGCCACCCTGACTCGAAACCAGGAGAGGATCACGGAGCAGAAGTTCTATGATTTAGATGTGAAGGTCACTGAGATACAGTCAGTTGTTGAGCAACTTCAGGATGAAGTGCAGGAGAAGAAGGGCAAGTCTACCACTGATGCTTTTGCTAGAGTGCCCAGAGGACAGAGATCTGCTGTAGTGCCAGTTACAGACACCAAAGCAATTTCATCTGCACCAGATACAGCTACAGTGCCACCAGCTCCAGCACCCACTCCACCAGCTCCATCTACATCAACTGATGCCTTCGTCCTTGGAGTTTTATCTACACCACCACCTGAAGATCAATCCTGAGTGTCGACTTAGCACTATGCATTTTCTAGGAACTTTTTGGTAACCTGTTGCCAAAGGGGGAGAAAATGTATAGATCATAGGCTTCGAGAGAGAGTGTTGCTCAGTGTTGCTCTTTGTTCTCTCTTGTTTTTTTGGTGGTTGAAACTTGTTATTTGCTTGTTTGACATACTTTATGCTTTTGTGTGATACTTGGATGATCATGTGTTTGATCATATGCTACCTTAATGCTTGTCGGATGACATTATCCTTTTATATCCCCATATGATCATTCACTTTGCTTGGTGATGAGTGCATGTATTTAATTATTATCATTTTGAGCGCTCCACCAAGATGTATGTGACATGGAAGAGTAACCCATGATCCTAACTCATTGTGCATTTGCAGTCCAAAGAAAATCTTAAACTATGCACAAATTTAGGGGGAGCTCTTGCTTTTCACATACTTCTCAAAGCGACAATGTTTTTCACTCTTATTATCATTTGTCGAAGCTTTGATCTATATGTTGTCATCAATTACCAAAAAGGGGGAGATTGAAAGTGCAACTATCCCTAGGTGGTTTTGGTAATTCCTAACAACATATAGCTCATTCAGCTAATGCTATTTCAAGATTAATATTTCAGGAAAGCTCAATGATTGGCATGGCATGGATGAGAAAAGTGGACCCCTCAAAATGCTAAGGACAAAAGGATTGGCTCAAGCTCAAAGCTCAAGACTCTACATTTTTCTATTTTAGTGATCCAAGATCACATTGAGTCTATAGGAAAAGCCAATACTATCAAGGAGGGATGAGGTGTTGCTTAATGAGGCTCTTGCTCTGCTTAGTGATATGCTCCAAAGCCCTCAACTACTTTCTCACATCCACATATGACCTAAACCAAAAGTCAAACTCGGCCCCACCTATTCTTTCTATCCGGCGCCACAGAGTTCAAATGTCATAGCCACTGCAACACAAACCCTAGGCAAATTGGTCTCACCGATAGGGATCTCGGTCTCACCGAGATGGGATTGTAATCTCTCTGTTTCCCTTCGTAACGTTTCGGTCCCACCGAGATGAGCGATCGGTCCCACAAAGATTGCAATGTAAACTCTCTGTTTCCCTTTCGTAACATTTCGGTCTCACCGAAATGAGCGAATCGGTCCCACCGAGTTTACCTGACCAACTCTCTGGTTAGCTTATTACCAAAATCGGTCTCATCGAGTTTTTGTAATCGGTCTCACCGAGATTACGTTATGCCCTAACCCTAACCATATCGGTCCTACCGAGTTGCATGTCGGTCCCATCGAAAATCCTAACGGTCACTAGATTTGTTGAATTGGTCCGACCGAGTTTATCAATTAGGTCCCACCGAGATTGGCAAGTTGTGTGTAACGGTTAGATTTTGTGTGGAGGCTATATATACCCCTCCACCTCCTCTTCATTCGTGGAGAGAGCCATCAGAACAAACCTACACTTCCAACTTACTTTTTCTGAGAGAGAACCACCTACACTTGTGTTGAGGTCAAGATATTCCATTCCTACCATATGAATCTTGATCTCTAGCCTTCCCCAAGTTGCTTTCCATTCAAATCTTCTTTCCACCAAATCCATATCCTGTGAGAGAGAGTTGAGTGTTGGGGAGACTATCATTTGAAGCACAAGAGCAAGGAGTTCATCATCAACACACCATTTGTTACTTCTTGGAGAGTGGTGTCTCCTAGATTGGCTAGGTGTCACTTGGGAGCCTCCGAAAAGATTGTGGAGTTGAACCAAGAAGTTTGTAAGGGCAAGGAGATCGCCTACTTCATGAAGATCTACCGCTAGTGAGGCAAGTTCTTCGTGGGCGACGGCCATGGTGGGATAGACAAGGTTGCTTCTTCGTGGACCCTTCGTGGGTGGAGCCCTCCGTGGACTCATGCAGCCGTTACCCTTCGTGGGTTGAAGTCTCCATCAACGTGGATGTACGATAGCACCACCTATCAGAACCATGACAAAAACATCTGTGTCTCCTATTGTGTTTGAATCCTCCAAACCCTTCCCTTTACATTCTTGCAAGTTGCATGCTTTACTTTTCGCTGCTCATATACTCTTTGCATGCTTGCTTGAATTGTGTTAAGATTGCTTGACTTGTCCAAAGTTGCTAAAATCTGCCAAGAACTAAAATTGGGAAAAGGATAAGTTTTATCTGGTCAAGTAGTCTAATCACCCCCCCCTCTAGACATAC
The DNA here is from genome assembly GCF_056163025.1 of Triticum urartu. Lineage (NCBI taxonomy): Eukaryota > Viridiplantae > Streptophyta > Magnoliopsida > Poales > Poaceae > Triticum > Triticum urartu. The sequence continues at coordinate 340,631,268 of NC_141873.1, read as the reverse complement.
TTTCGATCCTACAACCACGCACAGCTGCACACCATGAAGTGCTTGCGAGAGCCGAAATCCCTGGAGGCTGGAGTAGTTATGATCTCCACGAGGTTGTGCTAACGCGACAGTGCCGCCGGTTGTGAACGCGTGCTGCCGATCGGCTCCTTGTGTCCTTCAGTGGCTTCCGTGGAGGTAGGCTTCGCCCCTCCCCCCCCCCCCGGTGGCAAGTTATGGGCCAAAGGAGGGGACATACCAACCCACAAGGGGGCTGGTGCGCCCCCTCCCTTGTTTGACCAGCCCTACGGAAGGAAAAGGAGGAGGGCTAGCCCCTCCTACATTTCCCTCTCATGGGGGAAAGGGGGCGCCACCCTCCCCTGCCTTTCCCCACACTCCAAATAAGGAAAGGGGGCGCGGCTTGGGAGGGACCCCAAGTAGGATTCCTCCTACTTGTGCGTCTCCTTTGGCTGCTCCTTCCTCCCTCTCACCTATATATATGTGGGAGGGGGACTCCTAGCACACAACAGACAATTGCCTAGCCGTGTGCGGCGCCCCCCTCCATCGTTTACACCCTTGGTCATATTTTTGTAGTGCTTAGGCGAAGGCCTGCGGAGATCACTTCACCATCATCATCACCACGCTGTCGTGCTGTCGAAACTCATCTACTACCTCGTTGTCTTGCTGGATCTGTTGGGGAATGCAGTAATTTCAAAAAAAATCTACGCACATGCAAGATATATCATGGTGATGCATAGCAACGAGAGGGGAAGAGTGTTGTCCACGTACCCTCATAGACCTTAAGCGGAAGCGTTATGACAACGCGGTTGATGTAGTCGTACATCTTCACGATCGACCGATCCTAGTACCAAAGTTATGGCACCTCCGCGATCTGCACTCGTTTGGCTCGGTGACGTCCCACAAACTCATGATCCAGCAGAGTGTCAAGGGAGAGCTTCGTCAGCACGACGGCGTGATGACGGTGATGATGATGCTACCGGAATAGGGCTTCACCTAAGCACCTCTACGATATGATGGAGGTGGATTATGGTGGAGGGGGCACCGCACACGGTTAAGAGATCAATGATAAACTTGTGTGTCCATCAGGTGCCCCCCTCCCCGTATATAAAGGAGTGGAGGAGGGGAGGGGCCGGCCCTCTCTATGGCGCGCCCTAGGGGAGTCCTACTCCCACCGGGAGTAGGATTCCCCCCCCCTTCCAAAGTCGGAGTAGGAGAGGAAGGGAAGGAGGAGTAGGAGAGAAGGGAAGGGGGGCCCAAACCTATTCCAATTCGGCCTCCTGCCCAAGGGGGGCGCACCAGCCCCTTGTGGGCTGGTGTGCTTCCTTCGTATGGCCCATAAGGCCCATAACATCTCCCGGGGGGTTCCGGTAACCTCCCGGCACTCCAAAAAAATGCCCGAACCACTTGAAACCATTCCGATGTCCAAACATAGGCTTCCAATATATCGATCTTTATATCTCAACCATTTCGAGACTCCTTGTCATGCCCGTGATCACATCCGGGACTCGGAACAACCTTCGGTTCATCAAAACACATAAACTCATAATACTGATCGTCACCGAACGTTAAGCGTGCGGACCCTACGGGTTCGAGAACTATGTAGACATGACCGAGACTCACTTCCGGTCAATAACCAATAGCGGAACCTGGATGCTCATATTGGCTCCTACATATTCTACGAAGATCTTTATCGGTCAAACCGCATAACAACATATGTTGTTCCCTTTGTCATCGGTATGTTACATGCCCAAGATTCGATCGTCGGTATCTCAATACCTAGTTCAATCTCGTTACCGGCAAGTCTCTTTACTCGTTCTGTAATGCATCATCCCGCAACTAACTCATTAGTCACATTTCTTGCCAGGCTTATAGTGATGTGCATTACCGAGAGGGCCCAGAGATACCTCTCCGACAATCGGAGTGACAAATCCTAAGCTCGATCTATGCCAACTTAACAAGTACCATCGGAGACACCTGTAGAGCACCTTTATAATCACCCATTTATGTTGTGACGTTTGGTAGCACACAAAGTGTTCCTGTGGTATTCGGGAGTTGCATGATCTCATAGTCATAGGAACATGTATAAGTTATGGAGAAAGCAATAGCAACAAACTAAACGATCATCGTGCTAAGCTAACGGATGGGTCAAGTCAATCACATCTTTCTCTAATGATGTCATCCCATTAATAAAGTGACAACTCATGTCTATGGTTAGGAAACATAACCATCATTGATTCAACGAGCTAGTCAAGTAGAGGCAAACTAGTGACACTCTGTTTGTCTATGTATTCAAACATGTACTAAGTTTCCGGTTAATACAATTCTAGCATGAATAATAAACATTTACCATGATATAAGGAAATAAATAATAACTTTATTATTGCCTCTAGGGCATATTTCCTTCAGTCTCCCACTTACACTAGAGTCAATAATCTAGTTCACATCGTCATGAAATTTAACACCAATTGTTCACATCTTTATGTGATTAGTTCACATCTCCATGTGAATAATACCCAAAGGGTTTACTAGAGTCAATAATCTAGTTCACATCGCTATGTGATTAACACCCAAAGAGTGATCATGTTTTGCTTGTGAGACAAGTTTAGTCTACAGGTCTGCAACATTCAGATCCGTGTGTATTTGGCAAATGTCTACAATACTCTGCACGGAGCTACTCTAGCTAATTGCTCCCACTTTTAATATGTATCTAGATCGAGACTTAGTGTCATCCAGATCGGTGTCAAAGCTTGCATTGACGTAACTCTTTATGACGAACTCTTTGTCAACTCCATAACTGAGAAACATTTCCTTATTCCACTAATGATATTTTTGACCATTGTCCAGTGATCCACTCCTGGATCACTATTGTACCCTCTTGCCAATCTTATGGTGAGGTACACAATAGGTCTGGTACACATCATAGCATATTTTATAGAACCTGTGACTAAGGCATAGGGAATAACTTTTCATTCTCTTTCTATTTTCTGTCGTGGTCGGGTTTTGAGTCTTTACTCAACTTCACACCTTGCAACACGGGCAAGAACTCCTTCTTTGATTGTTCTATTTTAACTACTTCAAAATCTTGTCAAGGTATGTATTCATTGAAAAATCTTATCAAGCGTCTTGATCTATCTCTGTAGATCCTGATGCTCAATGTGTAAGCAGCTTCACCGAGGTCTTTCTTTGAAAAATTCTTATTCAAGTATCCTTTTATGCTTTCCAAAAAATTCTACATTATTTCCGATCAACAATATGTCATTCACATATACTTATCAGAAATGTTGTAGTGCTCCCACTCACTTTCTTGTAAATGCAGGCTTCACCGCAAGTCTGTATAAAACCATATGCTTTGATCACTTTATCAAAGCATATATTCCAACTCCGAGATGCTTGCACCAGTCCATAGATGGATCACTGGAGCTTGCTCACTTTGTTAGTGTAACACCACGATAATCAAGGTACAGTAACCTCACCCTAATGTGCCATGTCATCAGGTTTTATAAAGCCAATTTTCCACTTGATGCAAATCTGAGTCAAATTCAAATTTCAAATAACAAGTCAAATTCTTATTTCTTCAAACTGTCAAATAAAAATGTTCGAGGGTTTGCAAATATTCACCAAGTATTTAACATGTAGGAACCAACATTAAATTGATTTTTAAATTACCCTAGGCATAATTTAAGTGCACAAACAACAATTATTATGCCCATTTAAATATAAACCTATTTTCAAACATTTCCAAATAACCTCAAACTTTTTGGACAACACCAAAATATCAGTAGGTAATTATGTGGGAAGTTTCAACTTTAACTAAAATCATCTAATATCTAAACTACATACAAAACAATAGCTATAAAAGAAAAACAATAAACATAAATGTAAAAAATGTTGGGGAATGTAGTAATTTCAAAAAAATTCCTACGCACACGCAAGATCATGGTGATGTACATCAACGAGAAGGGAGAGTGTTGTCTACGTACCCTCGTAGACCGGAAGCGGAAGCGTTATAACAACGCGGTTGATGTAGTCGTACGTCTTCACGGCCCGACCGATCAAGCACTGAAACTACGGCAACTCCGAGTTTTTGCACACGTTCAGCTCGATGACGATCCCCGGACTCCGATCCAGCAAAGTGTCGGGGATGAGTTCCGTCAGCATGACGGTGTGGTGACGATCTTGATGTTCTACCGTCGCAGGGCTTCACCTAAGCACCGCTACAATATTATCGAGGATTATGGTGGAGGGGGGCACCGCACACGGCTAAGATATCAATGATCAATTGTTGTGTCTCTGGGGTGCCCCCTTGCCCCCGTATATAAAGGAGTGGAGGAGGGGGCGGCAAAGGAGGGTGGCGCGCCCAAGGGGGGGAGTCCAACTCCCACCGGGAGTAGGACTCCCCTTTTTCCTATTAGGAGTAGGAGAGGGAAGGAAGAGGAAGGAGGGAGGAAGGAAAGGGGGGCCGGCCCCCTCCCAATTCGGATTGGGCTTGGGGGGGCGCGCCCCCTCCCTTGCTCCTTTCCCCTCCTTTACACTAAGGCCCAATAAGGCCCATATACCTCCTGGGGGGGTTCCGATAACCTCCCGGTGATCCGGTATTGTCCCAATCTTACCCGGAACATTTCCTGTGTCCAAATATAGTCGTCCAATATATCGATCTTTATGTCTCGACCATTTCGAGACTCCTCGTCAAGTCCGTGATCACATCCGGGACTCCAAACAACCTTCGGTACATCAAAATATATAAACTCATAATGAAACTGTCATCGTAACGTTAAGCGTGTGGACCCTACGGGTTCGAGAACAATGTAGACATGACCGAGACACATCTCCGGTCAATAACCAATAGCGGAACCTGGATGCTCATATTGGCTCCTACATATTCTACGAAGATCTTTATCGGTCAGACCGCATAACAACATACGTTGTTCCCTTTGTCATCGGTATGTTACTTGCCCGAGATTCGATCGTCGGTATCTCAATACCTAGTTCAATCTCGTTACCGGCAAGTCTCTTTACTCGTTCCGTAATACATCATCTTGCAACTAACTTATTAGTTGCATTTCTTGCAAGGCTTAAGTGATGTGTATTACCGAGAGGGCCCAGAGATACCTCTCCGACAATCGGAGCGACAAATCCTAATCTCGAAATACGCCAACCCAACATGTACCTTTGGAGACACCTGTAGAGCACCTTTATAATCACCCAGTTATGTTGTGACGTTTGGTAGCACACAAAGTGTTCCTCCGGTAAACGGGAATTGCATAATCTCATAGTCATAGGAACATGTATAAGTCATGAAGAAAGCAATAGCAACATACTAAACGATCGGGTGCTAAGCTAATGGAATGGGTCATGTCAATCACATCATTCTCCTAATGATGTGATCCCGTTAATCAAATGACAACTCATGTCTATGGTTAGGAAACATAACCATCTTCGATTAACGAGCTAGTCAAGTAGAGGCATACTAGTGACACTTTGTTTGTCTATGTATTCACACAAGTATTACGTTTCCGGTTAATACAATTCTAGCATGAATAATAAACATTTATCATGATATAAGGAAATAAATAATAACTTTATTATTGCCTCTAGGGCATATTTCCTTCAGTCTCCCACTTGCACTAGAGTCAATAATCTAGATTACATAGTAATGATTCTAACACCCATGGAGCCTTGGTGCTGTTCATGTTTTTCTCGTGGAAGAGGCTTAGTCAATGGGTCTGCTACATTCAGATCCGTATGTATCTTGCAAATCTCTATGTCTCCCACCTGGAATAGATCCCGGATGGAATTGAAGCGTCTCTTGATGTGCTTGGTTCTCTTGTGAAATCTGGATTCCTTTGCCAAGGCAATTGCACCAGTATTGTCACAAAAGATTTTCATTGGACCCGATGCACTAGGTATGACACCTAGATCGGATATGAACTCCTTCATCCAGACTCCTTCGTTTGCTGCTTCCGAAGCAGCTATGTACTCCGCTTCACATGTAGAACCCGCCATGATGCTTTGTTTAGAACTGCACCAACTGACAGCTCCACCGTTTAATGTAAATACGTATCTGGTTTGCGATTTAGAATCGTCCGGATCAGTGTGAAAGCTTGCATCAATGTAACCATTTACGATGAGTTCTTTGTCACCTCCATATACGAGAAACATATCCTTAGTCCTTTTCAGGTATTTCAGGATGTTCTTGACCGCTGTCCAGTGATCCACTCCTGGATTACTTTGGTACCTCCCTGCTAGACTTATAGCAAGGCACACATCAGGTCTGGTACACAGCATTGCATACATGATAGAGCCTATGGCTGAAGCATAGGAAACATCTTTCATTTTCTCTCGATCTTCTGCAGTGGTCGGGCATTGAGTCTTACTCAACTTCACACCTTGTAACACAGGCAAGAATCCTTTCTTTGCTTGATCGATTTTGAACTTCTTCAAAACTTTGCCAAGGTATGTGCTTTGTGAAAGTCCAATTAAGCGTCTTGATCTATCTCTATAGATCTTAATGCCCAATATGTAAGCAGCTTCACCGAGGTCTTTCATTGAAAAACTCTTATTCAAGTATCCCTTTATGCTATCCAGAAATTCTATATCATTTCCGAGTAGCAATATGTCATCCACATATAATATCAGAAATGCTACAGAGCTCCCACTCACTTTCTTGTAAATACAGGCTTCTCCAAAAGTCTGTACAAAACCAAATGCTTTGATCACACTATCAAAGCGTTTATTCCAACTCCGAGATGCTTGCACCAGTCCATAAATGGATCACTGGAGCTTGCACACTTTGTTAGCTCCTTTTGCATCGACAAAACCTTCCGGCTGCATCATATACAACTCTTCTTCCAGAAATCCATTCAGGAATGCAGTTTTGACATCCATCTGCCAAATTTCATAATCATAAAATGCGGCAATTGCTAACATGATTCGGACAGACTTAAGCATCGCTACGGGTGAGAAGATCTCATCGTAGTCAATTCCATGAACTTGTCAAAAACCTTTTGCGACAAGTCGAGCTTTGTAGATAGTAACATTATCATCATTGTCAGTCTTCTTCTTGAAGATCCATTTATTTTCAATTGCTTGCCGATCATTGGGCAAGTCAACCAAAGTCCACACTTTGTTCTCATACATGGATCCCATCTCAGATTTCATGGCTTCAAGCCATTTTGTGGAATCTGGGCTCACCATTGCTTCTTCATAGTTCGTAGGTTCATCATGATCTAGTAGCATGACTTCCAGAACAGGATTACTGTACCACTCTGGTGCGGATCTTACTCTGGTTGATCTACGAGGTTCAGTAGTAACTTGTTCTGAAGTTTCATGATCATCATCATTAGCTTCCTCACTAATTGGTGTAGGTGTCACAGAAACCGGTTTCTCTCATGTACTACTTTCCAATAAGGGAGCAGGTACAGTTATCTCATCAAGTTCTACTTTCCTCCCACTCACTTCTTTCGAGAGAAACTCCTTCTCTAGAAAGGATCCATTCATAGCAACAAATGTCTTGCCATCGGATCTGTGATAGAAGGTGTACCCAACAGTCTCCTTTGGGTATCCTATGAAGACACATTTCTCCGATTTGGGTTCGAGCTTATCAGGTTGAAGCTTTTTCACATAAGCATCGCAGCCCCAAACATTCAGAAACGACAACTTTGGTTTCTTGCCAAACCATAGTTCATAAGGCGTCGTCTCAACGGATTTTGATGGTGCCCTATTTAACGTGAATGTGGCCGTCTCTAAAGCATAACCCCAAAACGATAGCGGTAAATCTGTAAGAGACATCACAGATCGCACTATATCAAGTAAAGTACGATTACGACGTTCAGACACACCATTACGATGTGGTGTTCCGGGTGGCGTGAGTTGCGAAACTATTCCGCATTGTTTCAAATGTAAACCAAACTCGTAAATCAAATATTCACCTCCACGATCAGATCATAGAAACTTTATTTTCTTGTTACGATGATTTTCAACTTCACTATGAAATTCTTTGAACTTTTCAAATGTTTCAGACTTATGCTTCATTAAGTAGATATACCCATATCTGCTTAAATCATCTGTGAAGGTGAGAAAATAATGATATCCGCCACGAGCTTCAACATTCATTGGACCACATACATCTCTATGTATGATTTCCAACAAATCTGTTGCTCTCTCCATAGTACCGGAGAACGGCGTTTTAGTCATCTTACCCATGAGGCACGGTTCACAAGTACCAAGTGATTCATAATCAAGTGGTTCCAAAAGTCCATCAGTATGGAGTTTCTTCATGCGCTTTACACCGATATGACCTAAACGGCAGTGCCACAAGTAAGTTGCACTATCATTATCAACTCTGCATCTTTTGACTTCAATATTATGAATATGTGTATCACTACTATCGAGATTCATCAAAAATAGACCACTCTTCAAGGGTGCAGGACCATAAAAGATATTACTCATATAAATAGAACAAGCATTATTCTCTGATTTAAATGAATAACCGTCTCGCATCAAACAAGATCCAGATATAATGTTCATGCTCAACACTGGCACCAAATAACAATTATTTAGGTCTAATACTAATCCCGATGGTAGATGTAGAGGTAGCGTGCCGACCGCGATCACATCGACTTTGGAACCATTTCCCACGCGCATTGTCACCTCGTCCTTCGCCAGTGTTCGCTTAATCCGTAGTCCCTGTTTCGAGTTGCAAATATTAGCAACACAACCAGTATCAAATACCCAGGTGCTACTGCGAGCTCTACTAAGGGACACATCAATAACATGTATATCACATATACCTTTGTTCACCTTGCCATCCTTCTTATCCGCCAAATACTTGGGGCAGTTCCGCTTCCAGTGACCAGTCTGCTTGCAGTAGAAGCACTCAGTTTCAGGCTTAGGTCCAGACTTGGGTTTCTTCTCCTGAGCAGCAACTTGCTTGCTGTTCTTCTTGAAGTTCCCCTTCTTCTTCCCCTTGCCCTTTTTCTTGAAACTAGTGGTCTTGTTGACCATCAACACTTGATGCTCCTTCTTGATTTCTACCTCCGCGGCTTTTAGCATTGCGAAGAGCTCGGGAATTGTCTTATCCATCCCTTGCATATTATAGTTCATCATGAAGCTCTTGTAGCTAGGTGGAAGTGATTGGAGAATTCTGTCAATGACGCGATCATCCGAAAGATTAACTCCCTGTTGAATCAAGTGATTATTATACCCAGACATTTTGAGTATATGCTCACTGACAGAACTGTTCTCCTCCATCTTGCAGCTATAGAACTTATTGGAGACTTCATATCTCTCAATCCGGGCATTTTCTTGAAATATTAGCTTCAACTCCTGGAACATCTCATATGCTCCATGACGTTCAAAACGTCGTTGAAGACCCGGTTCTAAGCCGTAAAGCATGGCACATTGAACTATCAAGTAGTCATCAGCATTGCTCTGCCAGACATTCTTAACGTCGTCAGTTGCATCAGCAGCAGGCCTGGCACCCAGCGGTGCTTCCGGGACGTAATTCTTCTACGCAGCAATGAGGATAATCCTCAAGTTACGGACCCAGTCCGTATAATTGCTACCATCATCTTTCAACTTTGCTTTCTCAAGGAACGCATTAAAATTCAACGGAACAACAACACGGGCCATCTATCTACAATCAAACATAAACAAGCAAGATACTATCAGGTACTAAGTTCATGATAAATTTAAGTTCAATTAATCATATTACTTAAGAACTCCCACTTAGAAAGACATCCCTCTAATCTTCTAAGTGATCACGTGATCCAAATCAACTAAACCATAACCGATCATCACGTGAAATGGAGTAGTTTTCAATGGTGAACATCACTATGTTGATCATATCTACTATATGATTCATGCTCGACCTTTCGATCTCAGTGTTCCGAGGCCATATCTGCATATGCTAGGCTCGTCAAGTTTAACCTGAGTATTCTGCGTGTGCAAAACTGGCTTGCACCCGTTGTAGATGGACGTAGAGCTTATCACACGCGATCATCACGTGGTGTTTGGGCACGACGAACTTTGGCAACGGTGCATACTCAGCGAGAACACTTTTATCTTGAAATTTAGTGAGAGATCATCTTATAATGCTACCGTCAATCAAAGCAAGATAAGATGCATAAAAGATAAACATCACATGCAATCAATATAAGTGATATGATATGGCCATCATCATCTTGTGCTTGTGATCTTCATCTCCGAAGCATCGTCATGATCACCATCGTCACCGGCGCGACACCTTGATCTCCATCGTAGCATCGTTGTCGTCTCGCCAATCTTATGCTTCTACGACTATCGCTACCGCTTAGTGATAAATTAAAACATTACAGGGCGATTGCATTGCATACAATAAAGCGACAACCATATGGCTCCTGCCAGTTGCCGATAATTTGGTTACAAAACATGATCATCTCATACAATAAAATTTAGCATCATGCCTTGACCATATCACATCACAACATGCCCTGCAAAAACAAGTTAGACGTCCTCTACTTTGTTTGTTGCAAGTTTTACGTGGCTGCTACGGGCTTAGCAAGAACCAATCTTACCTACACATCAAAAACCACAACGATAGTTTGTCAAGTTGGTGCCGTTTTAACCTTCGCAAGGACTGGGCGTATCCACACTCGGTTCAACTAAAGTTAGAGAAACTGACACCCGCCAGCCACCTGTGTGCAAAGCACGTCGGTAGAACCAGTCTCGCGTAAGCGTACGCGTAATTTCGGTCGGGCCGCTTCATCCAACAATACCGCCGAACCAAAGAATGACATGCTGGTAAGCAGTATGACTTATATCGCCCACAACTCACTTGTGTTCTACTCGTGCATATAACATCAACACATAAAACCTAGGCTCGGATGCCACTATTGGGGAACGTAGTAATTTCAAAAACATTCCTACGCACACGCAAGATCATGGTGATGCACAGCAATGTGAGGGGAGAGTGTTGTCTACGTACCCTCATAGACCGGAAGCGGAAGCGCTATACCAACGCGGTTGATGTAGTCGTACGTCTTCACGGCCCGACCGATCAAGCGCCGAAACTACGGCACCTCCGAGTTTTTGCACACGTTCAGCTCGATGACGATCCCCGGACTCCGATCCAGCAAAGTGTCGGGGATGAGTTCCGTCAGCGCGACGGCTTGGTGACGATCTTGATGTTCTACCGTCACAGGGCTTCGCCTAAGCACCACTACAATATTGTCGAGGATTATGGTGGAGGGGGGCACCGCACACGGCTAAGAGATCAATGATCAATTGTTGTGTCTCTGGGGTGCCCACTTGCCCCCGTATATAAAGGAGTGGAGGAGGGGGGCGGCGAAGGAGGGTGGCGCGCCCAAGGGGGGGGAGTCCAACTCCCACTGGGAGTAGGACTCCGCTTTTTCCTATTAGGAGTAGGAGAGGGAAGGAAGAGGAAGGAGGGAGGAAGGAAAGGGGGGCCGGCCCCCCTCCCAATTCGGATTGGGCTTGGGCGGCGCGCCCCCTCCCTTGCTCCTTTCCCCTCCTTTCCACTAAGGCCCAATAAGGCCCATATACCTCCCGGGGGGTTCCGATAACCTCCCGGTGATCCGGTATTGTCCCAATCTTACCCGGAACCTTTCCGGTGTCCAAATATAGTCGTCCAATATATCGATCTTTATGTCTCAACCATGTCGAGACTCCTCGTCAAGTCCGTGATCACATCCGGGACTCCGAACAACCTTTGGTACATCAAAATATATAAACTCATAATGAAACTGTCATCGAAACGTTAAGCGTGCGGACCCTACGGGTTCGAGAACAATGTAGACATGACCGAGACACGTCTCCGGTCAATAACCAATAGCGGAACCTGGATGCTCATATTGGCTCCTACATATTCTACGAAGATCTTTATCGGTCAGACCGCATAACAACATACGTTGTTCCCTTTGTCATCGGTATGTTACTTGCCCGAGATTCGATCGTCGGTATCTCAATACCTAGTTCAATCTCGTTACCGGCAAGTCTCTTTACTCGTTTCGTAATACATCATCTTGAAACTAACTTATTAGTTGCATTGCTTGCAAGGCTTAAGTGATGTGTATTACCGAGAGGGCCCAGAGATACCTCTTCGACAATCGGAGCGACAAATCCTAATCTCGAAATACGCCAACCCAACATGTACCTTTGGAGACACCTGTAGAGCACCTTTATAATCACCCAGTTATGTTGTGACGTTTGGTAGCACACAAAGAGTTCCTCTGGTAAACGGGAGTTGCATAATCTCATAGTCATAGGAACATGTATAAGTCATGAAGAAAGCAATAGCAACATACTAAACGATCGGGTGCTAAGCTAATGGAATGGGTCATGTCAATCACATCATTCTCCTAATGATGTGATCCCGTTAATCAAATGACAACTCAAGTCTATGGTTAGGAAACATGACCATCTTCCATTAACGAGCTAGTCAAGTAGAGGCATACTAGTGACACTTTGTTTGTCTATGTATTCACACAAGTATTAAGTTTCCGGTTAATACAATTCTAGCATGAATAATAAACATTTATCATGATATAAGGAAATAAATAATAACTTTATTATTGCCTCTAGGTCATATTTCCTTCAAAAAAACAACTAAACTACTGGGCACTTGGCCCATCTGGCAAAATGGGCAGCGCAGCCAGCCCAACTTCACCTTTTTCTCCTACCTCTGTTCACAGAGGCGTCGTGGACGATGCCCGCGCGTCCATGGCGGGGGATCTCCACATGCTGAGCATCCGTCGATCCTCGGTGACCTACAAGTGCCCCATGACTCCTCTGCTAACCCTAGTCGCCTCCCACTCCCCTCACGCCTCCCTCACTTCGGTCCGAGCTCATCCGAGCTTGGCCATTGCCGCGCCATCGTCTTAGCAATGGCCACTAACCTCCCCGAGCAGTGAGACCGTGCCAAGGAGGACCGCCATCATCATCTTAGTCCCCTACACCACTGGATCGAGGCTAGGACATCACGATGCCGCTGCCATTGTCGTCTTCCCCAACCATGGCCGTCGTCGTCCACCTTGTCGATTTGCTCCATCGAGGCCGGTTCGGCTCCCCTGAGGCCCCTGTCGACCCCGTTGTGAGATCCCGTAGCTGTTCCCCCTCTCCCCCTCCTCGAATCACCACCATAGCCGTCACCCCGATCTTGTCAAGAACCCCGTGCCCTAAGCCCTCCATTGTCGCGCCCGCTGCTTTGCGGCTGCTGCTGCTACTCTGTCGTGCCCGCGTCTCGTTTCCCCTCACGCTCACCACGCTCCACCAGTGCCCTGGGCGCGCGTCGACCACGCCCCGTGCGCCCCTCCGCTCCCCTGCTGCACTGCTATTGCCACTGCTGCACTTACTGGTTGTGGTCGTTGCTCTGTATCTGCTTGCCTGCTTCTAGCCGTCGGCGCTACCCCTTGTGCTTCTGCTGCTCATGGCTGCTGCTTCTGTCATTGTACTCTGCTGGACGCTCCGGCCTCTGCCCGCCCTTCCTCGCGAACGCGCCCGCCACCCCCCCCTCCCCGCGCTCGGCTCCGCCGCCCCGCGTCGCCCGCTGACAGCCGCGGCCGGCCAACCCCTCGGCGCCCCGCCCACGCGCTCCCGCTCCAGCGCCCCGCCCGGCCAACCCCTCGGTGCCCCGCCCCGCCTCTACCCGCTGGCGGCGCCCCATCCCCGGGCCTCGCCCAGCCTCCCCGCGGCCACCGCCTACAGTCCCGCTCGCCGCCCCTACGTCCGCCTTCGCCCCCCGCAGCCGGCCGGCGAGCCTCGCCGAGGCCATGGCCTCGCCCCAGTGACCTCCACCTGCGCCCCGGATTCACCTACTCGGGCGCTCGCACCTAGCGCTCGGTGCCCGCTAACCGCCCCTATGGCATGGCCTTTGGGCCACTGCCCAGTGGGGCCCCCAGCCCCCTTTTTTAAAAAAGAAACGGATTAAAAATAAAAAATAAATTAACTAATTAATCGGGTAATTAATTAACTTAATTAACCTTACTTAATTAGCCCAATAAAATAGATTAGTTTGATTAAACCTGCTTAATTAGTTCAGTCTATGACAGATGGGCCCCACTGCCCTGTTTGACTGGTCAGCGGTCCAAGTTGACCGCTGAGTCATGATGACGCCATGCTGTCGCAATAAGTCCCTTTTTGAATTAAAGATAATTGCAGAAATCATTTAAAACTTTGGAAAATCATAGAAAAATATATGTAACTCGGGTGGAAAAACTTTATACATAAAATTTGCTCAAAATGACGAGACGAATCCGAATATGCAGCCAGTTCATCCACCACACATCCCTAGCATAGCGAAATGCAACTTTCCCCCTCCGGCCTGGCTGTTCGAAAACGCGAAACACCAGGAATACTTTCCCGGATGTTTCTTCCCTTTGCCGGTAGCAGCTAGTACTGCGTTAGGTCACCCTAGCACCGCGTATTGCCATGTTATGCTTTGTGATGCTTTGATTGCTCTGTTATTTATTGTGTTCCCCCTCCATACTTCTTCCCGGTAGACCCGAGACTGCGGTTGAACCAGTGATCAACTACTTCACCTTTGAGGGTCTGTTTCTGTCTGTAGACGAACCAGGCAAGCCTTCCCTTGATCACCAGATATCGCCTATTCTTCTCTCTACTGCTTGCATTAGAGTAGTGTAGCAAGTTACTGCTTTCCGTTAATCCTATCCTGATGCATAGCATGTCCTTGCTATTACTGTTGTCACCTTTACCTGCAATCATAAATGCTTAGTATAGGATGCTAGTGTTCCATCAGTGGCCCTACATTCTTGTCCGTCTGCCATGCTATACTATCGGGCCGTGGTCACTCGGGAGGTGATCACGGGTTTATACTTATACACACAATATATGATACATGTGGTGACTAAAGTCGGGTCAGCTCATAGAGTACCCGCAAGTGTTTCCGATGTGGGGGCTGAAGGGGAAGGTGGTTCCATCCAGGTAGTGGTGGGCCTGGGTTCTCGACGGCCCCCGACTGTTACTTTGTGGTGGAGCGACGGGGCAGGTTGAGACCACCTAGGAGAGAGGTGGGCCTGGCCCAGGTCGGCGCCCGTGGTTACTTCAAAATAACACGCTTAACGATATCTTGGTATTTGATCTGAGTCTGGCCACTGGCCTATACGCACTAACCAACTACGCGTGAACAGTTACGGGCACTCGACGTCATGGTATCAGCCGAAGCCTTCGTGACGTCAGCGACTGAGCGGCGGGAGCCGGATTGGACCGTAAGCCTGCTCTTGTATTAAGGGGGCTAGGTCTGCTTCCGGCCGCCCACGCAACGTGCAAGTGTGCAAATGGGCGATGGGCCCAGACCCATGTGCCATAGGATTTAGACTGGCGTGCTGACCTCTCTGTTGTGCCTAGGTAGGGTTGCGACGTGTTGATCTTCCGAGGCCGGGCATGACCCAGGAGAGTGTGTTTGACCAAAGGGGATCGAGCATGTTGGGAAATGTGGTGCACCCCTGCAGGGAAGTATATCTATTCAAATATCAGTGTCCCTCGGTAAAAGGACGACTCGGAGTTGTACCTTGACCTTATGACAACTAGAACCGGATACTTAATGAAACACACCCTTTCAAGTGCCAGATACAACTCGGTGATCGCCCTATCGCAGGGCGACGAGGGGAGGATCGCCGGGTAGGATTATGCTATACGCTGATACTTGGTTAACTTACCTCTACTCTCTTCTACTACTTCAAGATGGAGGCTACCAGAAGCGTAGTCTTTGATAGGACTAGCTATCCCCATCTTATTCCGGCATTCTGCAGTTCAGTCCACATATACTACCCATTTCATTGATACCAATGCATATGTAGTGTAGATCCTTGCTTGCGAGTACTTTGGATGAGTACTCACGGTTGCTTTGCTCCCTCTTTTCCCCCTTTTCCAATTTTCTCGGATGTCGCAACCAGATGATGGAGTCCAGGAGCAAGAGGATCCCGACGATGATTCTACATGGAGTTCGGCTTCGAGAAGTAGTTAGTAGGTCCCAGGTAGGAGGCCTTGCCTTTTCGATCGTTGCTACTTTTGTGCTAGCCTTCTTAAGGCAATCTTGTTTAACTTATGTCTGTACTCAGATATTGTTGCTTCCGCTGACTCGTTTGTATTCAAGCTGATGTATTTGAGCCCTCGAGGCCCCTGGCTTGTAATATAAAGCTTGTATTATTTTAATTTGTGTCTAGAGTTGTGTTGTGATATCTTCCCGTGAGTCCCTGATCTTGATCGTACACATTTACGTGTATGATTAGTGTATGTGTATTGGTTAAATCGGGGGCGTCACAAGTTGGTATCAGAGCCGATTGCCTGTAGGAATCCCCCTTCCAAACTCCTTGGCCGAAGTTGAGTCTAGACATCACGAAACTTTTACTAAGATGGTTGTGCGCCTTATGGGCCCACGTCGCCATTGGGTAGTATTAGGATCTTTTATTCCTCGTCTATACTCTGGGACTCTGATCTCTCTTCTATTCGGGTTAAATGATTTTGCTAACTCTAACTCTAAGTTCTCGTAAATACTTTCTCCCGGAGAGCCCCTTCATTCCAGATGATGGCCTGCTTCACTAGAAGATTCCAAACATACTCTCCGTTATTCTCTCAAGACTTTGTGCCCACCACTTTTGCTATTCCCGACCACCGATAAATCCTTATGGATAACTCCTTACATTTTTCGTTCATACCATCGTTCCCAGTTGCCCCTGAAAACTTCTCCGATATTCCGAGAATCCCTTATGCCCACCGCTTTGCAGCTCTTTTCTGCATTAATACCCCTACGGATAATTCCTCGCACATAACGAGTATCCTCTCATCACTAGTTGTTCATGTGTTTCACACGGATCTTCAAAAATACTATTCGACCTCCCAAAAATCCTTAGCAGCTTGTTGCTCTTGAAATTCTTGCTTGCTTGCATTATGGTTAATCCCATAAGTATAGTAATCTTATTGACAGCCTCTGTCATTAACATTTTGAGTCTGTTGATTCAATATGTTGTGAATGCTTGCAATCCTCATCTGAATCCTTATATTCATCCTTCTAGCTCAGACATCATTTTAGACATGAGTTGGATCTCGGCCAATCAAATTGCCATTGATTGTACCGCTAAGGCTATTCAAGTTATCCATCCCTAATCAGAGTGTTGCTTCTGATCCCTTGTCTTGGAATTCATAATTCCTTTGCATTTGAGCTTTGAGTTAGTCTGTTGTTTCTATAATCTGATCTCATCGCATTCTTTCTTCCTCTGATTGAGTACCGATGCTCACATCAGATCCCTTGTGGACCACCAGACCCTTTGTCGGATTTTATCCGACAACGTCCTTCATATTCAATAAGCTTGTGAGTCTTTCCTTGGATACATGATGCCTTTGGTAAATTGTATCCTCTGCTTTCTCAAGCATGCTCTACTATCGAGCTTGTGTTATTTATTCTTGAAATTTGTGGTATATTGCTCCTAAGATGCCCCGATGGGTTGAACCTATGCCTTCCCCCAAACCGTATGAACCCGAAAGTTTTTAACGAGTCATACTCTTCTGTTGCTTCGCCAAATAAAATTTCAACACTACAATTTTTTTTTTGAAATGAGAAGTGAATGATAGGTTATGGATTGCAGAAGTGGGAGTCGGCCTTGAACCTTTGTGTTCAGGCCCATGGACACGATGTGGAACTTGTCATGGAAGCTTCTTGCTAAATATTTAATCATTTGAATAACTCTTCCGGTGTCGTTATTTTGGATCCCTGATAGCAATGGTTCCGACCATGCTAACTTTATTTAATATATTTCTGGAAGAAAACCATCCGAGTGCCTCATCTATTTTGACCAGGTTAAAGTATCTAATATCGCAAGTCAACGATCTAGTTCGGTTACTATCCTGGTCTACCTTTGAGTTTTACCTCTGTTATCTTGAAAATATCACGGAACTACATAACTTCTTATGAGTTTTTCATCAACTATTATTCTCGCTGATTCTAGATTTTTCCCCGGGTTTTGAGTTATTAGTTACTTGAGAACATCGATAAGTGAATCCATTCCACACTCCGATTCAATAACTCTAAGTAATTTTCGTTGCTTACGAGTTTAATAATCCTTCAAGTCATTCCTAGCCTGGTCGGCTATATCATTGTCATGCTAAATTTTTACTATGCTACCTGGTCCTTCTCGGAGCACAATTTTCAACGATGGGTTAAGCCTGCGTCGGTCTTCCTCGTCATATCATTTCGCCTTGAACATCAAGCTTGATTTCGAGTTAGTGTTGTAACCGTGGTTCCACTAACCTTGCGCTTCATCATTCCTTTGACTTGATGCCATTGCTGATCGATTACATCTTCATGAAATCTCTCGACAAATGTGTCGTGGTCGTCATCAACAATCTGAGCTCTTCTAGGATATCAATCGACCTCATGACGAGAAATACCATCCTTGCCCCTCGATGATTTGTGTCATCACCGGCAATATTCTTGCCTTTCCCCCCAACACAAACTTGTTCATGTTTTGTGTTGTATCTTGTTTTCCTTGCTATCTAGTTTGTATTATGTTCTACCTTGAAGTATTACCATCTTTTATGTCAAGGATGTTGTGAGAGTTGCTCCACCTCTTGAGAATTCGGGGTATAGTGATACTCCTCACCATCACCATTCCTTCTTGGTCCCCGTGTTGATTCTAACTGGGATACCAACAAGTGAACGATGCTGCTTGGATTTTGTACTCCTAGCAACCCTATTGCTTGTAAGTCAATGAACAATAGTTTCATTCTTTGTGTGTTGATTATCAAATCACCACACTAACATTTATCATGCTACCTTAGCCCTTATTTCGGGTGCACCTTTCAACCAATGTTTGCTCGTGGATGTTCTCCTTGAGCATACATCATTATATCATTTGATGTGACAAATGTTATCTCCTTGTTCACCTAATTGTGGAAATCCATCTTTGAAAATCTTGATGGATTGATGCTGAGTTCACCAGCTACTTCCTCATCCCCTCCTTGGTTAAATGATGAACTCTTATTTCAGAACTCGCTTCCATAGTTCATTTCCCGAGAAACTTATAATGACATCTCGTCAAAATGTGTTGCGCCTTTCCTTCTTAGGCATCCTGAGCCTGAGGTATCCCGACACCAATCAGATTTGAATCTTGGTCAGATATGATGGTTGGAACATATTCCCAAGAGTTATAACATTGGTCTTTTATATGACCTGGTAAGATGATGTCATGCCTAGCACACCTGGCCATAGGACCTATTGTTATAGTTCCCTTCTTAGAAAGGTTAGCGATTCTTCCATGAGGAAATCATAAGACTTATTCTATAAGTTGTTCCTGATGAATCCTTTGTGTATCCAAGTCCGACCCTTGCTTGAAGACCATGTGAGGGAGTCCTGGACTAAGGGGTCCTCGGGCGTCCGGCCTGTTATCCATGGGGCGGACTGATGGGCTGTGAAGACATGAATGCCGAAGAATGTACCTGTGTCCGGATTGGACTCTCCTTGGCGTGGAAGGAAAGCTTGCGACCGACTATGAAGATTCCTTCTTATGTAACCGACTCTATGTAAACCCTAGATCCCCTTGGTGTCTATATAAACCGGAGGGGTTACTCTGAAAAGGATATACTCATTACCATAGTCATACATGCTAGTCTTTTAGGGTTTAGCCATTACGATCTCGTGGTAGATCAACTCTTGTAATACTCATATTCATAAATATCAATCAAGCCGGAAGTAGGGTAATACCTCCATAGAGAGGGCCCGAACCTGGGTAAACATCGTGTCCTCGTCTCCTGTTACCATCGATCCTAGACGCACGGTTCGGGACCCCCTACCCGAGATCCGCCGATTTTGACACCGACATTGGTGCTTTCATTGAGAGTTCCACAGTGACGTCAACGAAAAGTTCGATGGCTCCTTCAATCATCTATAGTGATGCTGTCCAAGGAGAAACCTTTCACCCCAGACAGATTTTCGTGTTCGGCGGTTTCGTAATGCGGGCCAACTCACTTGGCCATCTGGAGCAGACCGATAGCTACGCCCCTAGCCACCAGGTCAGATTTGGAAGCTTGAACTACGTCGCGGATATCCGTGGAGACTTGATGTTCAATGGATTTGAGACCGCAGCGATCGCTCCCCCTCGCCCCGATGAACATGACTTAAATCTGTCATCGGATCACATCCAGGAGATGGTCCATGTTGCTGCAACAGCCTTAGAACCAGAGCAGATCATGCCATCCGAGGCCACAGAGTCCGCAGCGTTGGAACTACACACGGACTCGGCACCCCGCAATATTTGCGTGAATGGAACTCCGGACTCGTCTCTGACTATAAGTTCCGGACCGGGTACGCCTGCGGACACTGAGCTGGATCGGTTGTCGGTTTTTGAATTTAGCGCCGCAGACATCTTCAAGCACTCACCTTTGGGTGATGTGCTAAACTCTTTAAAGAACTTGTCCATAGAGAAGGACTCACAGCTGAACTATGTTCGGTTCAAGCCAGAGGCTGATGATGGGAAATTTCTCTTCCCACCCGCCACCCACTTCATAGCCACTGTTGATGACGTAACCGACGTGCTTGATTACGGCTCCGAAGACATCGACGGTATGGACGACGATGCCGACCAGGAGCAATTCCAAGACACGCCATTTACTGGACGTTGGACGGCCACCTCTTCGTACGATGTGTACATGGTCGACACACCTAAAAAAACTAGCGACGATGACAAAGGAGATCCAGTTGCGAATAAACCTTCTGAGACACAGTCCAAGCGCCGACGCCCTAAACGCCGCTCTAAGCCTCGTCGCTCAAAAGATGATGTCACTGGCACCGGAGAAAATAGTACTCCGGGCGATGCCGAAAACAATGAAGACCCTGTCGGGGCTACATCCGAACAGGAGGAACAAGACAACGGGCAAGATAACCCTGATAAACAGGCCATGCCCAATGACCCAGATGATGATAGTTATCGTCCAGTCTCCGAGGATGATGAGAGCCTCGGCAATGAGGAC
The DNA here is from genome assembly GCF_056163025.1 of Triticum urartu. Classification (NCBI taxonomy): domain Eukaryota; kingdom Viridiplantae; phylum Streptophyta; class Magnoliopsida; order Poales; family Poaceae; genus Triticum; species Triticum urartu. The sequence continues at coordinate 340,610,295 of NC_141873.1, read as the reverse complement.
TTCATCGTGCCTGAGGCACCCCTTGAACAGGAGCTCTTCAAACGCCAGCTAATAGCCACTGCCAGAAGCCTGAAGAAGAAGTAGCAGCAGCTCCAAGCTGGCCAAGACCTGCTCATTAACAGGTGGACTGACGTCCTAGCAGCCGAAGAATACGTCCTCGAGCACCCAGCCAAGAGTTACCCAAAGCGTATACTGCTACCTCAGTTCGATGAGGAAGCACCAGATCCCATACCTCCCTCACGCAATGCGGAGCGACCACCACGTGGTCGGGATATTGCGGTGAACCGACCACCCCGCAGTCGGGATAAAACGGCAACTCAGGCCGAACAACAGCCCGCCCCACCGCCTCGCAAAAACAGGGACAGAACAGCTTGGGACCATACATACGACCTTCGGCAGTATCTGGACAGTAGAGCAGGACACACCAGATCAATCTACGGATCGCGAGGACGCTTCCCGACTCGGGATGACGGCTACCTATTCGGACGTGACAAACCTAGTCACACCCGGGCCGATAACGCAGACGGACTTCATCGGAGGTGCGCCGTGACGCGGCCCGATATAGAGGTGTCGCACACCCTCTCTGCTTCACAGATGAGGTGCTGGATCATGAATTCCCCGAGGGGTTCAAGCCCGTCAATATTGAATCATACGACGGAACAACCGATCCCGCAGTGTGGATTGAGGACTTTATTCTCCACATCCACATGGCCCGTGGAGACGACCCCCACGCCATCAAATACATCCCATTAAAGCTCAAAGGGCCAGCTCTACACTGGCTAAATAGCCTGCCCAAGAATTCCATCGGCAGCTGGGAGGACTTGGAAGAGGCCTTCCTTGACAACTTCCAAGGTACATATGTCCGGCCACCCGATGCCGACAACTTAAGACACATAGTTCAACAACCTGGAGAATCAGCCAGAAAATTCTGGACTAGGTTCCTAACCAAAAAGAACCAGATTGTTGACTGTCCGGATGCCGAAGCCCTAGCGGCCTTTAAAAATAGCATCAGTGACGAATGGCTAGCACGCCACCTTGGCCAAGAAAAGCCGAAGTCCATGGCAGCCCTTACGGCATTCATGACCCGCTTTTGCGCGGGTGAGGACAGCTGGCTGGCTCGTAGCAAAAACACAGCCAGCGAGACAGGCCCCTCCGAGGCCAATAACAGCTCCGGCAAGCTCCGGCGCAATAGACACAAACGCCGAAGCAATGGCAACAACACCAATGACACCACCGTTAATGCCGGATTCAGCGGCTCCAAGTCCAGCCAGCGAAAGAAGCCCTACAAAAGGAACAGTGAGGGACCATCCAGCCTGGATCGCATACTCGATCGTCTGTGCCAAATACATGGTACCCCAGATAAACAAGCCAATCACACCAACAGAGACTGTTGGGTTTTCAAACAGGCTGGCAAGTTAAATGCCGAAAACAAAGAAAAGGGATCACAAAGTGAGGACGAGGACGAAGAGCCCCGGCAGCCGAACACTGGGGGGCAGAAGAAATTCCCCCTCAAGTCAAAACAGTGAACATGATATACGCTACACACATCCCCAAAAGGGAGCGCAAGCGAGCACTTAGGGACGTCTATGCGGTAGAGCCAGTCGCCCCAAAATTCAATCTGTGGTCGTTGTTCCGGATCACCTTCGATCGTCGAGATCACCCAACTAGTATTCGCCATGGCGGTTCAGCCACACTAGTCCTCGACCCAATTATCGACGGGTTTCACCTAACACGTGTCCTAATGGACGGTGGTAGCAGCCTAACCTGCTTTATCAGGACATAGTGCGAAAGATGGGCATTAACCCCTCACGAATGAAACCAACAAAGACTACCTTTAAAGGAGTCATACCAGGCGTAGAGGCCCGCTGTATGGTCTCAATCATGCTGGAGGTGGTCTTTGGTTCTCCGGACAACTTCCGAAGCGAGGAGTTAATCTTCGATATCGTCCCCTTCCGCAGCGGCTACCACGCACTGCTTGGATGAACCGCGTTTGCTAGATTCAATGCAGTGCCACACTATGCTTATCTCAAGCTCAAGATGCCCGGTCCACGCAGCGTCATAACAGTCAATGGCAATACTGAACGCTCCCTCCGAACAGAGGAGCACACCACCGCCCTAGCAGCAGAGGTACAGAGCGGCCTTTTCAAGCAGCACCATAGTACGGCTGTCGAGCCCCTGGACATCATTAAGAGGTTCCGGACTACACTTCAACAGGACAGCACGGATCGTCAAGAGCTCGATTAGCAATTCAGCCTCCGTCCCAGTCCCGATGAAGTAGTGGCATCCGTACCACGTGTACATAATTACGCACTCGAAATTCTATGGACATCGATGGAGGCACAAGCCAGCCCGGGATCTACAGTTCGGTCAGACCGATCCCGGACACACATATAACTTTACTATCTCCTTTTCCCCGTTTTCAGGTTTCTCTTATGCGGGCCTCCTTTGACGGCCTGATTAATGGTCCTGTCAAAGGATAAACACACCAGATTGACACGGAGCACAGGCGTACATGGGAAGCCCTAGAGGCTAACTAAACGATTACTCTATCCGTTTTCAGGACCCACACGCAGCTCGCCTTTAGTCGCGGCATGTCAAATAGCCGGTTTCTTATTGCATTATTTTGTACCAATGTGCTTGGACGCATTAACCCAACTATAATGGAAACAATTCATGATCCAAGTTCAAGGGCCCCAGATCCTATCTCTGTTCTCCCTCTGTTTTCCTTTAAATTACTTATTTCCTAGCAACCATACATTTCATATTTGACAGGGGCTCCCCATCGCCCCACGATACGGCAACAAAGTCCGAACAATCCTTAAAGATAAGTTCGGCACCCCGAACTTAGCATTATATGCATTGGCTCCGAATCATGTCTTTGGTCAATAGTTGGGTTGCCTAGCTCCTGTGCTTGCTACCCTATGTTTCACTAAATCGGCTAGGGTAGTAAAGGGAGAACTGTTGCGATTGTGCCCTGATCTAAACCGGATGAGCACCTAGTAGAGAAAGCCAAAAACTGACTGTCATGATGCGGCGAGAGCCGGTCAGCTGTTCGAGGGTTAAAAATCGTTGGAGATTTTTTCCGCATTATGCGAAAGATTGGCACTTCCCGATCAGATGCTGACAGCACCCTGGTTTGAACCAGGGGCTGCGCCCATGCTTTATTATAATACTCCTATGGCTAAGTGAGGGCGTTTAAGCCGTATAGTCTGATTGCCTTGTTCGTTGTGCTAAACAACTCCTTCAAGGACCATTTAATTGGATCAAGATTGTTTAGATTCCATCCCGAACACCTCCGTACTACCTACATGAGGGCAGAAGCCGCCGACTGGCCAACCCTTGGATTACATACAACAGGGCCGCACAGGAGGAAACAATTAAAGCATAACAAAATTACATTACAAAACAGGCTTTGTTTTTCATAATACAAGGCAAAGACAACACGAATACATTTATTCAAATACAATGTCCTGCGAACATTGTGCTGCCGCAAGGCGAGACCCCTCCAGGACATCCGCAAAATACAGTTCAGGTGTGTGGTGCTCCTTGCCCTCCGGTGGCCATCTGGTCACCTCGACGGCATCCATCTTCGCCCACCACATCTTGCAACGGGTGAAGGCCATGCGAGCACCTTCAATGCGGGCCGAGCGCTTGACGATGTCCAGCCGAGGACAGGCATTCACCATCTGCCTCACGAGTCCGAAGTAGCTGCCTGGCATAGCTTCGGCTGGCCATAGCCGGATTATCAAATCCTTAATGGCTAGTTTGGCCACCCTATGCAGCTCCACCAGCTGTTTCAGCTGATCGGTGAAGAACACGGGATGCTCTGGTGCCGCATACTATGACCAGAATAGCTTCTCCGTAGAACCCCCTCCTTTGGCTCGATAGAACTCCGCGGTGTTTGATACACTGCGTGGTAAATCCGCAAAAGCGCCTGGGGAACTCCGAACCCGGGTTAGTAAAAGGTACTGCTTCTCCGCATAGTTGCTTTGCATCTTAAATGCCTTACCCGTCGTGATCTTCTTGGCCTCCTGGATCTCCTGGAGGGCGACCTGGGCCTCATTCCGTGCGGTCTCCGCGCTCTGACGAGCCTTGGCGAGTTCGGCCCCTTGAACCGACGCATCATGCTCCAAGGCCTCGCATTTTTTCACCACATCCTGGAGCTCCTGCTAGACTTCTTTGACCCGGGCCTTGAGCTTCTTATGGGCGCCTTGCTGCTGGACAGCCTTCTCCTCTGCCTCGCCTAGGGCCTCGACCTCGGTCGCGGCTCCTACACATATTACGACACCGCGGTCAATATACAGCGCCTACTCCTTCCGAACACACAACAAGGCGTCACTCACCTTGCTTCTCCTGGAGCCGGACCCTAACCTCGCCGAGCTCGTTCTCGGTCCGCTCCGGCCTCTGCCTCAGTTTAGAGACTTCGGCAGCATGCGAGGTTGCGGCCAACAGCGACGCCTGCTTATCCATCCATATTACGTTAGTCTCCTATAACAAAAGATTGATCCTCTATCCGGTTCTTCTTGCCGAACACCGGACAGTGTCTCAAGGGCTACTGTCTACACGGGGTTTTTCTCTTTCTTACCTCAAAACCTGTCAGCAGCTTGCTGCAGGCTTCATTCAGTCCACTCTTGGCGGATTGAAACTTCTCGATCACCACACCCATAAGGACACAGTGCTCGTCCATGACGGAGGCGCCTCAAAGCGCCTCCATCAGGTTATCCGGTACCCCCGGATGGACAAGGGCCACCGGTGGAAGCGGCGCACCCCCCCCCCCTCCTTCAAAGGGGGCTGCTTGCCCGACTCCAGAGCCATGTGGGTCTCCGGAATCGTATTCGGCTGAGGGCCGAACTGGATGCGGCCCTCTTCGCCAGTCTCCATGGGGATCGGCTCCCCCATGTGTCCGGCAGTGGAGGTCTCGCCTTGTGGCACCTCCCGGACAGCGTCCTGGGCTCCTCCCCGGTTCGGAGCGGTCCTGCAGGATAACACTTCGGTGTCGTCCCTGGCCCCGGGGGAATAAGCAGGCAGTGGTGACATGCTCGCCATCTCCGACGGAGCCAACGAACCTCCAGATGAGGATCGCTGGATAAGGTCGTGGGCCAGACTACAATAGTGCAATTAACTATGTCGGGAAAATGAGGAGAAAGGGTCGGATGCGCGCATGAGCGAGCCATGTCACTTACGATGCAGCCTAGGGCTTAGCGCGGGGGCGTCGTTCTGGACTGCTGTCAACGTCCCACGCGGTGTTGACCGCTGGAATGCCCTTCCCCTTCTTGGGCGTTTTCCCCTCCGGATGCGCCGAAGCCGTCCTCTTCTTCTTCCTCTCCTCAGGGGGAGGGTTGTTTTCCTCCTCCTCCTCTTCCTCGCCATTGTCCTCGGGGATAGAGGAATGAGCTTCGTCGTCTTCGGACGTCATGTCCGAAGTGCCCTTGCGACGGGGGCCACTCTTGGCCCCCTTGGCCTTCTTCTCCGGCGCCTTATAAGGCGTCGGCACCAGCATCTTCGCTAGACGTGGGATGACTGGTTCTTCAGGCAGTGGAGCCAGACACTGGATCCGCTTCGCCCTCTCCATCCAGTCCAGAAAAGGCAATGATAAACTCAGACATCGTCCTCGAAACAATCAAGTTGGGGATACATCAAAAATGACATACCTCGTTGGCGGGGTGTTTACAATCGTGACCACGGTTTGAATCCGTGGCCGGTGGCTTCTCGTTTCCCTTAAAGAGCAGCTTCCAAGCATCTTCGTGGGTGTTTTCGAAGAGCCTCACCAGGGTTTGATGCTTATTCGGATTAAAATCCCACAGAGGGCGACTTCTATGCTGGCAGGGGAGAATCCGGCGAACTAGCATCACCTGGATTACATCGATGAGCTTGACATCCTTGGCTATCATGCTCTGGACGCACGTTTGCAACGCTATCAGCTCATCGGGCGAGCACCAGTCTGGACTCTTCTCGACCCAGGAGGTGAGTCGCATGGGAGCACCGGAGCAGAATTCGGCAGCAGCGGCCCAGGTGGTGCCGCGGGGTTCTGTGATGTAGAACCATTGTCTCTGCCACTCCTTTACTGTCTCCACAAAGGTGCCTTTCGGCCAGGAGACATTGGGTAGCTTGCTCACCATGGCTCCTCCACACTCCGCGTGCTGGCCATCCACCACCTTCGGCTTCACATTGAAGACTTTGAGCCACTCCCCGAAGTGGGGATGGATACGGAGGAAGGCCTCACACACGACTACGAACACTGATATGTTAAGGAAGGAATTCAGGGACAGATCATGGAAATCTATCCCGTAATAATACATCAACCTGCGAACGAAAGGGTGGAGCGGAAACCCTAGCCCGCAGAAGAAATGGGGGGTGAACACTACCCTCTCGGTGGGCTTCGGCGTGGGGACGACCTGTCCCTCGGCCGGCAGGCGGTGGGCGATCTCCTTCGCCAGATAATCGGTCACCTGAAGCTCAGTAATGTCCTCCTCCTTGACGGAGGAGACCATCCACTTGCCCTGGCCTCCGGATCCGGACATGGTTGCTTGAGTGGAAAGGAGATGAGAACTTGGGCGCTGGAGCTCGAGATCGGAAGGGCGGAGACAGAGAGAAAGCGTGAGAGGGGAAGAGGTAATCCTTATCCCCTTATAAAGGCCCTGAATATCAAGCGCCTCCTCCCTCGCCTTAGGATTCGCCTATTCCCAAGGGCCGTATAAACGACACGGTTGGATTACCCATACCCGCATAGATGAGAATCCCACGATAAGGGGACACGATCTCTGCTTTGACAAGACGTTCCAATGGCAACCGTGTCTCAGGACGTGGAACGTCAAACACAAAAGCGGTTTGGAATTATGACTGGTCAAACGTGATGTCATGTTGTAAAAATCTATCAGCATATTAGACTCGTGTAAGAATGTATTCTCTCTGCGGTTAGGTATGGTGTGTGTGACGCGTCTGGATACTATCATCGCATCTGAAGACTATCTTGAAGTTCGGATAGAAGGGAACCCGCCTTGCAATGCCGAAGACAATCTACACGCCAGACTCCTCGTCATTGAAGCCAGGTTTAGGGGCTACTGAGGGAGTCCTAGACTAAGGGGTCCTCGGGCGTCCGGACTGTTATCCATGGCCAAACTGATGGGCTGTGAAGACATGAAGGCCGAAGACTATACTTGTGCCCGGATTGGACTCTCCTTGGCGTGGAAGGCAAGCTTGGCGACCGACTATGAAGATTCCTTCTTATGTGACTATGTAAACCCTAGATCCCCTTGGTGTCTATATAAAGTGGAGGGGTTAGTCCGGAAAGGATATACTCATTACCATAGTCATACAGGCTAGACTTCTAGGGTTTAGACATTACGATCTCGTGGTAGATCAACTCTTTAGTACTCATATTCATCAAGATCAATCAAGCAGGAAGTAGGGTATTACCTCCATAGAGAGGGCCCGAACCTGGGTAAACATCGTGTCCCCCGTCTCCTGTTACCATTGATCCTAGACGCACAGTTCGGGACCCCCTACCCGAGATCCGCCGGTTTTGACACCGACACCATGTCAATGCTACCTCGAAGCATGTCTGTGGTACTCTGATTTTCAAGAAGAACATTTGAAGCACGATGCTAAAATTTTCTTGGTCAATTATCCAAACACCGTTGTTTGGGTTATGTCATGAAATTCCTCTCCCCTTACCTAAATGGTTTTCTACTTCTATCCTGTCAGTGTCATGGATATCATGCTATGTTTGTCCTTGTGAAGGATATACCCCTGAAATATGTGTTAAACACATATTTCCTTTCCATTGTTCTGTTAATTTGATATAATCATATTATCATTTCTATTGTTTGGTTTAACCTTTCTTGAGGTCTATATGATCTAAGTAGTAATATCCTCCTGCTTATGTAAACACCTCGGTGTACAATTCTGTAAGCAAGACGCTGTTACTATTGTTGATGACATTCTGGTAGCCATCGATGGATGAGAACTTTGCCTATTGGTCCACCTCGTTCTACGAGCAGGAAAATGGTTCTCTTCGTCCCACTCCCTTGGTACCGACGTTGTTGCTGACATAACTGACATGCCTTGCTATCATGATCGTGCAAGATGTCACCGCTCCTCCTACTTTTAACCCACATGGTGCACCCATAACCACAGCTCCCTAGGATAGAAACTTGACTCTCATATACGCCCCTGTTGCCAAAGATATTCCTCGCGCTTGGCTCCGTATGTAAGTCATGAGCCACCTTCCTAGAGATGATCTACTCTTGTATCAAATGCATCACTTATTTTCGTTGCCCTGAACCCCTTTCACCTTCAGATTAGACATCAAACGATTGTCTGCCCGCTTGACACTTCATATTGTATCTCATTACTTTGCTCTCGATGCGCTTCATTTGCTCAACTAAAGAGTTACTCATGCGCTCGTTCATGGGATAGCTCCCATATGATTTTCCTTTTATAGCATTCTATCGTTGTCCAGTTGCCCCTTACCTATTCGTAACTACGATGGAGTTCACGAAGAAAGGCTGATGACTTTCATCATGATTGTTGGAAATATGCCCTAGAGGCAATAATAAATTAGTTATTATTATATAATATTTCATTGTTCATGATAATCGTTTATTATCCATGCTAGAATTGTATTAATAGGAAACTCAGATACATGTGTGGATACATAGACAACACCATGTCCCTAGTAAGCCTCTAATTGACTAGCTCGTTGATCAATAGATGGTTACGGTTTCCTAACCATGGACATTGGATGTCGTTGATAACGGGATCACATCATTAGGAGAATGATGTGATGGACAAGACCCAATCCTAAGCCTAGCACAAGATCGTGTAGTTCGTATGCTAAAGCTTTTCTAATGTCAAGTATCATTTCCTTAGACCATGAGATTGTGCCAACTCCCGGATACCGTAGGAGTGCTTTGGGTGTGCCAAACGTCACAACGTAACTGGGTGGCTATAAAGGTGCACTACGGGTATCTCCAAAAGTGTCTGTTGGGTTGGCACGAATCGAGACTGGGATTTGTCACTCCGTGTAAACGGAGAGGTATCTCTGGGCCCACTCAGTAGGACATCATCATAATGTGCACAATGTGATCAAGGAGTTGATCACGGGATGATGTGTTACGAAACGAGTAAAGATACTTGCCGGTAACGAGATTGAACAAGGTATCGGGATACCGACGATCAAATCTCGGGCAAGTATCGTATCGATAGACAAAGGGAATTGTATACGGGATTGATTGAATCCTTGACATCGTGGTTCATCTGATGAGATCATCATGGAGCATGTGGGAGCCAACATGGGTATCCAGATCCCGCTGTTGGTTATTGACCGGAGAGTTGTCTCGGCCATGTCTGCATGACTCCTGAACCCGTAGGGTCTACACACTTAAGGTTTGATGACGCTAGGGTTATAGGGAAAGTATGTACGCGGTTACCGAATGTTGTTCGGAGTCCCGGATGAGATCCCGGACGTCACGAGGAGTTCTGGAATGGTCCGGAGGTAAAGATTGATATATAGGAAGTATGGTTTTGGCCACCGGAAGTGTTCCGGGCATCACCGGTAGTGTACCGGGACCACCGGAGGGGTCCGGGGGTCCACCGGGAGGGGCCACGGGCCCCGGCCCCTAGGTGGGCTGGGGCGCCTCCCCACCAAGGCCCATGCTCCTAGAGAGAAGAGGGGGCAAACCCTAAGGGCAGATGGGCCCTAAGGCCCATGCCTGGTGCGCCTCCCTCTCCCCCCACTTGGCCGCCACCCCAGATGTGGATTGGGGCTGCCGCCACCCCTAGGGTGGAAACCCTAGGTGGGGCCGCAGCCCTCCCTCTCCCCCTATATATAGTGGAGGCAAAGGGGCAGCCCAACACACGAAGTTCTTCCCATGTTGGCTCAGCCCTACCCCTCTCCCTCCTCGTCTCTCGTAATGCTTGGCGAAGCCCTGCTGGAGTCCCGCGCTCCTCCACCATCACCACGCCGCCGTGCTACTGCTGGATGGAGTCTTCCCAAACCTCTCCTTCTCCCCTTGCTGGATCAAGGCGTAGGAGACGTCACCAGGCTGCACGTGTGTTGAACGCGGAGGCGCCGTGGTTCGGCGCTTAGATCGGAATCAACCGCGATCTGAATCGCTGCGAGTACGACTCCTTCATCCGCGTTCTTACAACGCTTCCGCTTAGCGGTCTACAAGGGTATGTAGATGCACTCTCCTTCCCCTCGTTGCTAGATTGCTCCATAGATTGATCTTGGTGATACGTAGAAAATTTTAAATTTCTGCTACGATCCCCAATAGTGGCATCATGAGCCAGGTTTATGCGTAGTTTCTATGCACGAGTAGAACACAAAGCAGTTGTGGGCGTCGATATTGTCAATTTACTTGCCGTTACTAGTCTTATCTTGATTCGGTGGCATCGTGGGATGAAGCGGCCCAGACCGACCTTACACGTACGATAACTTACGTGAGACTGGTTCCACCGACAGACATGCACTAGTTGCATAAGGTGGCTAGCGGGTGTCTGTCTCTCCCACTTTAGTCGGATCGGATTCGATGAAAAGGGTCCTTATGAAGGGTAAATATAAATTGGCATATCATGTTGTGGTTTTGGCATAGGTAAGAAACGTTCTTGCTAGAAACCTATAGCAGCCACGTAAAAACTTGCAACAACAATTAGAGGATGTCTAACTTGTTTTTGCAACATGTGCCGTGTGATGTGATATGGCCAAAAGGATGTGATGAATGATATATGTGATGTATGAGATTGATGATGTTCTTGTAATAGGAATCACGACTTGCATGTCGATGAGTATAACAACCGGCAGGAGCCATAGGAGTTGTCTTAATTTATTTATGACCTGTGTGTCAACATAAACGTCATGTAATTACTTTACTTTATTGCTAAAGAGTTAGCCCTGGTAGTAGAAGTAATAGATGACGAACTTCAAGAAGACACGATGATGGAGATCATGATGATGGAGATCATGGTGTCATGCCGGTGACAACGATGATCATGGAGCCCCGAAGATGGAGATCAAAAGGAGCAAAATGATATTGGCCATATCATGTCACTATTTGATTGCATGTGATGTTTATCATGTTTTACATCTTATTTGCTTAGAACGACGGTAGCTTAAATAAGATGATCCCTCACAATAATTTTAAGAAAGTGTTCCCCCTAACTGTGCACCGTTGCGAAGGTTCGTTGTTTCGAAGCACCACGTGATGATTGGGTGTGATAGATTCTAACGTTCGAATACAACGGGTGTAAGCCAGATTTACACACGCAATACACTTAGGTTGACTTGACGAGCCTAGCATGTACAGACATGGCCTCAGAACATGGAAGACCGAAAGGTCGAGCATGAGTCGTATAGAAGATACGATCAACATGAAGATGTTCACCGATGTTGACTAGTCTGTCTCACGTGATGATCGGACACGGCCTAGTTGACTCGGATTATGTTTCACTTAGATGACTAGAGGGATGTCTATCTGAGTGGGAGTTCATTAAATATTTTGATTAGATGAACTTAATTATCATGAACATAGTCCATATTGTCTTTGCAAATATGTTGTAGATAAATAGCTCACGTTGTAGCTCCCTGTTTCAATACGTTCCTAGAGAAAGACCAAGTTGAAAGATATTGTAAGCAATGATGCGGACTGGGTCCGTAGTCCGAGGAGTGTCCTCACTGCTACACAGAAGGCTTACATCTTTGATGCACCGCTCGATGTGCAAATCCCTACAACGTCGTCTGTGGATGTTGTGAACACCTGACAGACACGTCCTGATGACTACTTGATAGTTTAGTGCGCCATACTTTACGGCTTAGAATCGGGATTCCAATGATGTTTTGAACGCCATAAGACATATGAGATGTTCCAAGAGCTGAAATTGGGATTTTAGGCTCATGCCCGTGTTGAGAGGTATGCGACCTCTGACAAGTTCTTTTGCCAACAAGATGGAGGAGAATAGCTCAGCTAGTGAGCATGTGCTCGGAATGTCTGGGTGCTACAATCACTTAAATCAAGTTGGAGTTAAACTTCCAGATAAGATAGTGATTGATAGAGTTATCTAGACACTATCACTAAGCTACTAGATGTTCGTGATGAACTATGACATGCAAGGGATGGAGTTGATCCCGGAGCTGTTCGCGGTGCTTAAGACCGCAAAAGGTAGAAATCAAGAAGGTGCATCAAGTGTTGATGGTTCAACAAGACCACTGGTTTTAAGAAGGGCAAGGGCTAGAAGGGAAACTTCATGGATGGCAAACCAGTTGCCGCTCCAGTGAAGGAACCCAAGGTTGAACCCAAACCCGAGACTAAGTGCTTCTATTGTAAGGGGAACGGTCACTGGTAGCTGAATTACCCCAAATGCATGGTAGATAAGAAGGCTGGCAACTTCAAAAAAGTATATACATGTTATTAATGTGTACCTCACTAGTACTCCTGGTAGCACCTGGGTATTGGATACCGGTTCAGTTGCTATTATTGGTGACTTGAAGCAAAAGCTACGGACTAAACGGAGACTGGCTAAGGGCGAGGTGACGATGTGTGTTGGAAGTGTTTCCAAAGTTGATGAGATCACCATCGCACGCTCCATCTGCCTTCGGGATTAGTATTGAACCTAGATAAATGTTATCAGGTGTCTACGTTGAGCATGAATATGATTAGATCATATTCATTGCAATACGGTTATTCATTTAAGTTAGAGAATAATGGTTATTCTGTTTACATGAATAATACCTTTCATGGTCACGCACCCTATGTGAATGGTTCATTGAATCTCGGTCATGGTAATACGCATGTTCATGCCAAAAGATGTAGAGTTAATAATGATAGTACCACTTTCTTGTGGCACTGCCGCTTAAGTCATATTGGCGTAAGATGCATGAAGAAACTCCATGTCGATGGATGTTTGGAGTCACTTGATTTTGAATCGCTTGACACATGCGAGCCATGCCTCATGGGCAGGATGACTAAGACCCCGTTTTCAGGTACAATGAAACGGGCAAGTGACTTGTTGGAAATCATACATGCTGATGCGTGTGATCCAATGAGAATTGAAGCGGGTGGTGGATATCACTATTTTCTCATCTTCACTGGCGATTTGAGTAGATATAGGTACATTTACTTAATGAAGCACAAGTCTGAAACATTTGAAAAGTTCAAGCGATTTCAGAGTGAAGTTAAGAACCATCATAACAAGAAAATCAAATTCCTACGATCTGATCGATGAGAATTTCTGAGTTATGAGTTTGGCAATCACTTAAGACATTGTGGAATTGTTTCACAGTTGAAGCCACCTGGAACACCATAGGGTAATGGTGTGTCCAGACGTCGTAATCGAACCTTATGAGATATGGTGCAATCTATGATGTCTCTTACCGATCTACCGTTTTCATTTTGAGGATATGCGTTAGAGACAGCTGCATTCACTTTAGATAGGACACCATCTAAGTCCGTTGAGACGACGTCATATGAATATGGTTTGGCAAGAAACCAAAATTGTCGTTTCTTAATGTTTGGGGCTGCGATGCTTAAGGCTTCAGCCGGAGAAGCTCGAACCCAAAAGCGGACAAACACATCTTCATAGGATACCCAAAGGTGACAGTTGGGTATACCTTCTATCTCAGATCCAAGGGCAAATTGTTTGTCGCTAAGAACGGGTCCTTTATCGAGAAGGAGTTTCTCTCAAAAGAATTGAGTGGGAGGAAGATAGAACTTGATGAGGTTGTCAAACCTTTCTTTCAACCAGAGAGTGATGCAACACAGAAAGATGTTTTCTGTGGCGCCTACACCTGTTGAAGAGGAAGTTAATGATAGTGATCATGAAGCTTCGGATCAAGTTTCTATCGAACCTCGTAGGTCGACAAGGATATGTACTACTCCTGAGTGGTACGGTAATCCTGTCTTAGATATCATGTTGTTAGACAACAATGAACCTACGAGCTATGGAGAAGCGATGGTGGGCCCGTATTCCGACAAATGGTTAGAAGCCATGAAATCCGAGATAGGATCCATGTATCAGAACAAAGTATGGACTTTGGTGGACTTGCCCGATGATCGGCAAGCCATTGAGATAAATGGATCTTTAAGAAGAAGACGGACATGGACGGTAATGTTACCGTCTATGAAGCTCGATTTGTGGGAAAGAGTCTTTTCACAAGTTCAAGGAGTTGACTACGATGAGAATTTCTCACCCGTAGCGATGCTTAAGTCTGTCGGAATCATGTTAGCATTAGCTGTATTTTTCGATTATGAAATCTGACAAATGGATGTCAAAACAAGTTTTCTTACCAGTTTTCGTAAGAAAAAGTTGTATGTGATACAATAAAAGGTTTTGTCGATCCTAAGGATGCTAAAAGGTATGCTGGCTCCAGCAATCCTTCTATGGACTAGAGCAAGCATCTCGGAGTCAGAATATATGCTTTGATAGAGTGATCAAAGCTTTTAGGTTTATACAATGTTTGCTAGAAACTTGTATTTACAAGAAAGTGAGTGGGAGCACTACAACATTTCTGATAAGTATATGTGGATGACATATTGTTGATCCGAAATAATGTAGAATTTATGGAAAGCATAAACGGTTGTTTGAAGAGTGTTTTTCAAAGGAAGACCCGGATAAAGCTGCTTACATATTGGGCATCAAGATCTATAGAGATAGATCAAGACGCCTGATGATACTTTCAAAGAACGCACACCTTGACATGTTTTTGAAGGATTTCAAAATAGATCAGTCGAACAAGGGGTTCTTACCTGAGTTGTAAGGTGTGAAGTTGAGTAAGACTCAAAGATTGACCACGGCAGAAGAAAGAGGAAGGACGAAGGTCCTCCCCTATGCTTTTGTCATAGGCTCTATACGGTATGCTATGCTGAGTACCGCACATGTTGTGTGCCTTGCCACATGTCTGGCAAGAGGGTACAAAGGTGATCTAGGAGTAGATCACCAGATAGCGGTCAAAAATTATCCTTAGAGGAATAAGGAAATGTTTCTCGGTTATCGAGGTGATAAAGAGTTCGACATAAAGAGTTACGTCGATGCAAGATTAACACCTATCCGGATAGCTCTGAGTAGAGATACCGGATACGTATAATGGAGCAACAATTTGGAATAGCTCCAAGTGGAACGTGGTAACAGCATCTATGATATGACATAAAGTTTTGCGAAATACATAGGGATCTGAATATGGCAGACCCGTTGACTACAACCTCTCTCACAAGCATAACATGATCAAACCCAGAACTCATTGAGTGTTAATCACATAGTGATGTGAACTAGATTAGTGACTCTAGTAAACTCTTTGGATGTTGGTCACATGGCGATGTGACCTGTGAGTGTTAATCACATGGCGATGTGAACTAGATTATTGACTCTAGTGCAAGTGGGAGACTGTTGGAAATATGCCCTAGAGGCAATAATAAATTAGTTATTATTATATCATATTTCATTGTTCATGATAATCGTTTATTATCCATGCTAGAATTGTATTGATAGGAAACTCAGATACATGTGTGGATACATAGACAACACCATGTCCCTAGTAAGCCTCTAGTTGACTAGCTCGTTGATCAATAGATGGTTACGGTTTCCTAACCATGGACATTGGATGTCGTTGATAACGGGATCACATCATTAGGAGAATGATGTGATGGACAAGACCATATCCTAAGCCTAGCACAAGATCGTGTAGTTCGTATGCTAAAGCTTTTCTAATGTCAAGTATCATTTCCTTAGACCATGAGATTGTGCAACTCCCGGATACCGTAGGAGTGCTTTGGGTGTGCCAAACGTCACAACGTAACTGGGTGGCTATAAAGGTGCACTACGGGTATCTCCAAAAGTGTCTGTTGGGTTGGCACGAATGGAGACTGGGATTTGTCACTCCGTGTAAACGGAGAGGTATCTCTGGGCCCACTCGGTAGGACATCATCATAATGTGCACAATGTGATCAAGGAGTTGATCACGGGATGATGTGTTACGGAACGAGTAAAGAGACTTGCCGGTAACGAGATTGAACAAGGTATCGGGATACCGACGATCGAATCTCGGGCAAGTATCGTACCGATAGACAAAGGGAATTGTATACGGGATTGATTGAATCCTTGACATCATGGTTCATCCGATGAGATCATCGTGGAGCATGTGGGAGCCAACATGGGTATCCAGATCCCGCTGTTGGTTATTGACCGGAGAGTTGTCTCGGCCATGTCTACATGACTCCCGAACCCGTAGGGTCTACACACTTAAGGTTCGATGACGCTAGGGTTATAGGGAAAGTATGTACGCGGTTACCGAATGTTGTTCGGAGTCCCGGATGAGATCCTGTACGTCATGAGGAGTTCCGAAATGGTCTGGAGGTAAAGATTGATATATAGGAAGTATGGTTTTGGCCACCGGAAGTGTTCCGGGCATCACCGGTAGTGTACCGGGTTAAGGAAATATGCCCTAGAGGCAATAATAAAGTTATTATTTATTTCCTTATATATCATGATAAAATTTTATTATTCATGCTAGAATTGTATTAACCGGAAACATAATACATGTGTGAATACATAGACAAACAAAGTGTCACTAGTATGCCTCTACTAGACTAGCTTGTTAATCAAAGATGGTTATGTTTCCTAACCATGGACAAAGAGTTGTCATTTTATTAACAGGATCACATCATTAGATGAATGATCTGATTGACATGACCCATTCCATTAGCTTAGCACCCGATCGTTTAGTATGTTGCTATTGCTTTCTTCATAACTTATACATGTTCCTATGACTATGAGATTATGCAACTCCCGTTTGCCGGAGGAACACTTTGTGTGCTACCAAACATCACAACGTAATTGGGTGATTATAAAGGAGCTCTACAGGTGTCTCCAAAGGTACATGTTGGGTTGACGTATTTCGAGATTAGGATTTGTCACTCCGATTGTCGGAGAGGTATCTCTGGGCCCTCTCGATAATGCACATCACTTAAGCCTTGCAAGCATTGCAACTAATGAGTTAGTTGCGGGATGATGTATTACAGAACGAGTAAAGAGACTTGCCGGTAACAAGATTGAACTAGGTATGGGATACCGACGATCGAATCTCGGGCAAGTAACATACCGATGACAAAGGGAACAACGTATGTTGTTATGCGGTCTGACCGATAAAAGATCTTCGTAGAATATGTAGGAGCCAATATGAGCATCCAGGTTCCGCTATTGGTTATTGACCGGAGACGTGTCTCGGTCATGTCTACATTGTTCTCGAACCCGTAGGGTCCGCACGCTTAAGGTTACGATGATAGTTATATTATGAGTTTATGCATTTTGATGTACTGAAGGTTGTTCGGAGTACCGGATGTGATCACGGACATGACGAGGAGTCTCGAAATGGTCGAGACATAAAGATTGATATATTGGAAGCCTATGTTTGGATATCGGAAGTGTTCCAGGTAAAATCGGGATTTTACCGGAGTACCGGGAGGTTACCAGAACCCCCCGGGAGGTATATGGGCCTTAGTGGGCCTTAGTGGAAGAGAGGAGAGGTGGCCAGAGATGGGCCGCGCGCCTCTCCCCCCCCCCTTGGTCCGAATTGGACAAGGAGAGGGGGCCGTCCCCCCTTCCTCCTCTCTCTCCTCTTTCTCCCCCTCCACGAATCCTATTCCAACTAGGAAAGTGGGGGAGTCCTACTCCCAGAGCGAGTAGGACTCCTCCTGGCGCGCCTCTCCTGGCCGGCCGGCCCCCCTCCCTTGAACCTTTATATACGGAGGTAGGGGCACCCCCTAGAGACACAAGTTGATCCACGTGATCATATTCTTAGCCGTGTGTGGTGCCCCCTTCCACCATAGTCCTCGATAATATTGTAGCGGTGCTTAGGCGAAGCCCTGCGACAGTAGTACATCAAGATCGTCACCACGCCGTCGTGCTGACGGAACTCTTCCCCGACACTTTGCTGGATCGGAGTCCGAGGATCGTCATCGAGCTGAACGTGTGCTAGAACTCAGAGGTGCCGTAGTTTCGGTGCTTGATCGGTCGGGCCGTGGAGACGTACGACTACATCAACCAAACGCTTCCGTTGTCGATCTACAAGGGTACGTAGATCATACTCTCCCCTCTCGTTGCTATGCATCACCATGATCTTGCGTGTGCGTAGAATTTTTTCTGAAATTACTACGTTCCCCAACAGTGGCATCCGAGCCTAGGTTTTATATGTTGATGTTATATGCACGAGTAGAACACAAGTGAGTTGTGGGCGATATAAGTCATACTGCTTACCAGCATGTCATACTTTGGTTCGGCGGTATTGTTGGACGAAGCGGCCCGGACCGACATTACGCTTACGCTTACGCGAGACCGGTTCTCCCGACGTGCTTTGCACATAGGTGGCTTGCGGGTGACAGTTTCTCCAACTTTAGTTGAACCGAGTGTGGCTAGGTCCGGTCCTTGCGAAGGTTAAACAGCACCAACTTGACAAACTATCGTTGTGGTTTTGATGCGTAGGTAAGATTGGTTCTTGCTTAAAGCCCGTAGCAGCCACGTAAAACATGCAACAACAAAGTAGAGGACGTCTAACTTGTTTTTGCAGGGCATGTTGTGATGTGATATGGTCAAGACATGATGCTAAATTTTATTGTATGAGAAGATCATGTTTTGTAACCGAGTTATCGGCAACTGGCAGGAGCCATATGGTTGTCGCTTTATTGTATGCAATGCAATCGCGCTGTAATGCTTTACTTTATCACTAAGCGGTAGCGATAGTCGTGGAAGCATAAGATTGGCGAGACGACAACGATACTACGATGGAGATCAAGGTGTCGCGCCGGTGACGATGGTGATCACGACGGTGCTTCGGAGATGGAGATCACAAGCACAAGATGATGATGGCCATATCATATCACTTATATTGATTGCATGTGATGTTTATCTTTTATGCATCTTATCTTGATTTGATTGACGGTAGCATTATAAGATGATCTCTCACTAAATTTCAAGATAAAAGTGTTCTCCCTGAGTATGCACCGTTGCCAAAGTTCGTCGTGCCCAGACACCACGTGATGATCGGGTGTGATAAGCTCTACGTCCATCTACAACGGGTGCAAGCCAGTTTTGCACACGCAGAATACTCAGGTTAAACTTGACGAGCCTAGCATATGCAGATATGGCCTCGGAACACTGAGATCGAAAGATCGAGCGTGAATCATATAGTAGATATGATCAACATAGCGATGTTCACCATTGAAAACTACTCCATTTCACGTGATGATCGGTTATGGTTTAGTTGATTTGGATCACGTGATCACTTAGATGATTAGAGGGATGTCTATCTAAGTGGGAGTTTAAGTAATATGATAACTTAGTACCTGATAGTATCTTGCTTGTTTATGTATGATTGTAGATAAATGGCCCGTGCTGTTGTTCCGTTGAATTTTAATGCGTTCCTTGAGAAAGCAAAGTTGAAAGATGATGGTAGCAATTACACGGACTGGGTCCGTAACTTGAGGATTATCCTCATTGCTGCACAGAAGAATTACGTCCTGGAAGCACCGCTAGGTGCCAGGCCTGCTGCTGGAGCAACACCAGATGTTGTGAACGTCTGGCAGAGCAAAGCTGATGACTACTCGATAGTTCAGTGTGCCATGCTTTACGGCTTAGAATCGGGACTTCAACGACGTTTTGAACGTCATGGAGCATATGAGATGTTCCAGGAGTTGAAGTTAATATTTCAAGCAAATGCCCGGATTGAGAGATATGAAGTCTACAATAAATTCTAGGGCCAATTCCAGTTCTGCCCCTAACTCGAACCCACTACTCAGTTTTGCCCCTAATTTTCAGGTATGCTCAGTTTTGCCCCACCGCCGTTAGTGTCACTTATAGAAATGCCCTTTTGCGCCGTTACCGTCCGGTCAAAGTACTTTGACCATCCAGAAAAAAATAGCAAAAAAATCAAAAAAATATGAAATTTGGTGGGATCGAAGATAGTCATGTCCGCAAGGCGCGTGCACATTTTTGTGTTGGTTGGACACTCCGGGAGCTCGTGGCAAAGGAAAACAAAAATAATTTATGCCTATGAACAGTAAATTCGAAAAAAATAGCAAAAAAGTTCAAAAAAAATTGAATTTATTTGGCGTCAAAGAGGCTTGAGTGCACAAAGTGCTTGCAAGTTTTGGTGATCAAATGACGTACGGGGCGCTCTAGAGAAAAAAAACAAAATAGTGCATTTTTTCAAAGTTTTTTTGAGCTAAAATTTGTTTTTTTTCTCCACGAGCTCCTACAATGTCCAAACACAACAAAAACGTGCACACATCTTGCGCACCTGAATATCTTGAGTCCCACGAAATTTCATATTTTTTTGATTTTTTTTCTTTTTTTTTGAATTTACTGCTCGCATGCGTACAAAATTTATGTTTTCCTTTGACACGAGCTCCCGGAGTGTCCGAACGGCATGAAAATGTGCACGCGCCTTGCGGACATGACTATCTTCGATCCCACCAAATTTCATATTTTTTTGATTTTTTTTGCTATTTTTTCAGGACGGTCAAAGACCTTTGACCGGACGGTAACGGCAGAGAAGGGCATTTCTATAAGTGAAACTAACGGCGGAGGGGCAAAACTGAGCATACCTAAAAATTAGGGGCAAAACTGAGTAGTGGGTTCCAGTTAAGGGCATAGATGTTAATGTCCCTAAATTCTATAGCTGTAAGATGGAGGAGAACAGTTCTGTCAGTGAGCATATACTCAAAATGTCTCGGTATAATACTCACTTGATTCAGATGGGAGTTAATCTTCCAGATGATTGCGTCATTGACAGAATTCTCCAATCACTGCCACCAAGCTACAAGAGCTTTGTGATGAACTATAATATGCAAGGGATGAATAAGACTATTCCCGAGCTCTTCGCAATGCTGAAAGCTGCGGAGGTAGAAATCAAGAAGGAGCATCAAGTGTTGATGGTTAACAAGACCACTAGTTTCAAGAAAAGGGGCAAAGGGAAGAAGAAGGGGAACTTCAAGAAGAAAAGCAAGCAAGTTGCTGATCAGGAGAAGAAACCCAAATCTGGACCTAAGCCTGAAACTGAGTGCTTCTACTGCAAGCAGACTGGTCACTGGAAGCGGAACTGCCCCAAGTATTTGGCGGATAAGAAGGATGGCAAGGTGAACAAAGGAATATGTGATATACATGTTATTGATGTGTACCTTACTAGAGCTCGCAGTAGCACCTGGGTATTTGATACTGGTTCTGTTGCTAATATTTGCAACTCGAAACAGGGACTACGGATTAAGCGAACACTGGCAAAGTACGAGGTGACGATGCGCGTGGGAAATGGTTCTAAAGTCGATGTGATCGCGGTCGGCACGCTACCTCTACATCTACCTTCGGGATTAATATTAGACCTAAATAATTGTTATTTGGTACCAGCGTTGAGCATGAACATTATATCTGGATCTTGTTTAAGGCGAGACGGTTATTCATTTAAATCAGAGAATAATGGTTGTTTTTTTATATGAGTAATATCTTTTATGGTCATGCACCTTTGAAGAGTGGTCTATTTTTGATGAATCTCGATAGTAGCAACACACCTATTCATAATGTTGAAGCCAAAAGATGCAGAGTTGATAATGATAGTGCAACTTATTTGTGGCACTACCGTTTAGGTCATATCGGTGTAAAGCGCATGAAGAAACTCCATACCGATGGACTTTTGGAACCTCTTGATTATGAATCACTTGGTACTTGCGAACCGTGCCTTATGGGCAAGATGACTAAAACACCGTTCTCCGGTACAATGGAGAGAGCAACAGATTTGTTAGACATCATACATACAGATGTATGTGGTCCGATGAATGTTGAGGCTCGTGGCGGATATCATTATTTTCTCACCTTCACAGATGATTTAAGCAGATATGGGTATATCTACTTAATGAAGCATAAGTCTGAAACACTTGAAAAGTTCAAAGAATTTCAGAGTGAAGATGAAAATCATCGTAACAAGAAAATAAAGTTTCCGCGATCTGATCGGGAGGAGAGTATTTGAGTTACGAGTTTGGTCTACATCTGAAACAATGTGGAATAGTTTCGCAACTCACGCCACCCGGAACACCTCAGCGTAATGGTGTGTCCGAACATCGTAATCGTACTTTACTTGATATGGTGCGATCTATGATGTCTCTTACAAATTTACCGCTATCATTTTGGGGTTATGCTTTAGAGACGGCCGCATTCACGTTAAATAGGGCACCATCAAAATCCATTGAGACGACACCTTATGAACTGTGGTTTGGCAAGAAACCAAAGTTGTCGTTTCTTAAAGTTTGGGGCTGCGATGCTTATGTGAAAAAGCTTCAACCTGATAAGCTCGAACCCAAATCGGAGAAATGTGTCTTCATAGGATACCCAAAGGAGACTATTGGGTACACCTTCTATCACAGATCCTAGGGCAAGACATTCGTTGCTAAGAATGGATCCTTTCTAGAGAAGGAGTTTCTCTCGAAAGAAGTGAGTGGGAGGAAAGTAGAACTTGATGAGGTAACTGTACCTGCTCCCTTATTGGAAAGTAGTACATCACAGAAAACTGTTTCTGTGACACCTGCACCAATTTGTGAGAAAGCTAATGATAATGATCATGAAACTTCAGAACAAGATACTACTGAACCTCGTAGATCAACCAGAGTGAGATCCGCACCAGAGTGGTACGGTAATCCTGTTCTGGAAGTCATGCTACTAGATCATGATGAACCTACGAACTATGAAGAAGCGATGGTGAGCCCAGATTCCGTAAAATGGCTTGAAGCCATGAAATCTGAGATGGGATCCATGTATGAGAACAAAGTATGGACTTTGGTTGACTTGCCTGATGATCGGCAAGCAATTGAGAATAAATGGATCTTCAAGAAGAAGACTGACGCTGACGGTAATATTACTGTCTACAAAGCTCGACTTGTCGCAAAAGGTTTTCGACAAGTTCAAGGGGTTGACTACGATGAGACCTTCTCACCGTAGCGATGCTTAAGTCTGTCCGAATCATGTTAGCAATTGCCGCATTTTATGATTATGAAATTTGGCAGATGGATGTCAAAACTGCATTCCTGAATGGATTTCTGGAAGAAGAGTTGTATATGATGCAACCGGAAGGTTTTGTCGATCCAAAGGGAGCTAACAAAGTGTGCAAGCTCCAGTGATCCATTTATGGACTGGTGCAAGCCTCTCGGAGTTGGAATAAACTCATTGATAGTGTGATCAAAGCATTTGGTTTTATACAAACTTTTGGAGAAGCCTGTATTTACAAGAAAGTGAGTGGGAGCTCTGTAGCATTTCTGATATTATATGTGGATGACATATTATTGATTGGAAATGATATAGAATTTCTGGAT
Source organism: Triticum urartu (assembly GCF_056163025.1). Classification (NCBI taxonomy): domain Eukaryota; kingdom Viridiplantae; phylum Streptophyta; class Magnoliopsida; order Poales; family Poaceae; genus Triticum; species Triticum urartu. The sequence continues at coordinate 340,586,959 of NC_141873.1, read as the reverse complement.
AGCATAAAGGGATATTTGAATAAGAGTTTTTCAATGAAAGACCTCGGTGAAGCTGCTTACATATTAGGCATAAAGATGTATAGAGATAGATCAAGACGCTTAATTGGACTTTCACAAAGCACATACCTTGACAAGATTATGAAGAAGTTCAAAATGGATCAAGCAAAGAAAGGGTTCTTGCCTGTGTTACAAGGTGTGAAGTTGAGTCAGACTCAATGCCCGACCACTGCAGAAGATAGAGAGAAAATGAAAGATGTTCCCTATGCGTCAGCCATAGGCTCTATCATGTATGCAATGCTGTGTACCAGACCTGATGTGTGCCTTGCTATAAGTCTAGCAGGGAGGTACCAAAGTAATCCAGGAGTGGATCACTGGACAGCGGTCAAGAACATCCTGAAGTACCTGAAAAGGACTAAGGATATGTTTCTCGTATATGGAGGTGACAAAGAGCTCATCGTAAACGGTTACGTTGATGAAATATTTGACACTGATCCGGACGTTCTAAATCGCAAACCGGATACGTGTTTACATTAAACGGTGGAGCTGTCAGTTGGTGCAGTTCTAAACAGAGCATCGTGGCGGGATCTACGTGTGAAGCGGAATACATAGCTGCTTCGGAAGCAGCGAATGAAGGTGTCTGGATGAAGGAGTTCATATCCGATCTAGGTGTCATACCTAGTGCATCGGGTTCAATGAAAATCTTTTGTGACAATACTGGTGCAATTGCCTTGGCAAAGGAATCCAGATTTCACAAGAGAACCAAGCACATCAAGAGACGCTTCAATTCCATCCGGGATCTAGTCCAGGTGGGAGACATAGAGATTTGCAAGATACATACGGATCTGAATGTAGCAGACCCGTTGACTAAGCCTCTTCCACGAGCAAAACATGATCAACACCAAGGCTCCATGGGTGTTAGAATCATTACTGTGTAATCTAGATTATTGACTCTAGTGCAAGTGGGAGACTGAAGGAAATATGCCCTAGAGGCAATAATAAAGTTATTATTTATTTCCTTATATATCATGATAAAAGTTTATTATTCATGCTAGAATTGTATTAACCGGAAACATAATACATGTGTGAATACATAGACAAACAGAGTGTCACTAGTATGCCTCTACTAGACTAGCTTGTTAATCAAAGATGGTTATGTTTCCTAACCATGGACAAAGAGTTGTCATTTTATTAACAGGATCACATCATTAGATGAATGATCTGATTGACATGACCCATTCCATTAGCTTAGCACCCGATCGTTTAGTATGTTGCTATTGCTTTCTTCATAACTTATACATGTTCCTATGACTATGAGATTATGCAACTCCCGTTTGCCGGAGGAACACTTTGTGTGCTACCAAACGTCACAACGTAACTGGGTGATTATAAAGGAGCTCTACAGGTGTCTCCAAAGGTACATGTTGGGTTGACGTATTTCGAGATTAGGATTTGTCACTCCGATTGTCGGAGAGGTATCTCTGGGCCCTCTCGGTAATGCACATCACTTAAGCCTTGCAAGCATTGCAACTAATGAGTTAGTTGCGGGATGATGTATTACAGAACGAGTAAAGAGACTTGCCAGTAACAAGATTGAACTAGGTATGGGATACCGATGATCGAATCTCGGGCAAGTAACATACCGATGACAAAGGGAACAACATATGTTGTTATGCGGTCTGACCGATAAAAGATCTTCGTAGAATATGTAGGAGCCAATATGAGCATCCAGGTTCCGCTATTGGTTATTGACCGGAGACGTGTCTCGGTCATGTCTACATTGTTCTCGAACCCGTAGGGTCCGCACGCTTAAGGTTACGATGATAGTTATATTATGAGTTTATGCATTTTGATGTACCGAAGGTTGTTCGGAGTCCCGGATGTGATCACGGACATGACGAGGAGTCTCGAAATGGTCGAGACATAAAGATTGATATATTGGAAGCCTATGTTTGGATATCGGAAGTGTTCCGGGTGAAATCGGGATTTTACCGGAGTACCGGGAGGTTACCGGAACCCCCCGGGAGGTATATGGGCCTTAGTGGGCCTTAGTGGAAGAGAGGAGAGGTGGCCAGAGATGGGCCGCACGCCCCTTCCCCCCCCCCCCTTGGTCCAAATTGGACAAGGAGAGGGGGGCGGCCCCCTTCCTCCTCTCTCTCCTCTCCCCCCCCCTCCACTAATCCTATTCCAACTAGGAAAGGGGGGAGTCCTACTCCCGGAGGGAGTAGGACTCCTCCTGGCGCGCCTCTCCTGGCCGGCCAGCCCCCCTCCCTTGAACCTTTATATATGGAGGTAGGGGCACCCCCTAGAGACACAAGTTGATCCACGTGATCATATTCTTAGCCGTGTGCGGTGCCCCCTTCCACCATGGTCCTCGATAATATTGTAGCGGTGCTTAGGCGAAGCCCTGCGACGGTAGTACATCAAGATCGTCACCACGCCGTCGTGCTGACGGAACTCTTCCCCGACACTTTGATGGATCGGAGTCCGGGTATCGTCATCGAGCTGAACGTGTGCTAGAACTCGGAGGTGTCGTAGTTTCGGTGCTTGATCGGTCGGGCCGTGGAGACGTACGACTACATCAACCAAACGCTTCCGTTGTCGATCTACAAGGGTACGTAGATCATACTCTCCCCTCTCGTTGCTATGCATCACCATGATCTTGCGTGTGCGTAGGAAATTTTTTGAAATTACTACGTTCCCCAACACCGGGACCACCAGAGGGGTCCAGGGGTCCACCGGGAGGGGCCACGGGCCCCGGCCCCTAGGTGGGCTGGGGCGCCTCCCCACCAAGGCCCATGCGCCTAGAGAGAAGAGGGGGCAAACCCTAAGGGAAGATGGGCCCTAAGGCCCATGCCTGGTGCGCCTCCCTCTCCCCCCACTTGGCCGCCACCCCAGATGGGGATTTGGGCTGCCGCCACCCCTAGGGTGGAAACCCTAGGTGGGGGCGCAGCCCTCCCTCTCCCCCTATATATAGTGGAGGCAAAGGGGCAGCCCAACACACGAAGTTCTTCCCATGTTGGCGCAGCCCTACCCCTCTCCCTCCTCGTCTCTCGTAATGCTTGGCGAAGCCCTGCTGGAGTCCCGCGCTCCTCCACCACCACCACGCCGTCGTGCTGCTACTGGACGGAGTCTTCCCCAACCTCTCCTTCTCCCCTAGCTGGATCAAGGCATAGGAGACGTCACCGGGCTGCACATGTGTTGAACGCGAAGGCGCTGTGGTTCGGCGCTTAGATCGGAATCAACCGCGATCTAAATCGCTGCGAGTACGACTCCTTCATCCGCGTTCTTGCAACGCTTCCGCTTAGCGATCTACAAGGGTATGTAGATGCACTCTCCTTCCCCTCGTTGCTAGATTGCTCCATAGATTGATCTTGGTGATGCGTAGAAAATTTTAAATTTCTGCTACGATCCCCAACAATGATGACCTGAAGCAGAGAATTGAAGACATCAATGAAAGGGATTAACTTCTTCGAGAAGAGCAGCCAAGACCGAGAAGATCCGTTAGAATTTCATAACCAAACTTTTCCCCCTTACTCTACCTCTTAAATCTCGGGACGAGATTTCTTGTAGTGGAGGAGATTTGTAACACCCCGATAATCAAGGTACAGTAACCTCACCCTAATGTGCCATGTCATCAGGTTTTATTAAGCCAATTTGCCACTTGATGAAAATCTGAGTCAAATTCAAATTTCAAATAACAAGACAAATTCTTATTTCTTCAAACTGTCAAATAAAAATGTTCGAGGGTTTGCAAATATTCACCAAGTATTTAACATGTAGGAACCAACATTAAATTGATTTTTAAATTACCCTAGGCATAACTTAAGTGCACAAGCAACACTTATTATGCCCATTTAAATATAAACCTATTTTCAAACATTTCCAAATAACCTCAAACTTTTTGGGCAACACCAAAATATCAGCAGGTAATTATGTGGGAAGTTTCAACTTTAACTAAAATCATCTAATATCTAACCTAAATACAAAACAATAGCTATAAAAGAAAAACAGTAAACAAAAATGTAAAAAAACAACTAAACTACTGGGCACTTGGCCCATCTCGCAAAATGGGCAGCGCAGCCAGCCCAACTTCACCTTTTTCTCCTACCTCTGTTCACAGAGGCGCCGTGGACGATGCCCACGCATCCATGGCGGGGGATCTCCACGTGTTGAGCATCCGTCAATCCTCGGCGACCTACAAGTGCCCCATGACTCGTCTGCTAACCCTAGTCGCCTCCCACTCCCCTCGTGCCTCCCTCACTTCGGTCCGAGCTCGTCCGAGCTTGGCCATTGCCGCGCCATCGTCTTAGCCATCATCACTAACCTCCCCGAGCAGTGAGACCGTGCCAAGGAGGACCGCCATCATCATCTTCGTCCCCTACACCGCTGGATCGAGGCTAGGACGTCACGTTGTTGCCGTCGTCGTCCACCTCGTCAATCCTCTCCATCGAGACCGCTCCAGCTCCCCTGAGCCCCCTGCCGACCCCGTTGTGAGCTCCCGTAGCTATTCCCCCTCCCCCCTCCTCGAATCACCACCGTAGTTGTCGCCCCGATCTCGTCTAGAACCCCGCGCCCTGAGCCCTCCATTGTCGCCCCCGCTGCTTTGCGGCTGTTGCTGCTACTCTGACGCACCCGCGTCCCATTTCCCCTCACGCTCAGCGCGCTCTACCAGCGCCCTGGGCGCGCGTCGGCCACGCCCCGTGCGCCCCTCCGCTCCCCTGCTGCGCTGCTATTGTCGTTGCTGCACTTACTGCTTGCAGTCGCTGCTCTGTAGCTGCTTGCTTGCTTCTAGCCACCGGCGCTACCCCTTGTGCTTCTGCTGCTCATGGCTGCTGCTTCTGTCGTTGTACTCTGCTGGATGCTCCGGCCTCTGTCCGCCCTTCCTCGCGAACGCGCCCGCCACCCCCGCGCTCGGCTCCGCCGCCCGGCGTCGCCCGCTGACAGCCACGCCCAGCCAACCCCTCGGTGCCCCACCCGCGCGGCCCCGCTCCAGCGCCCCGCCGAGCCAACCCCTCGGCGCCCCGCCCGCGCGGCCCCGCTCCAGCGCCCCGCCGAGCCAACCCCTCGGCGCCCCGCCCGCGCGCCCGCCGTCCGTCCCGCCCAGCCTCTGCCCGCTGGCAGTGCCCCATCCCCGCGCCTCGCCCAGCCTCCCCACGGGCGCTGCCTACAGTCCCGCTCGCCGCCCTTCGTCCGCCTTCGCCCGCCGTGGCCAGCCGGCGAGCCTCGCCGAGGCCACGGCCTCGCCCCGGCGACCTCCACCTGTGCCCCGGGTTCACCTACTCGGGCGCTCGCGCCCAGCGCTCGGTGCCTGCTAACCGCCCCTATGGCATGGCCTTTGGGCCACTGCCCAGTGGGGCCCCCAGCCCCCTTTTTTTTAAAAAAGAAAAGGATTAAAAAATAAAAAATAAACTAATTAATTAATCGGGTAATTAATTAACTTAATAAACCTTACTTAATTAGCCTAATAAAATAGATTAGTTTAATTAAACCTGCTTAATTAGTCCAGTCTATGACAGATGGGCCCCACTGCCCTATTTGACTGGTCAGCGGTCAGAATTGACCACTGATGTCATGATGACGCCATGCTGTCGCAATAAGTCCATTTTTGAATTAAAAATAATTGCAGAAATCATTTAAAACTTTGGAAAATCATAGAAAAATATATGTAACTCGGATGGAAAAAATTTATGAATGAAAGTTGCTCAGAACGACGAGACGAATCCGAATACGCAGCCCGTTAGTCTGACACACATCCCTAGCATAGCGAACACGCAACTTTCCCCCTCCGGTCCGGTTGTCTGAAAACGCGAAACATCAGGAATAATTTCCCGGATGTTTCTCCCCTTCGCCGGTAGCACCTAGTACTGCGTTAGGTTACCCTAGCACCGCGTATTTCCATGTTATGCTTTGTGATGCTTTGATTGCTCTGTTATTTATTGTGTTCCCCCTCTGTTACTTCTTTCCGGTAGACCCGAGACCGCGGTTGATCCAGTGATCGACTACTTCACCTTCGATGGTCCGTTTTTGTCTGTAGAGCAACCAGGAAAGCCCCCCCTTGATCACCAGATATCGCCTATTCTTCTCTCTACTGCTTGCATTAGAGTAGTGTAGCATGTTACTGCTTTCCGTTAATCCTATCCTGATGCATAGCCTGTCCTTGCTATTACTGTTGTCACCTTTACCTGCAATCCTAAATGCTTAGTATAGATTGCCAGTATTCCATCAGTGGCCCTACATTCTTGTCCGTCTGCCATGCTATACTATCGGTCCGTGGTCACTTGGGAGGTGATCACGAGTTTATACTTATACGCATAATATATGATACATGTGGTGACTAAAGTCGGGTCGGCTCATAGAGTACCCGCAAGTGATTCCGATGTGAGGGCTGAAAGGGCAGGTGGTTCCATCCAGGTAGTGGTGGGTCTGGGTTCCCGACGGCCCCCGACTGTTACTTTGTGATGGAGCAACAGGGTAGGTTGAGACCACCTAGGATAGAGGTGGGCCTGGCCCTGGTCGGCATCCGCGGTTACTTCAAAATAACACGCTTAACGAGATCTTGGTATTTGATCTGAGTCTGGCCACTGGCCTATACGCACTAACCAACTACACGGGAACAGTTATGGGCACTCGACGTCGTGGTATCAGCCGAAGCCTTCATGACATCAGTGACTGAGCGGCGCGTGCCGGATTGGACCGTAAGCCTGCTCTTGTATTCAGGGGGCTAGGTCTGCTTCGGGCCGCCCGCGCAATGTGCAGGTGTGCAATGGGCAATGGGCCTAGACCCCTACGCCATAGGATTTAGACCGGCGTGCTGACCTCTCTGTTGTTCCTAGGTAGGGCTGCGACGTGTTGATCTTCTGAGGCCGGGCATGACCTAGGAAAGTGTGTCCGGCCAAAGGGGATCGAGCGTGTTGGGAAATGTGGTGCACCCCTGCAGGGAAGTTTATCTATTCGAATAGTCATGTCCCTCGGTAAAAGGATGACCCAGAGTTGTACCTTGACCTTATGACAACTAGAACCGGATACTTAATAAAACACACCCTTTCAAGTGCCAGATACAACTCGGTGATCACTCTCTCACAGGGCGACAAGGGGAGGATCGCCGGGTAGGATTATGCTATACGCTGATACTTGGTTAACTTACCTCTACTCTCTTCTACTGCTTCAAGATGGAGGCTGCCAGAAGCGTAGTCTTTGATAGGACTAGCTATCCCCTTCTTATTCCGGCATTCTGCAGTCCAGTCCACATATACTACCCATTTCATTGATACCAATGCATATGTAGTGTAGATCCTTGCTTGCGGGTACTTTGGATGAGTACTCACGATTGCTTTGCTCCCTCTTTTCCCCCTTTTCCAATTTTCTCGGATGTCGCAACCAGATGATGGAGTCCAGGAGCCAGAGGATCCCGAGGATGATTCTACATGGAGTTCAGCTTCAAGAAGTAGTTAGGAGGTCCCAGGCAGGAGGCCTTGCCTTTTTGATCGTTGCTACTTTTGTGCTAGCCTTAAGGCAATCTTGTTTAACTTATGTATGTACTCAGGTATTGTTGCTTCCGCTGACTCATTTGTATTCAAGATGATGTATTCGAGCCCTCGAGGCCCCTGGCTTATAATATAAAGCTTGTATTATTTTAATTTATGTCTAGAGTTGTGTTGTGATATCTTCATGTGAGTCCCTGATCTTGATCGTACACATCTGCGTGTATGATTAGTGTATGGTCAAATCGAGGGCGTCACAGTTAGCACCTTTAGGATTGACAAAACCTTCTGGTTGCATCATATACAATTCTTCTTTAAGAAATCCATTAAGAATGCAGTTTTGACATCCATTTGCCTGATTTCATAAATGCAACAACTGCTAACATGATTCGGACAGGCTTTTAAGCATCGATACGAGTGAGAAAATCTCATCTTAGTCAACACCTCGATCTTGTCGAAAATATTTTTGCGACAATTCGAGCTTTGTAGATAGTAACACTACTATCATCGTACGTCTTCCTCTTGAAAATCCATTTATTCTCAATTACTCATCGATCATCGGGCAAGTCAATCAAAGTCCATACTTTGTTCTCATACATGGATCCCATCTCAGATTTCATGGACTCAAGCCATTTGCGGAATCTGGGCTCATCATCGCTTCCTCATAGTTCGTAGGTTTGTCATGGTCTAGTAACATGACTTCTAGAACAGGATTACCGTACCACTCTGGTGCGGACCGTACTCTGGTTGACCTACGAGGTTCGGTAGTAACTTGATCTGAAGTTTCATGATCATCATCATTAGCTTCCTCACTAATTGGTGTAGGAATCACTAGAACTGATTTCTGTGATGAACTACTTTCCAATTTGGGAGAAGGTACAATTTCCTCATCCAGTTCTACTTTCCTCCCACTCACTTCTTTCGAGAGAAACTCCTTCTCTAGAAAGGATCCATTCTTAGCAACAAAATATCTTGCCTTCGGATCTGTGATAGAAGGTGTACCCAACAGTTTCTTTTGGGTATCCTATGAAGACGCACTACTCCAATTTGGGTTCGAGCTTATCAGTTTGAAACTTTTTCACATAAGCATCGCAACCCCAAACTTTAAGAAATGACAGCTTTGGTTTCTTGCCAAACCATAGTTCATACGGTGTCATCTCAACGGATTTAGATGGTGCCCTATTTAACGTGAATGCAGCTGTCTCTAATGCATAACCCCAAAACGATAGTGGTAAATCGGTAAGAGACATCATAGATCGCACCATATCCAATAAAGTACGATTACAATGTTCGGACACACCATTATGCTGTGGTGTTCCAAGTGGCGTGATTTGCGAAATTATTCCACATTGTTTCAAATCAAGACCAAACTCGTAACTCAAATATTCGCCTCCGCGATCATATCGTTGAAACTTTATTTTCTTGATAGGATGATTTTCCACTTCACTCTGAAATTCTTTGAACTTTTCAAATGTTTCAGACTTATGTTTCATTAAGTAGATATACCCATATCTGCTCAAATCATCTGTGAAGGTCAGAAAATAATGATACCCGCCACGAGCCTCAACACTTATCGGATCGCATACATCAGTATATATTATTTCCAATAAGTCAGTTGCTCGCTCCATTGTTCTGGAGAACGGAGTCTTAGTCATATTTCCCATGAGGCATGGTTTGCAAGCATCAAGTGATTCCAAAAGTCCATCAGCATGGAGTTTCTTCATGCAATTTACACCAATATGACCTAAACGACAGTGTCATAAATAAGTTGCACTATCATTATTAACTTTGCATCTTTTGGCTTCAAGATTATGAATATGTGTATCACTACGATCGACATTCAATAAACCATTCACCTTGGGTGTATGACCATTGAAGGTTTTATTCATGTAAACAGAACAACAATTATTCTCTGACTTTAAATGAATAACCATATTGCAATAAACATAATCAAATCATATTCATGCTTAACTCAAACACCAAATAACATTTATTTAGGTTCAACACTAATCCCGAAAGTATAGCGAGTGTGCGATGATGATCATATCAATCTTGGAACCACTTCCAACACACATCATCACTTCACTCTTAACTAGTCTCTGTTCATTCTACAACTCCCGTTTCGAGTTACTAATCTTAGCAACTGAACCAGTATCAAATACCGAGGGGTTGCTATAAACACTAGTAAAGTACACATCAATAACATGTATATCCAAAATACCTTTGTTTAGTATGTCATCCTTCTTATCCGCCAAGTATCTAGGGCAGTTCCATTTCCAATGACCATTTCCTTTGTAGTAGAAGCACTCAGTTTCAGGCTTGGGTCTAGCTTTGGGCTTCTTTATGGGAGTGGCAACTTGCTTGACATTCTTCTTGAAGTTCCCTTTCTTTCCCTTGCCCTTTTACTTGAAACTAGTGGTCTTATCAACCATCAACACTTGATGCTTTTCTTGATTTCTACCTTCGCAGATTTCAGCATCGTGAAGAGCTTGGGAATTACTTTCGTCATCCCTTGCATATTATAGTTCATCACGAAGTTCCAGTAACTTGGTGATAGCGACTAGAGAACTCTGTCAATCACTATTTTATCTGGAAGATTAACTCCCACTTGATTCAAGCAATTTTAGTACTCAGACAATTTGAGCACATGCTCATTGGTTGAGCTATTCTCCTCCATCTTGTAGGCACAGTACTGTCAGAGGTCTCATACCTCTCGACACGGGCATGAGTCTGAAATACTAGTTTCAACTCTTGGAACATCTCATATGCTCTGTGGCGTTCAAAACGACTTTAAAGCCCCGATTATAAGCCTTAAAGCATGGTACACTAAACTATCAAGTAGTCGTCATATCGAGCTTGCCAAACGTTTTATAACGTCTGCATCTGCTCCTGCAATCGGTCTGTCACCTAGCGGTGCATCAAGGACATAATTCTTCTATGCAACAATGAGGATAATCCTCAGACCACGGATCCAAACCGCATCATTGCTACTAACATCTTTCAACTTAGTTTTCTCTAGGAACATATCAAAAATAAAACAGGGGAGCTAAACACGAGCTATTGATCTACAACATAGTTATGCAAATACTATCAGGACTAAGTTCATGATAAATTAAAGTTCAATTAATCATATTACTTAAGAACTCACACTTAGATAGACATCCCTTTAGTCATCTAAATGATCACGTGATCCAAATCAACTAAACCATGTCCGATCATCACATGAGATGGAGTAGTTTTCAATGGTGAACATCACTATGTTGATCATATCTACTATATGATTCACGCTCGACCTTTCGGTCTCCAGTGTTCCGAGGCCATATCTGCATATGCTAGGCTCGTCAAGTTTAACCTGAGTATTCCGCGTGTGCAAAACTGGCTTGCACCCGTTGTATGTGAACATAGAGCTTATCACACCCAATCATCACGTGGTGTCTCGGCACGACGAACAGTAGCAACGGTGCATACTTAGGGAGAACACTTATACCTTGAAATTTAGTGTGAGATCATCTTATAATGCTACCGTCGAACTAAGCAAAATAAGATGCATAAAGGATAAACATCACTTGCAATCAATATAAGTGATATGATATGGCCATCATCATCTTGTGCCTTTGATCTCCATCTCCAAAGCACCGTCATGATCACCATCGTCACCGGCTTGACACCTTGATCTTCATAGAAGCATCGTTGTCGTCTCGCCAACTATTGCTTCTACGACTATCGCTACCGCTTAGTGATAAAGTGAAGCAATTACATGGCGATTGCATTTCATACAATAAAGCAATAACTGTAAGTGCATCTAGTGCCACCCCTAGTTGGTTTTGGAGTATTGACGACAAACCTAGTTGAGGGACTAATGTGTTTGTGAGAATTGTAGGATAACACAGGTAGAAGTCCCTCATTGATTCGGTTTTCCTACCAAAGATGACCCCTAAAAATGTATGAAGACATTGATGTCAAAGGTGGTATATGAAGATATTCACATTAAAGACTATGACAAGAGAGGAGCTCGAAGACTTAGATCTTTCGTAGTTCTTTTTCTTCTTCTTTATTGAGTCATAGGAACCACCGTACTGTTAAGTGGGGTCCAAGAGAACCAGTCAGAATGACTGAAGTGATGCTTAACCAAAACCTATGTCTTCGAGTGAAGACTATGAGAGCGAATCTTGTCCAGAGTCGGACAAGTCAGCTTTGCTTGTAGCCCAAGTAAAGTTGCCATGTGAGTTTGAAATCTCACCGTTGGAACACGTGTCAGTTCCTTAGTGACCCAGGGTCATTTCGGAAAAATCAGGTTGGGTTGCCTAGTGGCTATAAATAGCCCACCCCCTACAACCATAAACGGTTGGCTGCTCAGAGTTAGTGTACGGCTTTTGTCGTTTGAGAGCAACCCACCTCGAAGCCCTTGAGAGAGAATTCCTTGCGAGGATAAAGCACTAACCACCCAGAGCCAAAGAGAATTAGGCATCACTTAAGTCTTCTTGTCTGTGTGATCTGAAGACTTATTACACTTGAGGACTGTGAATCCTCCAGCCGGTTAGGCGTCGCGTTCTGAGCATCCAAGATACATTGTGGATTGCCGGTGAATGAAGTCTGTGAAGGTTTGGGAGTCTACCTTGAAGACTTACCAGAGTGATTGGGCGAGGTCTGTGTGACCTTAGCTCAAGGGGAATACGGTGAGGACTGGGTGTCCTGAGCTGCGTGTTCAGGACTGGGTGTCCGGGACTGTGTGTCCTCGGGTTTAAATACCTAGCCGCCCTAACCAGACGTACAGTTGTCACAGCAACTGGAACTGGTCCAACACATCATTGTCTTCAACGAGTCACTGGTTTCATCCTTCCCTTCTCTTTACGTACTGTTACTCCTTGTGAAGACATTGTATGATTGCACTACCTTTTATCTTCACTGAGTGACTGCGTGTTCTGTCTGGCTTCATAATATCTTCCTACCTGATCCTTACTACATTGCTGCTATTAGTCATTGTGCTTTCACTCTATTGAATACTTGACTATGGCTTGCCTAGTGTAGTCTACCTTCCGCTGCAGGGTAATAGGTTTATTTCTATCGTTTGTCTTCATAACTTCCATGTTTTGAAGACTTCCATAAAAATCGCCTATTCACCCCCCCCTCTAGTCGATATAACGCACTTTCAATTGGTATCAGAGAAAGGTACTCCCTTGTTCTGTGTGACTCGGTTTAACCACCTGGAGTTTTAGCTATGTCGACTGCAGGGATAATTAAAGTCTCCGCTGCGTGCCCCGTCTTTGATGGAACTGAATATCCCTACTGGAAGAATAAGATGTGCATGCATCTTGAAGCCATTGACGTCGACCTATGGTATGTCGTCAAAAATGGCGTTCCTAAGGCTGGAGAAGGTGTCACTGCTGCTGACGTCAAGAAGTTCGTTCAACTGGACTCTACTGCCAAGAATATCATCTGTGGTCATCTGACCAAAGGACAGTATGGCCGCGTGAGTGCTTTGGAAACATCTAAGCTAGTCTGGGACTGGCTCTCCAAGGTCAACGAAGGCGTCTCAACCCAGAGATATCAGAGAATCAGTGTCCTTCGCAACCTCTTCAACCGCTTCAAGAGAAATGACAATGAGAATGTCCAGCTCACATTTGATTGACTCACTGACATCACGAATGAGCTTCAAGCCCTTGGCATTACTGAGATCACCAAGCATGAAGTCGTCAAGACACTACTGAGATCACTTGACAGTTCGTTTGACACCCTAGCCCTGATGATTCAAGAACGTCCTGATTTCAAGACACTCGATCCGTCTGACATACTTGAGAGGCTCAACACACATGAGTTTCAGCTTTCTGAGAAAAGAGATATCTACGGTCCAAACTATGGGCGAACTCGTGCCTTGAAGGCAAAAGATGTCTCCTCATCTGAAGAAGAATCTGACAGTAGTTCTGATGATCCTGAAGACATTGGAAGGGAACTTGCTATGCTTGTGAAGAAGTTCCAAAAATTCACCAAGAAGAAAGGTTTCAGAAAGTCTTCACGATCAAGCTCAAGGAATGATGAAGCTTCTGCTCATGACTACAAGAAGAAAACATGTCACAAGTGCAAGAAACCTGGCCACTTCATCTCTGAGTGTCCTCAGTGGGACAATGAGAACAAAAAGAAGAAGAAGAGTAAGGAATATGACTCTGACGACAAGAAGAAGAAGAAATACTCAAAGTCTTCTTCAAAGTCTTCATCACACAAGAAGAGCTCATGTGGCAAGGCACGTGCATTTGTTGGCAAGGAAATGGATTCAGAGGAGGATTCCGCTTCTAAGGAGGTGGAGGTGGAGTCTGAGGAGGAGTCCGATTCTGGCGTCGCAAGTCTGGCTACAGCATACGTTGCCAAGTCCATCTTCAACACTGAAGACAATGACCTCATCACCGACATCGATGCAAATGACAAGGACTACTCCGCTCCTACCTACTGCTTCATGGCACGCGGTGCCAAGGTAAACACACGCACTACTCACTATCAAACATCCAGTGACGATGACTCTGATTGTGGTTCAAAACCCAACTACAAAACACTTGCTAAAATTGCAACTGAACAAAGAAAGCCATGGAACATATTCAAAAACTGTTAGACAAAAGCGATGATCTGTTAGGCGCTGAAATGACTCGATATGAGTCCTTAATTGAAGACATAAAAAATCTTCACGTTAAGTATGAGGGGCTTGAAAGTCGTCATGAAACGCTCTCAACAACTCATGAAAAGCTTTCCTATGATTATCTTCAAAGGAAGCAAGATCTTGAGAAATTGAGAGCGGCTCATGAAGATCTTCAAAAGGAAAACGAGTCACTTCACGCCGAACAGATCAGCCCCGCCAGGAAGGATTTGAACCACCATGTCTTAAGTGCATTGAGCATGATAATACTACTACTGTTGCTGAATGTTCTACTGCTGCTACTGTTGCAATATCTTCAACTATTGATGTGGGAACTAACCCCTCTGCTGAGGATTCCACTGCTATTGCTGATGAGAATGCTAGGTTGAAGACATTGCTTGAAACAGGGATGTACAAAAGTCTTAAAGGGCATCAGACACTATGTGATGTCCTCAAAAAGCAGATCTTGAACCGAAACATGAGGAAAGAGGGTGTTGGGTTCGTAAGGAAAATGAATGCTGATGGCTCTTACTGGAAACCTGAGCAGTACCCCAAAACCACATGGGTTGCTGCAAAGGAATCTTCAGCAGATCTATCCAATCTATCTGGCTTCTCTTGTGCAAATCCCATTGTCATTGATGAATCCTTTGATGCAAACTATAAAATGTTTAAGAATCAGAATGGTGAAGTGTTTGCCAGGTACATTGGTACTAACTGCAGGAATGGACCGCCTATGAAGAAGATCTGGGTTCCGAAAAAGTGTCTGGAGAATCTTCCTGTGAATGTCATCATGACACCACACGTGAAGAAGAAAAACCTCAGACCACAGGCTTCATACGATCCAAAGGCTTCATACAGACAGAGGACTCACCTGAGTCGCACTGACGCAAATGTTTTGCAGGGAAACCATACTCAGGCCTATGAATATGAGCGCGGTTCATCAAACTGCCATGTTCATAAGACCAAGAACTATTCTGCTTATTCTTATGAGTACTATTGTCCGCCTGCAAGACTTTTTGCTAGGGCTCCAAAGCCAAAGTTCTCAGATGCTGCACTTAGACTTATTGCTTCTAAGCCACCCTTGAAGATGTGGGTGGCTAAGAAAGCTTAACTCTCTTTTGCAGGGAAAGGTCTCCAGCAGAAAACCAAAATCGTCTGACGCTATTGCTGGGGACCTTAAACATCTTGTAGGGCGCAAGATCAAATGCCTGAATGGTCTTACTATGTACTTCGTTCCTGAATCGCTTGCTACTTTCCCTAACAGTCCTAATATGGATCTAAGCTTTCATAACCCACTGGATCGTCAAATGTTTTTGCTTCACAATTCTCTTCGTGAAGCCTATCCCCCTAACTGCACTGTAGGGTACGACACCAGCGTCTTCAGAATGGATTATTGATAGTGGGTGTACCAACCACATGACTGGCAAAAGAAGCCTTCTTATGGACTCAACCTTACGTCCATCCGACAAGAGTCACATCACATTTGCTGACACTGGTAAAAGTAAGGTATTGGGTCTAGGTAGAGTTGCAATCTCAAAGGATCAACACATGGATAAAGTCATGCTTGTTGAATCCCTTGGCTTCAACTTAATGTCTGTCTCAATGCTTTGCGATTTGAACATGATCGTAATATTTGGAAAATATCGCTGCCTTGTACTAATGGAATCTGACAAGTCTCTAGTGTTTGAAGGGTATCGAAAGATGATTTGTACGTGGTAGATTTTTCGGCAGGACCACAGCTTGCCGTATGTCTTCTAGCAAAGGCTTCAGAATGCTGGCTGTGGCATCGGAGGCTAGGGCATGCTGGCATGAGGAACCTCCACACCCTTGCAAAGAAGAAGCATGTCATAGGCATCGAGGGCGTCAAGTTCAAGAAAGATCACTTATGCGGTGCCTGTGAAGCAGGGAAGATGACGAGGGCCAGACATCCCTCGAAGACAATCATGACAACCACTCGACCCTTCGAACTGCTCCACATGGATCTTTTCGGTCCCACTCATTACTCAACTCTTACTACTATTGCTTGCCTCTATGGCTTTGTTATTGTTGATGATTATTCTAGATATACTTGGGTGCACATAATCCTCTACAAGACTGAAGTGCAGGATGTCTTCAGACGCTTCGCCAATCGAGCAATGAACAACTATGGCGCCAAGATAAAGCACATCAGAAGTGACAATGGCACTGAATTCAAGAACACTGGCCTTGATACATATCTTGATACCTTGGGCATCACGCATGAATTATCAGCCCCATACACCCCACAGCAGAATGGCGTCGTTGAACGCAAGAACAGAACACTCATTGAGATGGCCCGAATGATGCTTGATGAATACAAGACTCCAAGAAAATTCTGGCCTGAAGCCATTGATACTGCATGCCATACAATCAATCGTGTTTATCTTCACAAGCTTCTGAATAAGACATCTTATGAGCTCCTTACTGGCAAGAAGCCAAATGTCAGTTACTTCAGAGTATTTGGTGCCAGGTGCTGGATCAAGGATCCACATCACACTTCAAAATTTGCACCAAAAGCACATGAGGGTTTTATGCTTGGATATGGAGAGGATTCGCACTCCTACAGAGTCTTCAATCTCTTTCATTATAAAGTGGTTGAAACAGTGGATGTGCGGTTTGATGAGACTAACGGTTCACAAAGAGAGCACCTCCCAAATATGCTAGATGAAGTTCCATCCAGCGAATCAATCAAGCTTATGGGAACCGGAGAAATCATACCCTCTGAAGCTCAACCTGAAGAGGAACTTATCATCTCCGCACCTAATCAACCTGAAGACAATGCTCAGCCTGAAGACAATCCCACTAACAATGACAATGATCAGCAAGAGCAAAACCTTCGCCCTGTACATCCTCGTGTTGCCAATGAAGTGCAGATTGAGAGAATAATTGACAGCATCAATGCACCTGGTCCGCTCACTCGATCAAGGGCAACTCAGCTGGAAAATTTCTGTGGACACTTCGCATTCGTCTCAATAACAGAACCCAAGAAAGTTGAAGAAGCCTTCATGGAACCTGAATGGATTCAAGCTATGCAAGAAGAGCTTCAACAGTTTGAGCTGAATAATGTATGGGAATTGGTTAAGTGTCCTGATCCTCGGAAGCACAACATAATAGGCACCAAATGGATATACCGCAACAAGCAAGATGAGCATGGTCAAGTTGTCAGAAACAAAGCTCGTCTCGTTGCTCAAGGATATACTCAAGTGGAAGGCATTGACTTCGATGAAACATTCGCTCCTGTGGCTAGACTTGAAGCCATATGCATACTGCTGGCCTATGCCAATCATCACAACATACTTCTATATCAAATGGATGTGAAGAGCGCCTTTCTCAATGGCAAGATTGAAGAAGAAGTGTATGTTGCACAACCGCCTGGCTTTGAAGATCCAAAACATCCTGACATGGTATACAAGCTCAACAAGGCACTGTATGGCCTCAAACAAGCCCCTCGGGCCTGGTATGACACACTTAAATACTTCCTGAAGAGCAAAGGCTTCATACCTGGTTCCCTAGACCCCACTCTCTTCATGAAGACATATGATGGTGAACTGTTTGTGTGCCAAATATATGTGGATGATATTATCTTCGGCTGCACCAATCAGAAGTACAGTGAAGAGTTTGGATATATGATGCAAGAGCAATATCAGATGTCCATGATGGGAGAGCTAAAGTTCTTCCTCGGTCTCCAAATACGACAGCAACGCAACGGCATCTTCATATCTCAAGAGAAGTATCTCAAAGATTGTCTGAACAAGTCCGGTATGCAAGACTGCAAAGGCTTCACGACGCCAATGCCAGCCAAGCATCATCTGGGTCCCGATGACAATGGTAAAGAGTTCGATCAAAAGGTATACCGCTCCATGATTGGTTCTTTGCTTTATCTATGTGCATCTAGGCCAGATATTATGCTTAGTGTTTGCATGTGTGCTCGATTCCAAGCGGCACCAAAGGAGTCGCATCACTTAGCTATGAAGCGAATTCTTCGATATTTGGCTCACACCCCAACTCTAGGATTATGGTATCCAAAGGGCTCAGAGTTTGATCTGGTTGGATTCTCGGATGCTGATTATGCTGGTGACAAGGTGGATCGCAAGTCTACATCAGGCACATGTCATTTTCCGGGACGATCACTTGTATGTTGGTCTTCAAAGAAGCAGAACTGTGTATCTCTCTCCACTGCTGAATCCGAATACATTGCTGCTGGATTTTGCTGCACTCAGCTTCTGTGGATGAAGCAAACATTCAAGGACTATGGCATTCATCTGAAGCAAGTGCCACTCTACTGCGAAAACGAAAGCGCCATCAAGATTGCCAACAACCCAGTTCAGCACTCGAAGACAAAGCACATTGAGATTCGTCATCACTTTCTCAGAGATCATGTTGTGAAGGAAGATATTGATATCATACACGTCAACACTGAAGAGCAATTGGCAGATATCTTCACCAAGCCCTTGGATGAGAAGAGATTTTGCAAGTTACGGTGTGAGCTAAATATCCTGGAATCCTCAAATGTCCTGTGATCAGGCACACATCCTAACACTTATGCATATTGATGACTTAGATGTGCAACACACGAAGTAAAGTATATCTTCAATCAATGAAGACATACATTCTAAGTGTGAATACATTACTGTGGAATTTGACTTCGGAGCGCCACGATAATTGTGCGCCGTGTCTGGGTCTAATACTTCCTATACGGTGGGTAACGCCACCACCAAATGTTCTGTTTGAAGTGTTTCACTCATGGCGTTACATTTGCTATGTCTTCACATTTGGTATTGGCTTCAATCTCAACATATCTTCATGATTATCTTCACTATGTTGATTATATAGATATATATATACTAGTGTTCTGTCCTCTACAGCATTCACTTATAGCTATGTCTTCTTGTTGAATCTTTTGAACTAAGTGAATGTGATCGGACCCTAACCTCTCTATGCTTTCTATCTCAAACTCTATCTCTCCAAGTCATATGCATTCTATTGAAACTGTCGAATGTCTTCTCTGCGTCCTTGTCAGCAGAAGATACAGAGACAAACATTAAGTCTGTTTTCAATGCTCATTCCTTCACCTGAAATCCGGAGAAGTGGGAACGACCACCCGACAATCCAGGCATGCGTGGGACGTGGAACAACCTCCGACATGCTGCATGATGGCCACGTGTTCCTCAGATGTGAATCGCCAGGGGCACCTGTGTAATAACACTGAGTCGCCCCTGTACCTATAAATACACGCCTCATCGCAGTCATTATATCTTCTTCCACTCTCGCACGAACCCTAGCGCCACCGCTAGCCCTCGGCGACGCCAGCGATGAAGCGCTTCGCTGCCGCAACCTCTCCGACGCCGTCTTCACGCCGACCGCGGACATCGTCTTGTCCGCCGTCGCCGTAGGTGTCCTCCGTCGCCAAGTTAGGGCACAGACGATCGAACTGCTCGGCCTCCTCTTCCACTCCGTCTAGCAGTTCTTCATGTGGTAAATAAAACCTCCTTTTTATGGCCTCTTTGATCCTATAGCCTTATCACTTTCTACCACAAGCACTTTCTATTCACACAAGTTGGATCTCTTTCATACTACATCTCATAACATGCCTAGTATATTCACTTATGCTTCACAAAATAGTTAGGTTCCTCACTTGTACTGATCCATGGATTCGTATAAATCTGGAACCAACTCCTTATCTATGAGTGAATGTCTTCGCACGATGAGGTCAATGTCTTCTAAACTGATTTATATTCAAAATCTTCTGAGAATGCATATGACCTCTTCCCCTTCCCTCGCACCTTAATGCTGTCACAGGTACATGTCCGTGGGAGAATCCCTTGGTTCTCATAGTCTGCATTCATTTGCAGAATTCTTACAGCATCATATAAATTCTCCCGAAGCCAGTTCCTGTTTGTCCAGCAAGCGAAAGCCTCCGAAGCCTTTGAACATGTTGAAGCCATTCAGGTTAAACTTCATGGCTATAGAGAAATCTGCAAGGAAGGGAGGCAGACAGCATCGTGGGGGAACATCAAGAGATTTGCCTGATGACCTCTCTGAGCTTTACAAGACAGATCCTGAAGAGGATTATAATCAGCGCAAGACCCGAATCTAGTGGATTCGAAGATATTGGGCAGAACAGTGGTACAAATACAGATTCGTGACCAAGGAATATGCTGAGAAGAGTGCTATCAAAAGTCCTTGGGGTGATATTCTCTTCCGAGGCCTTCCACCCAAGACCAAAGCTGAAGCTGTTGCTCAGGGTTTCTATCCCTATATGGTCCGTGGACCTCAGCCTGAAGATGCCGACCCATCATCATTGCTATGGTGTCGTGACGATAATCTCTCCAAGCGCAACTTCCAGCATGCAAAGGCATCAGCCAAGGAAAACAAGAAGTCATTGGGACTAGACTTCAACCCTGGTCCTTCTGCTCCCCGGGCTGACGGCACACGCGATGCAGAACCCAATGTCATCGGTCCCTTCTATAATCTTGAAGTCCTCATCACTCACATCGTGGTTCAGGGGACAGCCGTGAATGAGCCTGCAGATGACGCTGAATTAGATGAAGCGCCTGTAGCACCGAAGCCAAAGAAGCTGAAGCAGCCAAAAGCTTCAAAGCCGGACTCTGCACCAAAAATCTCACAGGCGAAGCCACTGGCAACTGCACCTCCTGAAGACAGTGTGCAGTCTGAAGATTTGTCACGCATCTCCAAGCCCCAGAAGGTCAAGATGCCTCGGCCACACACCAGCCAAGAGCTAACAGCTGCTGCCATTCTGCGCAATGATGCCATTAATCTGTCAAGTGATGAAGATCTTGCAGATGACGCTCTTGAGCAACTCATCAAGAGCAAAGAAGAAGCAGAAATCTTCAATGATCTGCCTCTTTTGATGTGACAATCATCCACAACTTCATTGATGAGTGGTTTGACACGCCAAACATCAGCTTCGAAGATCTGCAGCTACCCATTGGCCTCAGTGTCGCCTTCCATGGCGCCATTGCTTCAGAGCTAGCTCTCGCTCAGCGCATCGTCAAACTGAAGCAAAAGATTGACTATGAAAAGGCTCAGTTCAAGAAGCATATGGCCAAGCTCAGCGTGCAAGAGGTGAAAAACTTCAAGATTATGCTGCATGAGCTCAAAGAAGCCTTTCTCAAGAAAAGCGCAGAAGCTCAGGGTTCTCGGGAGCGCATGAAGAGCCTAGCTGACAGGTGTGTGCAAGCCTACAATGAGGCTGAGAAGCGCAAGGCCCTTGGGCGTCCTGGCATCGACCCCAGGATGGCTGCAAAGAAGAAGAAGAAGCCCGCTATGGCCGAACTTGATGCACCAAGGCAGGAAGCAGATCCCATTGTCTTCCCAACTAGCATGACTGGCTCGAAGCCAAAGGCCAGGTCAACCGCTTCAGAATTGAAGAAGACGAGGACTGCTGAGGCTGAAGCCAGAAAGAGGAAACATCCTGAAGCCTCTGCTGCTGCTCCCTCCAAGAAGAAGAGGAAGACCAAGAAAGAACGGGCTGCTCCCACAGAGCCTTTGATTGTTGAACCCATTTCCATGGTTCGTCCTGACGCTGAACGCCAACTGACAATCCATGAGCCTGCTTTCACAGAGGCTCATGAAGCTGAAGACTTTCCAGCAACTAATCCCATCGCTGTTGAAGACATTGGTCACCATGACCATGTAGAAGATGGTGCAGTCCTTCCTCAGCTCGAGCACAGCGAACTCATCAGCATTGGTCGTCCTCTGACGCCAATCGCTCAGGATGCTTCATGGGCTGATCGCCCACAAGAGGAAGAAGACTTTGAGGCCCAACCAACTCCAACTACACAGGCATCGCCTGCGTTGCGCAGGCTTCGCAAAGGACCAAGGCCTCCAGTCTCTGTGTCTGAAGCTGAAGCTGCTGAAGACATTCCGACTGGCTGCTGGCACGGAGTTAGCCGGGGCTTCTTCCTCGAGTCCTGTCATGATCGCGCACTCGACGAAAGAGCTTTACAAGCGGCATTGCCCTTCTTCACTCACGCGATATTGCTGGACCGGGCTTTCGCCCATTGTCCACAAGCCGATGAATAAGAAGTCCCACAAGCTGCTACTCCCCTGTCCCACCAAGAAGCGGTTCTCGAGGAGAACGTGATTGTGACCGACCCTCCAGCTCGTCAAGTGGAGGTTGAAAATCTTGAGGCTGCCACCACCAACACCACTGAAGCCACTGACGCTGTCATGGTGAAGCTAATGTGGAGCCTTCACCAACAAAAGCATCAGAAGTCAGCGAAGCCACTGATCCCACTGCTTCTGTTCCTACGCCTGCTGTCGGCCCTTAGTTCGACTATCATGTTGAGCACAGGCCTCAGGTATAGAAGCCAATCCCAAGATTGCCCAGGTTCCCAGTTCCTGCATCAGCACCTGGATCCTTCAATATCAATGGCTTCAGAGCAGACAACACATTTTTCAGTAGCTCCAGGAACCCCTACTCAAGGGAAAGAATATCATCTGATCGGTTCTGGAGCTATCCGCAGCGAAGCTATTACTCCTGCATTCTATACAATCAAGGTCGCATCTTCCCACACAAGCGTCTTGACATTGAAGCAATAGCTAGTCTGCCCTGTCTGGAAGAAGCTCTGGATTGCTTCAAAGAGGTTGGATTGCTTCCGTTCGTCACTGACCAAGAGCATTGGAATGAAGAGTTGCTGCTCCAATTCTATGCCACACTTCACATCCGCGGGTATAACAGAGATCCGAAGACTTGGGTCCTGGAGTGGATGACAGGAAACGTTCATCACGAAGCCAAAGCCTTTGACATCATTGAGCTCACTGGTCTACCCACTCCTGGCGATCTCTACGAATCTGGCTGTCAACTTCACAGTGAAGCTGTGGAGAGCATCTTTCAGAAGTCTGAACCTAACATGAGTCAGATGCTCAGTATGATGAAGCCATTACCCTAAGATGTTGCATATCCCAAAGAGTTCTTTGTTGAAGACCTAGAGTATCTGCCAAGGACTATTTATCACATCATGAGGCGAACTCTCTGGCCCATCAAAGGGCACTCTCCACATGCCAAGCTGGAAGGTGCAATGAAGACTTTGGTCTTCTATATTCTTCATGGGAAATGCTTCAATGCACAGGACTTCTTCATTCGCCAACTTGCTGCATCAGGCTCTGATCTGTTTGGCTTGAAGTTCTACGCCCCATGGGTAATGCGGCTGATCAAACTTCACTCCGCTATCTCATATCAGCCATCTGCTCGCAATCATCGGATTTTTCTGCCTGATGTGGATATGTCTATTGAAGCCATCTATCCTGAGCCTGCCAAGGAACCTCTAAGTCTTCAGAATGCAGAGCATCAAAGTTTTTCTCAGAACAATGAAGGAGTTGAAGCAGTCACTCGTGTGTATCCTTTGGCTGGCACTACACGTGCACCGCATCCTGCTCTCACTGAAGCCACTGACAGTACAACTGCCCCACGACCCAAGAAGTGCACTCGTGTTCTCAATGACCGAGAGCTTATTGTGGCTCTTCATCAGAAACAGGATAGGCATCATGACTGGCTGAAGCGTCAAATGCAAAGCCTCTTGGTGGATGTTAATCGCATTCGCAATCTTGCCACCAAGAATGCCTTTGTTGCCCATGAAACCTCTCGACGCACATGGAAAGGGCTGACACTGATGTGTTCTGAAGATGATCTTCAAGAGGATGGCTTCTCTGAGCGCTTCAAGTTTGACTCCACACCTCCTCGAAGGGCAGTGCTGCGACGAACTCCTTCTCTTGAAGACTCTGAGTTCTCTTCCTCTGCTGCAACTGTAAATGCCAGAGTGATCGAGGATGACGATGATGCTACTTCACCGCCGCCTCCTTCAGCACGCTTCGACACTGCTCCAAGCTCTTCTGCACCGCCAAACACCACCAACGACCCTGCTGCTTCACCTACTCTTCATGGGAACGAGTAGAGGCTCTATGTCTTCAAACCTTTTTGGTCCTTACTGACAAAAGGGGGAGAAGCATATGAGTTTAATAGTCTTCAAGCGGGTCCATATGGGCGGGTGCTTCATATTTTGCTTCGTGTTTACAACTCTTGTTTTGATACATTTGGTTCTTTGAGTTGTAACACTTAAACTCGATGGTCGTCTGCTACCTATTTGCCATTTTGTGATGCGATGATAAATTCCGCATGTGCGACGATAAATTCCGCACTTAGATCATTTTGCAGATGTCCATTTTTCATTATGCATGTCATTATCTTCACATACCTTCACATGCATAGTGGATTGTCATCATAAGTTGAAGAGGATCTCCACAAGCACAACCTGCCATGTGCATTTGCATTCCAAAAGCAAACTACTTAAATGCACATCTTCAGGGGGAGCCCTTGCAACTTACGAAGACAATTCCTTATCCTTTACAATTTCACATATTATATTCCCCGTTGAAAACTTCAACTAGTTCGTCATCAATCACCAAAAAGGGGGAGATTGTAAGTGCATCTAGTGCCACCCCTAGTTGGTTTTGGAGTATTGACGACAAACCTAGATGAGGGACTAATGTGTTTGTGAGAATTGCAGGATAACACAGGTAGAAGTCCCTCATTGATTCGGTTTTCCTACCAGAGATGACCCCTAAAAATGTATGAAGACATTGATGTCAAAGGTGGTATATGAAGATATTCACATTGAAGACTATGACAAGAGAGGAGCTCGAAGACTTAGATCTTTCGTAGTTCTTTTTCTTCTTCTTTGTTGAGTCATAGGAACCACCGTACTGTTAAGTGGGGTCCAAGAGAACCAGTCAGAATGACTGAAGTGATGCTTAACCAAAACCTATGTCTTCAAGTGAAGACTATGAGAGCGAATCTTGTCCGGAGTCGGACAAGTCAGCTTTGCTTGTAGCCCAAGTAAAGTTGTTGTGTGAGTTTGAAATCTGACCGTTGGAACACGTGTCAGTTCCTTAGTGACCCAGGGTCATTTCGGACAAATCAGGTCGGGTTGCCTAGTGGCTATAAATAGCCCACCCCCTACAACCATAAACGGTTGGCTGCTCAGAGTTAGTGTACGGCTTTTGTCGTTTGAGAGCAACCCACCTCGAAGCCCTTGAGAGAGAATTCCTTGCGAGGATAAAGCCCTAACCACCCAGAGCCAAAGAGAATTAGGCATCACTTAAATCTTCTTGTCTGTGTGATCTGAAGACTTATTACACTTGAGGACTGTGAATCCTCCAGCCGGTTAGGCATCGCGTTCTGAGCATCCAAGAGACATTGTGGATTGCCGGTGAACGAAGTCTGTGAAGGTTTGGGAGTCTACCTTGAAGACTTACCAGAGTGATTGGGCGAGGTCTGTGTGACCTTAGCTCAAGGGGAATACGGTGAGGACTGGGTGTCCTGAGCTGCGTGTTCAGGACTGGGTGTCCGGGACTGTGTGTCCTCAGGTTTAAATACCTAGCCGCCCTAACCAGACATACATTTGTCACAGCAACTGGAACTGGTCCAACACATCATTGTCTTCAACGAGTCACTGGTTTCATCCTTCCCTTCTCTTTACGTACTGTTACTCCTTGTGAAGACATTGTATGATTGCACTACCTTTTATCTTCACTGAGTGACTGCGTGTTCTGTCTAGCTTAATAATATCTTCCTACTTGATCCTTACTACATTGCTGCTATTAGTCATTATGCTTTCACTCTATTGAATACTTGACTATGGCTTGCCTAGTGTAGTCTACCTTCCGCTGCAGGGTAATAGGTTTATTTCTATCGTTTGTCTTCGTAACTTCCATGTTTTGAAGACTTTCATAAAAATCGCCTATTCACCCCCCCCCCCCTCTAGTCGATATAACGCACTTTCAATAACCATATGGCTCCTGCTAGTTGCCGATAACTCTGTTACAAAACATGATCATCTCATACAATAAAATTTAGCATCATGTCTTGACCATATCACATTACAACATGCCTTGCAGAAACAAGTTAGACGTCCTCTACTTTGTTGTTGCAAGTTTTACGTGGCTGCTACGGGCTGAGCAAGAACCGTTCTTCCCTACGCATCAAAAACCACAACGCGGTATAGTGATTGCTTTTTGATCTTCAGAAAGAACCCTGTTCATTGAATCCGATTCAACTAAAGCTGGAAAAACAGACACCCACTAGTCACCTGTGTGTGAAGCACGTCGGTAGAACTAGTCTCACGTAAGCATACACGTAATGTCGGTCTAGGCCGCTTCATCCAACAATGCCACTGAATCAAGAATCAACTAGTGACGACAAGCAATATGTATATACCCACGCCCACAACTCCTTTGTGTTCTACTCGTGCATATAACATCTACGCATAAACCTGGCTCGGATCCCACTATTGGGGAACGCGGTAATTTCAAAAAAAAATCCTATGCACACGCAAGATCTATCATGGTGATGCATAGCAACAAGAGGGGAAGAGTGTTGTACATGTAGCCTCATAGACCATAAGCGGAAGCGTTATGACAACGCGGTTGATGTAGTCGTACGTATTCACGATCGACCGATCCTAGTACCAAAGTTACGGCACCTCCGCGATCTGCACACGTTCGGATCGGTGACGTCCTACGAACTCACGATCCAGCAGAGTGTCGAGAGAGATCTTCGTCAGCATGACAGCGTGATGATGGTGATGATGATGCTACCGGAACAGGGCTTCGCCTAAGCACCACTACGATATGACTGAGGTGGATTATGGTGGAGGGGGCACCGCACACAGCTAAGAGATCAATGATCAACTTGTGTGTCCATGGGGTTCCCCCCCTCCTCGTATATAAAGGAGTGGAGGAGGGGAGGGGTCGTCCCTCTCTATGGCGCGTCCTAGGGGAGTCCTACTCCCACCGGGGGTAGGATTCCCCCCTTCCTAGTTGGAGTAGGAGAGGAAGGGAAGGAGGAGTAGGAGAGAAGGAAAGCCCCCCCCCCCCCCCCGAAACCTATTCCAATTCGGCCTCCTGCCCAAGGGGGGGCACCAGCCCCTTGTGGGCCGGTATGCTTCCTTCTTATGGCCCATAAGGCCAATAACTTCTCCCGGGGGGTTTCGGTAACCTCCCGGTACTCCGTAAAAATGCCCGAACCACTCGGAACCATTCCGATGTCCAAATATAGGCTTCCAATATATCGATCTTTATGTATCGACCATTTCGAGACTCCTCATCATGCCCGTGATCACATCTGGGACTCCGAACAACCTTCGGTTCATCAGAACACATAAACTCATAATACCGATCATCACCGAACGTTAAGCGTGCGGACCCTACGGGTTCGAGAACTATGTAGACATGACCGAGACTCACTTTCGGTCAATAACCAATAGCGGAACCTGGATGCTCATATTGGTTCCTACATATTCTATGAAGATCTTTATCGGTCAAACCGCATAACAACATACGTTGTTCCCTTTGTCATCGGTATGTTACTTGCCCGAGATTCGATCGTCGGTATCTCAATACCTAGTTCAATCTCGTTACCGCAAGTCTCTTTACTCATTCCGTAATGCATCATCCTGCAACTAACTCATTAGTCACATTGCTTGCAAGGCTTATAATGATGTGCATTACCGAGAGGGCCCAAAGATACCTCTCTGACAATCGGAGTGACAAATCCTAATCTCGATCTATGCCAACTCAACAAGTACCATCGGAGACACCTGTAGAGCACCTTTATAATCACCCAGTTACGTTCTGACGTTTGGTAGTACACAAAGTGTTCCTCCGGTATTCGGGAGTTGCATGATCTCATAGTCATAGGAACTTGTATAAGTTATGGAGAAAGCAATAGCAACAAACTAAACGATCATCGTGCTAAGCTAACGGATGGGTCAAGTCAATCACATCATTCTCTAATGATGTGATTCCCGTTAGTCAAATGACAACTCATGCCTATGGTTAGGAAACATAATCATCATTGATTCAACGAGCTAGTCAAGTAGAGGCAAACTAGTGACACTCTGTTTGTCTATGTATTCACACATGTACTAAGTTTCTGGTTAATACAATTTTAGCATGAATAATAAACATTTATAATGATATAAGGAAATAAATAACAACTTTATTATTGCCTCTAGGGCATATTTCCTTCAGGATCAAGAAGGCGGAGTACGTCATCGAGCTGAACGTGTGCAGAACGCAGAGGTGCCGTACGTTCAGTACTTGATCGGTTGGAGCGCGAAGAAGTTCGACTACATCAACCACGTTGTTAAACGCTTCCGCTTACGGTCAACGAGGGTACATAGACACACTCTCTCCCTCTCGTTTCTATGCATCTCCATGGATAGATCATTGTGTGTGTAGAATTATTATTTTTGTTTTCCATGCAGCGATTCCCAACACCACACGCCTCAATGCGCTCGTTTTTCACTATTTTTATGTTTTTAGTTTCCATTTTTTTGCTTACTTTTTTCCCTTACCATGTGGTAGTACATATAGTACTTTATCATTTTTAATAGGGACATTTACATCTGTGCCCCTAACTCGAACCCACTACTCAGTTTTGCCCCTAGTTTTCGGGTATGCTCAGTTTTGCCCCTCTGCCGTCAGTGCCACTTATAGAAATGCCCCTCCGCTCCGTTTCCGTCCAGTCAAGGCTGTTTGACCGCTAACTTGCCGTCAGTTTGACATATTTGCCCCTCTTTCTTACATGTGGGCCCTCTCTTACCTCTTCGCTTCACTCTCTCTCTCTCTGCTCTTCTTCAACCTCGACCCTAACCCTAGCTCTCTCCCCCAAATCGCCCCCTCACTCGAACCCTAGCGGCTTCGATCCCCACCATAGAAAACTCCAGATCAATGGCAGGCACGGTGGAGATTCGGTGGACCTGACTCTTTATGTGAGCTGTGCTGTGATTCGGAGCCAACCGCTGTGGATGGAGGTCGACGGTGGTTGCGGCGTCGGCGGTGGCCATGAAGGGAGCACAAATCCGAAGGGGTAAGTGCAGTACTTTCAGATCTGAAGCCTGCTATACGTATTGTAGTTCGATTTGATTCCTAGTGTTGCGTGCGTAGTGCTCATTTGGTTCAATTTTTTTCTGTTTTTCACTGTCATTCGTAGGGTGGACTATATATGTTTGGATTGTAGAATGGAAACAACTATTCTAGTTCCTGCTGGTACAAAAGCACGGAACACAGGATTTTCATTTCCTTTGGTAGTGGAGAGCACACTGAAGTTTGTGCAGTTTAGATCTCATATCTGTGCTAAATACCCGTGGGGAATACATGATGCAGTTGAATTCAGGTACTGGGATATTGATAGTTCAGTTTGGGTCCCAGTCCAATGTGATGCTGAGTTAGAAAAAATGTTTAGAATTCATGCTAATTTCCCAGTCAAATTGGAAATCAATGTCATACAAAGAAAAAGAGGACTGACAGAGAGCAGTGGCAGAAAATCAAAATCTACTAGTTCTAGAGGTAGGAGCAGAATATCCAGGGGGAGAAAAACAAGTGTTAGCATTCAGAAGAGAGCTTCAGATGCAGGAGAGAGCTCTATGCAGGTACCAGGAACACCATCAGAGCAAGTGCCTATTTATGCAGGTCCTACTCAGAGCAGAGATTCTGTTGATCCAAATATTGAGGAGGGACTTCCTGATGACTGGCCTACAGATGATGAGGATGAAAGGCTTTTCCCTCAGTTTGTTACAAAAAAGAAGGCCAAGAAGACAGATGATGATGGGGATGAAGATTATGTGCCACCACCAGAAGGAATGTTTGATGAGCCAGGTGAAGATGAGTTGGAGGAGGACCAGGACATGGGATATAGTGAGGATTCTGATGATGGAAGGCCAGATGTGCAGTACAACAGAGATGATCCTTCTTTAAAAGAAGGAACTATATTTTCCAGTGCTTTAGACTGTAGGAATGCACTAGCTACATTTTCAATTAAAACTCAGAGTGAGTATGTAGTAGACAAGAGTGATCCTACCAGGTTGACTGTTCATTGTGCTTATAAGAGGTGTAGATGGAGGATGCATGCCTCCTTAATGAGAAATAGCTCATTGTTTCAGGTACAAACAATAGGTGTATATGTAGTTATTTGTAGTTACATTGCAAATATTTTATAGTTATTTGTTGCAGCAAGTATGTCTGACATGTAATTGAACTTTCAATATTGCAGGTCAAAGTGAACCAGTCTGCACATACTTGTCCAAGTGTAAGCAGAAGGAAAAGACTGAAGTCAGCTAAGTGCAGATGGGTTGCTGATGCAGTGAAGCATTGGGTTTTAGAGGATTCAGAGGTTGGAATTACAGAGTTGAAAAAGAACCTGAAGAAAAAATATGGCCTGCAAGTCCCATACATGAGAGTGTTCTATGGAAAGCAGATGGCACTGGACAACATTTATGGTAAGTGGACTGACTCATTTCAATTGTTGTACACTTACAAGGCAGAAGTTGAGAAAGCATCTCCTGGAAGTGTAGTTAACATCTCCTGGAAGTTCAAAATTGCAGAAGAGGAGATTATAGGTTCTGTCACTGGAAGCAATAATCCTACCAGTTCTTCTACTCCAAACAAGGTTGTGAGCAAAACTGTGAGCACCAGGAGGAGTTCTAGGCTCTCTTCAAACCCAGCTTGCAATACCAGGAGCAAGAAGAACAAGTAGTTGTGGTAGTACTTGTAATGCTGTGAAAATTTGTTGTGGGTGTGAAAACTGTAAGGTCATGTACTAGATTTGAAGTTTGTTGTGGCATAATGTTGTGAACTCTCTTATGTCTCAATGTGATCATGTCCTATGTTTGGTCCAGCTGCTAGTGTGCCCATCTAACTGTCATTTTTGTCACATTACTACTGCACTGTCAAGTTTTGTCACATTACTACTGCGCTGTCAAGTTTTGTCACATTACTACTGCACTGTCAAGTTTTGTCACATTACTACATTGCTACAAAATGGAACACAATATACTCAAAATAGCAAACTCATTTCCAGTTAAAACTTGTCACATTACACCAAATGAAACTCATTTCCAATGTGCTCTAATTAAGATAGATCACACAACAATACATTACATTTCATTACAGACCATAATCCAGCTAGTATGGATTCTTAAACCACTCAGGAAAAACTGATGCCAAAATGCTAATGCAAATTACTATGAGAAATCCCCATGTTTGTATAAGTTCATTTCTCTTCTTGATCTTCAGCTTGAGTTTCTTGTTCTTCTCTGTTAAGTACATCAACCTCCTCTCCAAATGATGGGACTTTAGCCAGCTTTTCTCCAATCCAGCATGAAGTTCCTCGAATGCACGAGCAACACAATCTGTGGGGGGGGGATCAATCCAAACTACCCAGTCGCATTCATCAGGGAGCTGCAGAATTATATCTTACATTATACAACAAAAAATTGGCAAATAATGAAAGCAAAATGAGAGGACAGACAGAGTGGGAATGAGAGTTAATCCCTTACATCTAGGGGGCAGCCTAAGAATCTTCTTCCCGTGCTTGCACCTCCCCAGGCGACGCGGCGAGCGGGGATGAGACCGTGCCCTGCGCACCGCCGCGTCGTGCTCATCTCCAGCCCAGAGAATGACGGATGGGGGAGGTAGAACTCGGATTGAAACTGAACAATCCCAACACCATCGACCTAAACGCAGGAAATCCCCAATCTGATGAACCCTAATTGGGACAGAAATCCCCCCAGATCGATCCACCGACGAGCCACACTTACCTCGCAAGCCACCGACGAGCTCGACGTGGACATGCCGCCGCCCTCCAAATCGACCCACCGTCGGCCTCTGAATCCTGTTGCGGTCGATCTATCCCCTCTCCAAATCGATTCGTCGAGAGGTTGAAGAAGAGCAGAGAGAGAGTGAAGCGAAGAGGTAAGAGAGGGCCCACATGTAAGAAAGAGGGGCAAATATGTCAAACTGACGGCAAGTTAGCGGTCAAACAGCCTTGACTGGACGGAAACGGAGCGGAGGGGCATTTCTATAAGTGGCACTGACGGCAGAGGGGCAAAACTGAGCATACCCGAAAACTAGGGGCAAAACTGAGTAGTGGGTTCGAGTTAGGGGCAGAACTGGAATTGGCCCTTTTTAATATGTTCACATACTATATCTAACATAATCCAAAGTGTATGAAAAGTTGCAAGTGGGCCCATAGTTTTTATTATATTGTAAAATATGTACATATTTGTATGTTAAAAGAAGCATGCTAAAAATATGGTACATACCTTATAAAAAGTATATATACTACATAAACATTCTAATATACTACATACTACACATACATACACTTAAAAATGGTAGATACTAAATACAACATACAAAATAAAAGTGGGTCTAACTACACCCGATAGTAGCAAAAAATACTTTTCATAAAAAATTGAAAAATGTTAAGTGTGCACAGAAAAAATGTTTCTCATGTATATGAAAATGTATACAAAAAATATATAATTTATAAATGTATACGACAAATTTACAACATGTATTTTAAAAATGTAAATTGTGCATTTAAAAAATGTTAACCTTGTATACAAAAATGTTCCTTGTGTACATGAAAAAGGTACATTGTATATGAAAAAAGTAGACATCAAAACCATATATTGGACAAAAATGTCAGGTATATACCAAAAATGTACATTGTGTGTGTTCTTTTTTATTACCATTAGAAAAATGTTGACCATGTATCTGAAAAAAATATTGACTATGTATTAAAAAAGTGTTCAAAACATTTATTTAAGAAAAATGTGCATTGTGTATTTAAAAAAAATTCAACATGTATCAACAAAATGTTTCGCGCGTACACTAAGAATGTACATTGTGTACTAAAAAAATTAGACATGTGTTGACAAAGTAACCAATGAAAAGCGACAAAGAAACAAAGAGAAACGAAGAAAACCAATGAAAACTGAAATGGGACAATAAAATCAAAGAAACCAACGAAAATGTATGAAAACAGTGAAAACCCAGAAAAAGACGAAAAACTGGGAAAAGAAACAAAAAATAGTAGAAAAAAATAAAGAAAAGAAAACATCAATGAGAAAAAAATAAAAGAAACAACATAACAGAAAAAAATCATAGAAAAAAGAAAACAATGAAAATGAAAAAAAGACCGAAGAAAACCAGTGAAAGAAGTAAAGAAGCCCAGAAAAAATAGAGACAACCATGATGAAACGAAGAAAACCGAAAAAAAAAACAAGATAATAGAAAATAAAAAAAAGACCAAAAATCAGTACAACCCATAGAACGGAGATATTCGCTGAGAAGAAATGAGCGAGCGATCTCTCTGTCATCCTGACCGAGCGATCGAGGAGAAGAAATGGGTTGTCCCATTACACGCATGTGGAAAAAAAAATCTGCTGAGGGCATCGTAGGACCCTATAAGCAAGAAATAGTCCCCATACCTATCTGTCGATCTTTGCGGCGGATTGGCAGGGCAACATACAGGCAACCGTCCGACTAGGCCGGCCCACTAGCTTATGCAGCGAACCAGAAAACCAGACCATGTATTATAGTGGATTTGTCTCAAAAAAATGTATTATAGTGATTCGAACGGATTACCATAACGAACCAGACCAAGGCACTGTAGCGAATATTTTTTAGAAAAAAATTGAAAACAACTTTTTCTCTTTTTGCGGGTGAAAGAACTTTATATTACTTAATCACAAGGTCTTTACAATCTCCAAAGTCTCCACAGAGCCGGACCCTAGCCAAGTCATAGTCTGACCTTCTAGTCTAGCAAACCTTCAACTATCACTAGCTTTATTCCGAGAATGAGAACGAGAGACATAAGTAATACAAGTTTGTATAAGGCCCATTAAGAATCTGAGCTCATTAGCCAACGAAGCACACATTGAATGGTCCACCTCTTCAAATAAAATCATGGACACAACCATGCTCAAGTCCATCTTGACGACGATCGCCGTTTCAGTGATAAGCTATACATGCGCCTAGCTCCGCCTCTAAGAGCATCTTTAGTCGTTGGCCCTCTCAGGAGGCAAAAAAAACCGCCGCCTGGGGGCGAGCCGGCGGCCGAATCCGCTCTAGGGGCCAGCCGTCGCCCCCAGGTCGCCCCAGGCACCGATATCGGCCCAGTTTTTGGCCCACTTTCGGCGAAAAGTGACCCGATATCAGCGAGAATCGGCCCATATTCGACGTGGTTCAGCGTTGAATTGTAACATAAATATATTTTTATCACATAGTTCATCATAGAAAATCAAATAGTTTAACAAAATAGTGCAACAACAAATAGTTCAATACAAATTATATAGTTCAACAAATAAAAACTCATATTTCTTCACACGTCGAGCCCAGCGTCGCCCTTAATCCTCCATAGGTGCTCCACCAGATCCTGTTGTAGTTGATGATGCACCTGTGGGTCTCGGATCTCCTGACACATACTGAGGTAGGCAGTCCAGGTTGCCTGTAGCTGGTGATCAGCTTCGGCTAGAGGACCCTGCCTGTAGTATGGTTCAGTGTCAAACACTGGCTCTTCCTGCTCGCTCTCGATGATCATGTTGTGCAAGATGACATAGCAAGTCATGATCTCCCACATTTGATCTTTCGACCAGGTCTGAGCAGGGCACAGGACAACAACAAATCGAGATTGGAGCACACCAAATGCCCGCTCGACATCCTTCCTGCAAGCCTCCTGAACCTTGTCAAAGTGGGACTTCTTGCCTCCTAGCACAGCGTTTGAGATAGTCTTCACAAATGTAGACCATCTCGGATAGATGCCATCAGTGTTGGGGAACATAGTAATTTTAAAAAAAATCATACGCACACGCAAGATCATGGTGATGCATAGCAACGAGAGGGAAGAGTATCGTCCACGTACCCTCCTAGACCGTAAGAGGAAGCGTTATGAGAACGCGGTTGATGTAGTCGAACGTCTTCACGATCTGACCGATCCAAGTACAGAACGCACGGCACCTCCGAGTTCAGCACACGTTCAGCTCGATGACGTCCCACGAACTCCGATCCAGCAGAGCTTCACGGAGAGTTCCGTCAGCACGATGGCGTGATGACGGTGATGATGTTGCTACCGACGCAGGGCTTCGCCTAAGCACCGCTACGATATGATCGAGGTGGATTATGGTGGAGGGGGCACCGCACACGGCTAAGGGATCATGTAACGCCCCGAGACCGATGTGCCAGGTGTCGTCCAGTTATTCGCTGTTGTTGCCTTGTCATTGCTTGTGTGTCATGCATTGCATATCATGTCATCATGTGCATTTCATTTGCATACATGTTTGTCTCATGCATCCGAGCATTTTTCCCGTTGCCCGTTTTGTAATCCGGCGCTCCTATGTCACCCGGTGCCCCTTTCTACCTCTTTTCGTGTGTGGGGGTTAAACATTTCCGGATTGGACCGAGACTTGTCTTGCGGCCTTGGTTTACTACCGGTAGACCGCCTGTCAAGTTTCATATCATTTGGACTTCGTTTGATACTCCAACGGTTAACCGAGGGACCGAGAAGGCCTCGCATGTGTTGCAACCCAACACCCTTCCAAAGTGGCCCAAAACCCACTTAAACCTCCTCCATCATCTCGGTCGTTCGATCATGATCGCGTGGCCGAAAACCGTGTCTCCGATTCCGGTGTTCTTTATATCGATTTCAACCGAAATCACCTCACCTTTCCAGTGGCACACTTGGATTTCCAAGTTGAGGCCAGGTTCTTTCTTTCCCTTGCAAATCATGCATATGCATCGCATACCGCATCCCGCATATCATACCATGTTCATGTGTTGGTTGTTTACTATGTTGTGTGCTTCTTTCCGGTGTTGCTTCTTCGGGTTGGTTCCGATAATGTCGCGTTTGTGAGGATTCGTTCGTCTACGCCTATTTGTCTTCTTCATGGTCTCGTTCTTCTTCCTTGCGGGATTTCAGGCAAGATGATCATACCCTCGAAATCACTTCTATCTTTGCTTGCTAGTTGCTCGCTCTTTTGCTATGCCTATGCTGCGATACCTACCACTTGCTTATCATGCCTCCCATATTGTTAAACCAAGCCTCTAACCCACCTTGTCCTAGCAAACCGTTGTTTGGCTATGTTACCGCTTTGCTCAGCCCCTCTTATAGCGTTGTTAGTTGCAGGTGAAGATTGAAGTTTGTTCCTTGTTGGAACATGGAGATCGTTCCTTGTTGGAACATTGTTTACTTGTTGGGATATCACAAGATATCTTATCTAATTAATGCATCTATATACTTGGTAAAGGGTGGAAGGCTCGGCCTTATGCCTGGTGTTTTGTTCCACTCTTGCCGCCCTAGTTTCCGTCATATCGGTGTTATGTTCCCGGATTTTGCGTTCCTTACGCGGTTGGGTTATAATGGGAACCCCTTGACAGTTCGCCTTGAATAAAACTCCTCCAGCAAGGCCCAACCTTGGTTTTACCATTCCATTTGCCACCTAGCTTTTTTCTTTCCCTTGGGTCGGCCAGCCCAAGGGTCATCTTTATTAAACCCCCCGGGCCAGTGCTCCTCTGAGTGTTGGTCCAACCCAGAGCACCGTGCGGGGCCGTCCCTTGGCAACTTGGGTTATGTTGGCTCCCGTATGCTTAGCTTATCCGGTGTGCCCTGAGAACGAGATATGTGCAGCTCCTATCGGGATTTTTCGGCACAGCGGGTGGTCTTGCTGGACTTGTTTTACCATTGTCGAGGATGTCTTTAACCGGGATTCCGAGTCTGATCGGGTCTTCCCGCTAGAAGGAATATCCTTCGTTGACCGTGAGAGCTTGTGATGGGCTAAGTTGGGACACCCCTGCAGGGATTTGAACTTTCGAAAGTCGTGCCCGCGGTTATGGGCAGATGGGAATTTGTTAACGTCTGATTGTAGAAAACCTGAAGTTGACCTTAATTAAAATACATCAACCGCGTGTGTAACCGTGATGATCTCTTTCCGGCGGAGTCCGGGAAGTGAACACGGTTTTGGAGTAATGCTTGACATTAGGTTGTTCTAGGATCACTTCTTGATCATAGTTTCTCGACCGTGCTTTGCCTTCTCTTCTCGCTCTCATTTGCGTATGTTAGCCACCATATATGCTAGTCGCTTGCTGCAGTTCCACTTCATACCTTTACCTTACCCATAAGCTTAAATAGTCTTGATCGCGAGGGTGCGAGATTGTTGAGTCCCCATGGCTCACAGATACTTCCAAAACCAGCTTGCAGGTGCCGATGAGTCCGTGCCGATGACGCAACCAAGCTCAGGAGGAGCTCGATGAAGATCTTATTCTTTATGTTGTTTTGTTCTAGTTTATCAGTAGTGGAGCCCAGTTGGGGTCGATCGGAGACCTTGTTGCATTTGGGGTTCTTCTTTTATTTTGGTTCCGTAGTCGGACCTTGATTGTATCTGGTTGATGTAATGCTTTATTCATGTATTTGTGTGAAGTGGCGATTGTAAGCCTACTATGTATCTTTCCCTTATGTATTACATGGGTTGTGTGAAGATTGCCTTACTTGCGACATTGCTTTCAATGCGGTTATGCCTCTAAGTCGTGCTTCGACACGTAGGAGATATAGCCGCATCGAGGGTGTTACAGATCAATGATCAACTTGTGTGTTCTAGGGTGCCCCCTGCCCCCGTATATAAAGGAGTAAGGGGGAGGCTGGCCGGCCCCTGTAGGGCGCGCCAGGAGGAGTCCTCCTCCTAGTAGGAGTAGGACTCCCCTTTCCTACTCCTACTAGGAGGAGGAAAGGAAGGGGGAAGGGGAGAAGGAAGGAGGGGGAGGAAAGGAGGAAAGGGAGGCCGCCCCCCTAGTCCAATTCCGTTTGGGCTAGGGGGGGCGCGCCCTGCGTCCTCTCTTCCACCACTTGGCCCATGAGGCCCAATACTTCTTCCCCATATTCCCGTAACTCCTCGGTACTTCGAAAAATACCTGAATCACTCGGAACCTTTCCGATGTCCGAATATAGTTGTCCAATATATCGATCTTTACGTCTCGACCATTTCGAGACTCCTCATCATGTCCCCAGTCTCATCTGGGACTCTGAACTACCTTCGGTACATCAAATCACATAAACTCATAATACCGATCGTCACCGAACGTTAAGCGTGCGGACCCTACGGGTTTGAGAACTATGTAGACATGACCGAGACACGTCTCCGGTCAATAACCAATAGCGGAACCTGGATGTTCATATTGGCTCCTACATATTCTACGAAGATCTTTATTGGTCAAACCGCATAACAACATACGTTGTTCCCTTTGTCATCGGTATGTTACTTGCCCGAGATTTGATCGTCGGTATCCTCATACCTAGTTCAATCTCGTTATCGGCAAGTCTCTTTACTCGTTCTGTAATGCATCATCCAGTAACTAACTCATTAGTCACAATGCTTGCAAGGCTTATAGTAATGTGCATTACCGAGTGGGCCCAGAGATACCTCTCCAACAATCGGAGTGACAAATCCTAATCTCGATCTATGCCAACTCAACAAGCACCATCGGAGACACCTGTAGAGCACCTTTATAATCACCTAGTTACGTTGTGACGTTTGGTAGCACACAAAGTGTTCCTCCGGTACTCGGGAGTTGCATAATCTCATAGTCATAGGAACATGTATAAGTCATGAAGAAAGCAGTAGCAACAAACTAAACGATCATCGTGCTAAGCTAACGGATGGGTCAAGTCAATCACATCATTCTATAATGATGTGATCCCGTTAATCAAATGACAACTCATGTCTATGGTTAGGAAACATAACTATCATTGATTCAACGAGCTAGTCAAGTAGAGGCAAACTAGTGACACTCTGTTTGTCTATGTATTCACACATGTACTAAGTTTCCGGTTAATACAATTCTAGCATGAATAATAAACATTTATCATGATATAAGGAAATATAAATAACAACTTCATTATTGCCTCTAGGGCATATTTCCTTCAATCAGCTAGGTAGTACCCCTTGTTGTAGTACTGCCCATTGACCTCGAAGTTCACCGAAGGAGATGACCTTCAACAAGCTTGGCAAAGACAGGGGAGCACTGCAGCAAGTTGATGTCATTGTGAGTTCCTGGCATACCAAAGAAGGAGTGCCAAATCCAGAGGTCCTGTGTGGCCACCGCCTCAAGTACCACACTGCAACCGCCTTTGGCACCTTTGTACATCCCCTGCCAAGCAAATGGGCAGTTCTTCCATTTCCAATGCATGCAGTCGATGCTTCCAAGAATCCCAGTAAATCCTCTTGCTGCATTCTGTGCTAGGATCCGAGCAGTGTCTTCCGCATTGGGTGTTCGCAAGTATTGCGGTCCAAACACTGCCACCACTGCCCGACACAACTTGTAGAAATAGTCAATGGTGGTGGACTCATCCATGCGCCCATAGTCGTCGAGTGAATCACCGGGAGCTCCCTATGCAAGCATCCTCATTGTTGTCGTGCATTTTTGGATTGAGGTGAATCCAAGTTTGCCGATGCAATCCTTCTTGCACTTGAAGTAGTTGTCGAACTCTCGGATGGAATTCACAATCCCGAGGAAAAGCTTTCGGCTCATCCGGTAACGGTGCCGAAATGTTTTGTCGTCATGCAGTGGAGCGTCGGCGAAGTAGTCGAAGTAGAGCATGCAGTAGCCTTCTAGACGATGTCGGTTCTTTGCTTTCATCCACCCCGGCGCCGAGCCACCTCGCTGCGGCTTTTCATTGCTCGCCAGCAGGCCGGCGAGGGCGGTGAGGACCATGAGATGTTCCTCTTTCTGGACGTCGGCCTCGGTTTCCTCCTCCAGCAGTGCGACGAGCGCTTCCTCGTCGTCCAGGTCCATTGCCGAGGCAGGCGAATCACCGAACACCTTGTGGGCGCGGTGGGTGCTTACCCGCTGATACGTCTCCAACGTATCTATAATTTTTGATTGCTCCATGCTATATTATCTACTGTTTTGGACATTATTGGGCTTTATTATTCACTTCTATATTATTTTTGGGACTAACCTATTAACCGGAGGCCCAGCCCAGAATTGTTGTTTTTTGCTTGTTTTAGGGTTTCGAAGAAAAGGAATATCAAACGGAGTCCAAACGGAATGAAACCTTCGGGAACGTGATTTTCTCACCGAATACAACTCAGGAGACTTGGACCCTATGTCAAGCCAATTAACAGGAGGCCACGAGGTAGGGGGCGTGCCTGCCCCCCCCCCCAGGCGGGCCCTCCACCCTCGTGGGCCCCTTGTTGCTCCACCGACCTACTTCTTCCTCCTATATATATCCACGTACCCCCAAACGATCAGATACGGAGCCAAAAACCTAATTCCACCGCCGCAACTTTCTGTATCCACGAGATCCCATCTTGGGGCTTGTTCCGGAGCTCCGCCGGAGGGGGCATCGATCACGGAGGGCTTCTACATCATCATCCAAGCCCTTCCGATGAAGTGTGAGTAGTTTACTTCAGACCTACGGGTCCATAATTAGTAGCTAGATGGCTTCTTCTCTCTTTTTGGATCTCAATACAATGTTCTCCCCCTCTCTCGTGGAGATCTATTCGATGTAATCTTGTTTTTGCAGTGTGTTTGTTGAGACCGATGAATTGTGGGTTTATGATCCAGTCTATCTATGAATAATATTTGAATCTTCTTTGAATTATTTTATTTATGATTGGTTATGTTTGCAAGTCTCTTCGAATTATCAGTTTGGTTTGGCCTACTAGATTGGTTTTTCTTGCCATGGGAGAAGTGCTTAGCTCTGGGTTCGATCTTGCGGTGTCCTTTCCCAGTGACAGAAGGGGCAGCAAGGCACGTATTGTATCGTTGTCATCGAGGATAACAAGATGGAGTTTTTATCATATTGCATGAAACTATCCCTCTACATCATGTCATCTTGCTTAAGGCGTTACTTTGTTTTTAACTTAATACTCTAGATGCATGCTGGATAGCGGTCGAGGAGTGGAGTAATAGTAGTAGATGCAGGCAGGAGTCGGTCTACTTGTCTCGAACGTGATGCCTATATACATGATCATACCTAGATATTCTCATAACTATGCTCAATTCTGTCAATTGCTCAACAGTAATTTGTTCACCCACCGTAGAATACGTATGCTCTTGAGAGAAGCCACTAGTGAAACCTATGGCCCCCGAGTCTCTTTCTCATCATATCAATCTCCATCACTTTATTACTGCTTTGCTTTTTTACTTTGCCTTTTACTTTTCACTTTGCATCTCTTTAACAAAAATACCAAAAAAATTATTTATCATCTCTATCAGATCTCACTTTCGTAAGTGACCGTGAAGGGATGGACAACCCCTAAGCGCGTTGGTTGCGTTGAGCTATTGTTTTTGTGTAGGTACGAGGGACTCGTGCATAGCCTCCTACTGGATTGGTACCTTGGTTCTCAAAAACTGAGGGAAATAATTACGCTACTTTGCTGCATCATCCTCTCCTCTTCGGGGAAATCCAACGCAGTGCTCAAAGAGGTAGCAAGAAAGAATTTCTGGCGCCGTTGCCGGGGAGTCTGCGCAAAAGTCAATATACCAAGTACCCATCACAATCCCTATCTCCCGCATTACATTATTTGTCATTTGCCTCTCGTTTTCCTCTCCCCCACTTCACCCTTGCCGTTTTATTCGCCCTCTCTCTCTCTATCCTCCCTCTCTTTCTCTATTTGCCTCTTTTTGCCCGTTTGCCTTTTGTTTGCTCGTGTGTTGGATTGCTTGTTTGTCGCAATGGCTCAAGATAATACTAAATTGTGTGACTTCACCAATACCAACAACAATGATTTCCTTAGCACTACGATTGCTCCTCTTACTGATGCTGAATCTTGTGAAATCAATACTACTTTGCTGAATCTTGTCATGAAAGATCCGTTCTCCGGCCTTCCTAGTGAAGATGCCGCTACCCATCTTAATAGTTTCTTTGGTTTGTGTGACATGCAAAAGAAGAAAGATGTCGATAATGATATTGTTAAATTGAAGCTATTTCGTTTTTCGCTTAGAGATCGTGCTAAAGCTTGGTTTTCGTCTTTGCCTAAAAATAGTATTGATTCATGAAACAAGTGCAAAGATGCTTTTATCTCTAAGTATTTTCCTCCCGCTAAGATCATCTCTCTTAGAAACGATATTATGAATTTTAAGCAACTTGATCATGAACATGTTGCACAAGCTTGGGAGAGAATGAAATTAATTATACGTAATTGCCCTACTCATGGTTTAAATTTGTGGATGATTATACAAAAATTTTATGCCGGATTGAATTTTGCTTCTAGAAATCTTTTAGATTCGGCCACGGGAGGCACTTTTATGGAAATCACTTTAGGAGAAGCTACTAAACTCCTAGATGATATTATGGTTAATTATTCTCAATGGCATACTGAAAGATCTACTAAAAAGGTGCATACGATAGAAGAAATTAATGTTTTGAGTGGAAAGATGGATGAACTTATGAAATTATTTGCTAATAAGAGTGCTTCTTCCGATCCTAATGATGTGCCCTTGTCTACTTTGATTGAGAATAATAATGAATCTATGCATGTGAATTTTGTTGGTAGGAACAATTTTGGTAACAACGCGTATAGAGGAAATTTCAACCCTAGGCCTTATCCTAGTAATCCCTCTAATAATTATGGTAATTCCTACAACAATTCTTATGGAAATTATAATAAGATGCCCTCTGATTTTGAATCTAATATTAAAGAATTTATTACTTCGCAAAATAATTTTAATGCTTTGATTGAAGAAAAATTGCTTAAGATTGATGATTTGGCTAGGAACGTTGATAGAATTGCTCTTGATGTTGATTCTTTGAAACTTAGATCTATTCCACCTAAGCATGATATCAATGAGTCTCTCAAAGCCATGAGAATTTCCATTGACAAGTGCAAAGAAAGAACCGCTAGGATGCGTGCTAAGAAAGATGCCTTTATAAAAGCGTGTTCTTCTAGTTCCTATGAAAATAATGATGAAGATCTAAAAGTTATTGATGTGTCCCCTATTAAATCTTTGTTTTGCAATATGAATCTTGATAATGATGGGACTGAATATGATCCACCTTCACCTAGAAGGCGTTCTAAGAATTTGGAATTTGTTGATCTTGATGCTAAATTTGATAAAAGTGGGATTGAAGAAATTAAAACCCTAAATGTTGCTAAACCCACTATATTGGATTTCAAGGAATTTAATTATGAAAATTTCTCTTTAATTGATTGTATTTCCTTGTTGCAATCCATGCTAAATTCTCCTCACGCTTATAGTCAAAATAAAGCATTTACTAAACATATCTTTGATGCCTTGATGCAATCTTATGAAGAAAAACTTGAATTGGAAGTTTCTATCCCTAGAAAACTTTATGATGAGTGGGAACCTACTATAAAATTAAAATTAAATATTATGAGTTTTATGCTTTGTGTGATTTGGGTGCTAGTGTCTCTACTATTCCCAAAACTTTGTGTGATTTGCTAGATTTCTGTAATTTTGATGATTGCTCTCTAAACTTGCATCTTGCGGATTCCACTATTAAGAAAACTATGGGAAGAATTAATGATGTTCTTATTGTTGCCAATAGGAATTATGTGCCTGTAGATTTTATCGTTCTTGATATAGATTTTAATCCTTCTTGCCCTATTATTCTCGGTAGACCTTTCCTTAGAACGGTTGGTGCAATTATTGATATGAAGGAAGGGAATATTAGATTCCAATTTCCATTAAAAAGGGCATGGAACACTTCCCTAGAAAGAAAATAAAATTACCATATGAATCTATCATGAGATCCATTTATGGATTGCCTATCAAAGATGGCAATACCTAGATCTATTCTTACTTGTTATGCCTAGCTAGGGGCGTTAAACGATAGCGCTTGTTGGGAGGCAACCCAATTTTATTTTTATTCCTTGCTTTTTGCTCCTGTTTAGTAATTAATAAATTATTTAGCCTCTGTTTTGGTTGTGTTTTTTGTGTTTAATTAGTGTTTGTGCCAAGTAGAACCGTTGGGAAGACTTGGAGAAAGTCTTGTTGAACTTGCTGTAAAAAAACAGAAACTTTAGCGCTCACAAGAACTGCTGTCATTTTTATTTGGAGAGTACTATTTAGTTAATTCTTTTTGCATATGATTAATAGATAAATTCCTCATGTCAAGAAATTTATTTTAGAATTTTTGGGGTTCCAGATCTTGCGCTAGCAACAGATTACTACAGACTGTTCTGTTTTTGACAGATTCTGTTTTTCGTGTGTTGTTTGCTTATTTTGATGAATCTATGGCTAATAAAATAGTTTATAAACCATAGAGAAGTTGTAATACAGTAGGTATAACACCCATATAAATAAATAATGAGTTCATTACAGTACCTTGAAGTGTTCTTTTGTTTTCTTTCGCTAACGGAGCTCACGAGATTTTCTACTTTAAGTTTTGTGTTGTGAAGTTTTCAAGTTTTGGGTAAAGATTTGATGGATTATGGAACAAAGAGTG
This sequence comes from Triticum urartu, assembly GCF_056163025.1. Classification (NCBI taxonomy): domain Eukaryota; kingdom Viridiplantae; phylum Streptophyta; class Magnoliopsida; order Poales; family Poaceae; genus Triticum; species Triticum urartu. Next base: position 340,542,567 of record NC_141873.1, on the reverse strand, counting down.
GCAAGAGACTGAGCTTGGGGATTCCCATGGCACCCTCAATATAATCTAAGGACAACTAAAAGCCAAAGCTTGGGGATGCCCCGGAAGGCATCCCCTCTTTCGTCTACTTCTATCGGTAACTTTACTTGGAGCTATATTTTTATTCACCACTTGATATGTGTTTTGCTTGGAGCGTCTTTTATGATTTGAGTCTTTTCTTGTTAGTCTACCACAATCATCCTTGCTGTACACACCTTTTGAGAGAGCCATACATAATTTGGAATTTGATAGAATACTCTATGTGCTTCACTTATATCTTTTGAGTTATATAATTTTGCTCTAGTGCTTCACTTATATCTTTTAGAGCACGGTGGTGGATTTGTTTTATAGAAACTATTGATCTCTCATGCTTAACTTAGATTATTTTGAGAGTCTTAATAGCATGGTAATTTGCTTAATAATAATATGCTTGGTATTCAAGATTTGTAAAACTTTCTTTTGAGTGCGTTGAATACTAAGAAAAAAATTGATGCTTGGTAATTGTTTTGAGATATGAGGATGGTGATATTATAGTCATGCTAGTTGAGTAGTTGTGAATTTGAGAAATGCTTGTGTTAAAGTTTGTGATTCCCGTAGCATGCACCTATGGTGAACCGTTATGTGATGAAGTTGGAGCATGATTTATTTATTTATTGTCTTCCTTATGAGTGTCGGTCGGGGACGAGCGATGGTCTTTTCCTAACAATCTATCCCCCTAGGAGCATGCGTGTAATACTTTGCTTTGATAACTTCTAAATTTTTGCAATAAGTATATGAGTTCTTTATGACTAATGTTGAGTCCATGGATTATACGCACTTTCCTTCCTTCCAGCATTGCTAGCCTCTCTAATACCGCGCACTTTTCGCCGGTATCATACACCCACCAAATACCTTCCTCAAAACAGCCACCATACCTACCTATCATGGCATTTCCATAGCCATTCCGAGATATATTGCCATGCAACTTTCCACCGTTCTGTTTATTATGACACGCTCCATCATTGTCATATTGCTAGCATGATCATGTAGTTGACATCATATTTGTGGCAAAGCCACCGTTCATAATTCTTTCATACATGTCACTCTTGATTCATTGCATATCCCGGTACACCGCCAGAGGCATTCATATAGTCATATTTTGTTCTAAGTATTGAGTTGTAATTGTTGAGTTGTAAGAAAAATAAAAAGTGTGATGATCATCATTTTTAGAGCATTGTCCCAAGTGAGGAAAGGATGATGGAGACTATGATTCCCCCACAAGTCAGGATGAGACTCCAGACGAAAAAAAAGAGGCCATAAAAAAAGAGAAGGCCCAAAAAATGAGAGAAAAAGAGAGAAGGGACAATGTTACTATCCTTTTACCACACTTGTGCTTCAAAGTAGCACCATGATCTTTATGATAGAGAGTCTCTCATTCTGTCACTTTCATATACTAGTGGGAATTTTTCATTATAGAACTTGGCTTGTATATTCCAATGATGGGCTTCCTCAAAATGCCCTAGGTCTTCGTGAGCAAGCGAGTTGGATGCACACCCACTTAGTTTCTTTTGTTGAGCTTTCATATACTTATAGCTCTAGTGCATCTGTTGCATGGCAATCCCTACTCACTCACATTGATATCTATTGATGGGCATCTCCATAGCCCGTTGATACGCCTAGTTGATGTGAGACTATCTTCTCCCTTTTTGTCTTCTCCACAACCACCATTCTATTCCACATATAGTGCTATATTCATGGCTCACGCTCATGTATTGCGTGAAGATCGAAAAAGTTTTGAAAATGTCAATAGTATGAAACAATTGCTTGGCTTGTCATCGGGGTTGTGCATGATTTAAATACTTTGTGTGGTGAAGATAGAGCATAGCCAGACTATATGATTTTTTAGGGATAGCTTTCTTTGGCCATGTTATTTTGAGAAGACATAATTGCTTTGTTAGTATGCTTGAAGTATTATTATTTTTATGTCAACATGAACTTTTGTCTTGAATCTTTTGAATCTAAATATTCATACCACAATTATGAAGATTTACATTGAAATTATGCCAAGTAGCACTCCGCATCAAAAATTCTGTTTTTTATCATTTACCTACTCGAGGACGAGCAGGAATTAAGTTTGGGGATGCTTGATACGTCTCCAACGTATCTATAATTTTTGATTGCTCCATGCTATATTATCTACTGTTCTGGAAATTATTGGGCTTTATTATCCACTTTTATATTATTTTTGGGACTATCCTATTAACCGGAGGCCCAGCCCAGAATTGCTGTTTTTTGCCTGTTTTAGGGTTTCGGAGAAAAGGAATATCAAACTGAGTCCAAACGGAATGAAACCTTCGGGAACGTGATTTTCTCACCGAATACAACTCAGGAGACTTGGACCCTACGTCAAGCCAATTAACAGGAGGCCACGAGGTAGGGAGCGCGCGTGCCCCCCCCCCCAGGCGCGCCCTCCACCCTCGTGGGCCCCCTGTTGCTCCACCGACCTACTTCTTCCTCCTATATATATCCACGTACCCCCAAACGATCAGATACGGAGCCAAAAATCTAATTCCACCACCGCAACTTTCTGTATCCACGAGATCCCATCTTGGGGCCTGTTCCGGAGATCCACCAGAGGGGGCATCGATCACAGAGGGCTTCTACATCATCATCCAAGCCCTTCCAATGAAGTGTGAGTAGTTTACTTCAGACCTACGGGTCCATAATTAGTAGCTAGATGGCTTCTTCTCTCTTTTTGGATCTCAATACAATGTTCTTCCCCTCTCTCGTGGAGATCTATTTGATCTAATCTTCTTTTTGCGGTGTGTTTGTTGAGACCGATGAATTGTGGGTTTATGATCCAGTCTATCTATGAATAATATTTGAATTTTCTCTGAATTCTTTTATGTATGATTGGTTATCTTTGCAAGTCTCTTCGAATTATCAGTTTGGTTTGGCCTACTAGATTGGCTTTTCTTGCCATGGGAGAAGTGCTTAGTTTTGGGTTCGATCTTGTGGTGTCCTTTCCCAGTGATAGAAGGGGAAGTAAGGCACGTATTGTATCGTTGCCATCGAGGATAACAAGATGGGGTTTTTTATCATATTGCATGAAACTATCCCTCTACATCATGTCATCTTGCTTAAGGCGTTACTCTGTTTTAACTTAATACTCTAGATGCATGCTGGATAGCGGTCGATGAGTGGAGTAATAGTAGTAGATGCAGGAAGGAGTCGGTCTACTTGTCTCGGACGTGATGGCTATATACATGATCATACCTAGATATTCTCATAACTATGCTCAATTCTGTCAATTGCTCAACAGTAATTTGTTCACCCACCGTAGAATACTTATGCTCTTGAGAGAAGCCACTAGTGAAACCTATGGCCCCCGGGTCTCTTTCTCATCATATCAATCTCCATCACTTTATTATTGCTTTGCTTTTTTACTTTGTCTTTTACTTTTCACTTTGCATCTCTTTACCAAAAATGCCAAAAATATTATTTATCATCTCTATCAGATCTCACTTTCGTAAGTGACCGTGAAGGGATTGACAACCCCTAAGCTCGTTGGTTGCGTTGAGCTATTGTTTTTGTGTAGATACGAGGGACTCGTGCGTAGCCTCCTACTGGATTGATACATTAGTTCTCAAAAACTGAGGGAAATACTTACGCTACTTTGCTGCATCATCCTCTCCTCTTCAGGAAAATCCAACGCAGTGCTCAAAGAGGTAGCACCCGCCGCAACACTGCCCCTCCGAGGCCGGAAACGCCAGAAAAATCACGCCAGCCAGTGGTGGAGGGACTGCCTCGCGAAACCTCTGCTCTTTTTCCGGCGGAGATGGGCTATCTAGCGGTGGCGGGCGGTGGGCGGCGCCGGGATCAGCCGGTTGGCGGCCAAGCGCGCGAGGGTGGGAGACGAATCTGGAAGAAAGACTTGACTTTTCGCCTAATGGTGTGGGCCAGACGTGCTTTTCCCTTGTGCCGGAGCCCCCGAGCGCCCCCAGTGCGCCGGGTTCGACCTGCGATCGCCGGGCCCAAAAACGGGCCAAGCCGGCGGATTTCGGCGTCCTGGGGGCGCGACTGGGGCATTTTTTCGGCGCCGACGCCCAAAAAATCGCCTGGGGGGGGGCTATTGAGGGCGCGGCTGAAGATGCTCTAATGCATCTTTGCAAGAGAATAACGCCCTACATGCAGTGAACATTTTATAAAAGCGTGAGCTTTTGAAAAACACAAACAATTTTTTTAGTTCAAATATTTTTGGGAAACACAAACATAAAATGAATATTGTGAACAGTTTTAGAAAATTCTGAAAAAAACAAAACACAAATATTTTTCAGTTGTACAAAGTTTTTTGAGAACATGATCAAATTTTAAAATTTGCATACATTTTGTGAAAATACCAACATTTTCTTCAAATTTATGATCTTTTTAAATACATGAACAAATTTTGAAACTTTTGAACATTTTACGAAATTTTCTTAAAAAACTAGTAAAATATGACATATTTAAAAAAAACCCAGAAAAGAAGAAAAAACACAGTTCAGAAACCTTTTACAAGGTTTCAAAACCGGTCAGGAACTTTCCAGAGGTTGCCAAAACTTGGATTCCTCAGCACGTAACTAACTTTAAATGGGTCAGCCCAGTAACACCCGCTTGTGGCTATGAGATCTCTTTCAATGCAAAAGTGTTTAGATGAGGTGATAAGTGCATTAAATATCTTAGCAACTCAACTCCCCAATGCATAGGTGCTTAACTTGTTGTTGTTAAGCACACTATTTAATGAGTTAGCACCTAAAGTCTCTCATGCATTGATCAAATTGTTTCATTTAAGTGCTTTGCCTAGGTTCTCACGCTTGGCGTTGGTTCTTCCTAGGGTCACCAAAGTACTCTTTCCTTTCCTTAAATGTTGTGCCATGTCTTTTTTTTTCTTATGTGGCATGCTTAGCACCTGTCCACGGTGGAGCATTGGGAAGGGTCTGATGTGTGTTTCAACGACTATTTGACGCAAAGCGTGCCGAATAGTAATGCTCTCCTTTTCTTTTTCTTTTCTTGTTTTGAAGCAGGAAATGCTCTCTTATGGTGTATAGATATTGATATAGGTATGATAAACTGAAGAAAAATTTATATAAGGGAATAACTTTTTCACTTTGTATTTTGACCATCCACTTATATCATTTCAATATACTCCCTCTGTAAACTATTATAAGAGCGTTTAGATTACTAAAACAGTGATCTAAACATTCTTATATTAGTTTACGGAGGGGGTACTTCATACTGTTATGTGATCGATACACATTTTCTTTGCCATCCTTTAATCATCAAACAAATTTGTTTGCTCTGAACCACTGATCGACCAACGGGCTCAGTGAAGTGAAGTGAAGTGTTTGCACGTGAGAGATGGAAAGCGGATTCCTGTCTGACACATCGTCACCCGCTGATCACTTCATCAGTTTGAGACTTAGTCAAGACAATGATTGCCGGAGACTGACCTTTCACCTTCCAGATTGATCAACCATCATCTGCATCTGAATACTTCATGAAGAAATCATATGGAGAAACATAAGAATTCGGTTGGCTAATCAATATGTCTGTGACGGTATGATGCTTTCCCTGTCCACCAGTATCACTAGCGAAAGGGACCAATTACCCACTGATAAACACCATGTACCGGACGGCAATGACATCAAGAAAAATCATTCGCCTTCCCGCGCGTGTGATTTGTCGCTATCATGCTTTTCATACTACAATGACATGCAACAATTATTTCATCAAGGAACTATGAGATTCTAGTGTTTCCGTGCGATAAAACCAGATTGCTGCCCCAGATTCTTGCTAATATGTATATAGCCAAACAGAGATCAGAATTGGCCCTAAACTCAAAACTCAGCAGACAATACAAGTCGGCAAAATGTTCTTCACTGAACATTCTTTTATTGGCATTCTTCAGCCTAAGTTAAAGAACTAATGCATCAACTGCCTGACATAGGTGACATGCACATTAACCAGCGATACTACAACGCGGGGTATGTTAAAAGGTTCAAATCGGCAACGACAGTACCACTCTCTGCAGTCTGCACTGCCTTCATAGAGACTATGAACACAGGACGGCGGCTCTTTTTACAGGTTCACGGCAAAACAGAACGCTTCTCCTTGCTTTACTTCCTGGTGAATAGGGTGCGCAGCTTGCCACGCTCCAGCTTCTCGAGCAGCTTCTTGGCGCCGGCCACGTCCATCTCGGAGAGCTTCTTCAGGTACCCGATGGCGCCCTGCGCGATCATCAGCTTCTTGCACCGCTTGCTCGCCGACAGCGCCAGGAGGCAGGAGATGGCGTACTTCTTGGCCGTGTTCCCCGGGCTCGGGTCCAGCAGCTGCACCAGGTTCGGCACGCTCTTCTCGTCCTTCTTCACGTCCCTCGCGTTCGCCGGGCAGCTCATCAGCGTCGCCGTCGCCTGCGCCGCCACCTCCCGCGCGCCGCTCGACTTGGCCTCCAGCAGCCGCACCAGCAGCGGCATGCACCCGTGGTCGCCCACCAGCCGCTTCATCTCCGGGGAGCTGGAGATCCTGCAGATGGCCGCCGCGGCCGCCTGCTGCGCGCCCACGGAGCCGTCGCGGAGCACGTGCGCGAGCCGCGGGAGCACGCCGAGCGACACGAGGTTGTCCGGCGAGACGGCGGAGACGAGGTTGCGGAGCGCGCCCACGGCGGACTCCTGCGGCAGCGGGCCGTCGAGGTAGGCGAGCAGGCTGGGCAGCGCGCCCTCGGACACCACGGCGCGCCGCAGGTTGTCGTTGCTCGACGTGAAGTTCTGCAGGCACTCCGCCGCGTACTCCTTGGAGCCCAGCACGACGCCGCGGTCGAGCAGGCTGATCATGACGCGCACGATGCCTTCCTCGGCCAGCGCTTGCCGGACCTCTGGCACCGCGGAGAGGTTCTTGAGCGCGCCCGCCGCCGCGGATTGCGAGATGGAGTCCCCGGTCTGGCAGATTTCGATGAGTGGGCGGACGCCGCTGTGGCCGACGATTGCGCGGGCAATCTCGGGCGACATGGACAGACGCTGCAGCGTGATGACGGCCTTCTCCCGGCCAACAAGGCTGCCGGACTCCGCCAGCCGGATGAGCGGCGGCAGCGCGCCTTCCGACACCAGCAAGCCCTCGCAACTGCCGGACTCGGCAAGCAAGCAGAGCACGGTCGCCGCCTTCTCCCTGATCTTGGGCGCCGTAGCCGTCAGCAGCTGCACCAGCGCGGCCACGTTGCCACGGCCGAGCGCCGACAGCACGCTCTTCTCGTCCTCGCGCAGCGCATCAAGGAGCCCCTCCACAGCCCGGTGCTTCGCCTCGGCGTGCCCAATTTGCAGCCTAGCGAGCAGCTCCCGCACGTCCGTCTGCGAGGCCGCTGCCGCCGCCGCCTCAGCCGGAGGAGACGGAACCGTCGCATCTGACAGAACACCAGTCTTGACAAGCAGCGCGCAGTCCCGGAGGTTGAGGTCCAGCTTCCCGGCGAGAGCGTCGAGGTCGCTCTGCATCTGCAGTTTGCCAGCCTTGGGCGGCTCGCGGCAGAGCACGCCGAGCTCGGCGGCCTCGGCGAGCGTGGCGGCAACGGACTGCAGCAGCTCCCGGCAGAGCGCGTTCTTGGAGAAGCAGGGGTGGCTGGACAGGTCGGACAGGCACGGCGGCACCTTCTCCAGCCTCGCCGCGATCGCCTTCCACCGCCCGCCAAACCCCGTCGCCGCGCGCGCAGCGTCCAGCGCGGCCGGCACCAGGCCCCGCGCCCGCTCGAGCAGCTCCTCCGCCGTCCCGGTCGGCGCGTCCCCGGCCGCGGCCGGACTGCTGTGCAAGCTCATTTCCTGGTCGCACCAGCTACAACACTCAGCCTCGTGATCTGCAGGCATCCACTAGATTAGCGACGCTCCCACCTCAGTCAGTGAAGGAAGGAAGAAGCGGACAAATCATGGAAAAGAAAACAGCGAAGAAGAAGCTAGAAGGGGACACAAGAAGGAATCCTCCGTATTTTAAACGAATCAAAATCAGTCGTGGAAAGCTACTGCTAACCTCATCTAGCAATCTAGCATGCTCTCCGCAGGCCTTTCCATTGCTTTGGGTGGACGAAATGCGAAATCGGAAGGATTAAATGCCGCGGGCGGCGACACACAAGATCAGGAGCTGGTACGATGGCCCTATCAGAATTCCCAGGCTTTCTCACTTGCTTTGCACTGTTCGGTAACAGAATAAATTCAGGCTGGAGGCATTCTGAGTTTTGACCCGCGGAATCAGGGCCAGGTAGGTGACGAGTGAATGAGAACAAGCAAATAAATAAATTCAGCAACGGGAGAGATGGCCAAGTGGTGCGATTAGAACGGAACGGGAGACGTACGAGTACTATAGCATTTGGCTCTGCATGCATGTTACTTCCAAGCATCAAAACAGACTGGCGCGTGCATTTTCTTCTAAGCAATTTTGTTTCAACGTTTGATTCGGCATTAGAGGGGCTGGCTTAAGCCGAGGGCGGCGGTGGGTGCCGTCTGAGGAAAGTTCGCGATCTTAAGCGTAAGCTTGGAGTGCTTAGGACAAAAGGAGCATGATTTGGGTACTCATAATTTTCACACTAGGCTAGAGTACTTTCTTGTATTGTAATCCAAAGATCTGGCGCTTTCGTAACACAAAAGAATCATGGGGAAATAATTGCGTGGGGCGACGTATCGTAGACGAGCCGATAAGCCCTCCAAAAAGCTGCATGCCATGTGAAAAAGAAAAAGGCAAAAAAAAAACTCTCACCACAACTATATTACGTATACAAATTTTATCACGAGCTTCTAGAGTAGCCACGCATGCACAGAAAGAGATCCTACGGACTTTAACCTGACCCGAGATTAACACTATAGTAGCTAGTAACTATCAGCGGTAGAGGCACTTCTTCTTCTTTGAGTTATATAAAAGGAAGCGGGCCCACTTGTCAGCGGGTCATGGAGCGACGCACCGCGCACGCGATCTGCGTAACACGACGTCTTTTTCTCCGTGGCAACAGCTTTCCCTAGAGGTGCGTGCCGTAAGGACACGGTGGGGCCGGCACGTCAGCGGATGAGTGGCGGGGCACCGCATCATGATGAGCCGGATCGGCAGCGTCGCGGGGAACCCAAACGCGGCCGACCGAGCCCAGAGCACACGGCCTCGGGCTCCCGGATCCGAACGCACGGGGTGCTTGGGGTGTGGGCCCGGGGCAGCGTTTCGATTTGCTTTCAGAGAGAGGCGACGCAAAGCCGCACGCGTCATCGGGAGCGGGCAACGCGGTGAATACAGCTGTCGTATTTTGTGCCAGCGACGTGCGAGCGCCGGCGTGGGCAGCGTCGGCGGCTCGGCGCCGGCACGGATGAGGACGGGATTTATTGTCGTCTGACCCGTACTTTTGCTGAAATCGCATAAACGTCCCTACATAGAAAGTTCTGTGGATTTCGAAAATAAGTACGGAGTTTCTCGCAAACTTAGAAAATCCCCAACCTGTAAAAAGGAGGATGATGCATACGGCCGGAAATAAGTCGCTCCCAAATCTCTCTCGTTCCTTTCTCGAACTTACGATCACGCGCCACAATTCGCAAACACTTGCAGGGATATTCTGAAATCTACAATGTGGACGGGACGGACACAGGGAGAAAAAGCCCCGGTGATGCTTAGCTTGGCTTGCAAGGCTACCAAGGGAGCACGGGAAAGTCGGCCGCGAGGAAGCAAAGGCGAAAGGCAACCGGACGCGTATCCACTATCCAGCCCAGAGATCACGTGCAGAAAAAATCAAGGGGAGATGAAGGAAGCAAGCAAGCTAGTTACCTCGCCTTCCGGTCCGCTCGCCTCCGCCGGACGTGCCCCCGCTCGCCCCTGCTCCGTCCCTCCTCCCGACGCCGACCGCCAGCGCGAAGAAACCCACGAGAGCTAGTGCCGCCGCCGCCGCCGCTGCTGCTACGATGAAAATGCCAATCATCAATCAATCAGTTGCCCATCATAAGGGTCAATAGATCACCAGCATCGTATTCCTCAGCGAGTAGGCGTGCGCGCGTGGGAGTGGGAGGAGAGGCGAGAAGAGCAGGGCAGGAGCAAGCAGAGAGGATTGGGGAATGATTAACAAAAACACTCACCACGGCCACCGCGCTGCACTTGTAGCGAGCGAGCCGCGTCCGACAGGTCCCTCTGGCGTCGCGCCGCGCAGTTTCGAGCGAGTCGTTGGGGAGACGGCCTTCCGAATTTATTTCTCTCCGGGCGGACTCGCGCTGCTCTCCTTGGCTGCTAGTTGTTGTGGTGGTGTGTGGGGAGTGGGGGACGAGGAGGTGTTTTGAATTGGGGCGAGGCGGGGCCGTCGGATCGGGGAGGGGGGGCACGTGGGAGTGGGAGGGATGGTGGGGGGTCGGGGACCTGCGGCCGCGGGGATCCGACCGTTTGAGCGCCGCGGGTTTTGAATCGGTGAGTGGCTGCTGCTGGCACTCGCTCGGCGTCCTTTTACGGCTTTTGGCTGACATCCGCTGCAGCTGGAGGCAGGGGGAGTGGGAGGGTTTTTGAATTGAATCCAGGTCGCTGCCGTTTCGACTGTTCTACCCACGAGTGCTTCTCGATCTAGTATTGACACCATCTCACGATGCCATTTGAATAAGCTTGACATCTTGTGGTTGAGGGCGTTTTTTGGATTCAGCATTAACACGTGGTAACAGGAGAAGAAAACGGAAAGTGTTTTGATCTGAGAAAATCAGTAAAACTAAGTGATATATATATATATATATAAATAAGTTCTAAAATCACCTTTTAATCGTACGATCACTGTATGTGATGGTTTCATCTTGCGTCGCTGTTCGCAACGGAACCCGTCGCATTATTACATGTGCGCCTCCTTTTTCAGATGAAAGTAGCTTTCAGCTCGTCGCAAAGCTAATTTTAACCACCAGATTTTTCCAATCGCACAACACAAGGCAGGATTAGGTGTCGGTGTCTCATCCGGTCTACCACGTACACGTACAGGTACTTCACGGGTTGGGAATAGGGTACTTTGCATACGAACGCCATGCGATGGCACTGTCTTGTTGGGAGGGATCCGCCCGTCCATCTACCTATCCGTGTCCGGTTGCCGTGCGCCACCATTTATTTGTGGTGCGTACCCATCGGCTGGCGTTGCATACACTGTATTTATGACTTGTGATGAGCTTACCAGTCACCGTTCCCTAGTCACATGAGCATTTTTCAGCTCACCTCCTCCCCCTCTTTTGCAGATTCAAACTAGGGAAAGAGTAAATATCCGATGAGAACGCAGCGAACCATGCAAATCTTGTTCAAATGTTCCTTTTTACGACTGTAAGTTGGATCCCTCCCAGAAAACAAGGTCCGACATTTTTATACCCTTGGCAGCGGTGCAATGTTTTTAGAATCATTGAAAATTTGTACACCCACTCGACCAGAAATTTCCCAGCACCGAAGCCAGACCCCCACTGTCCCATTGCTGCCAGTTCACACAAAAGAACGAGTGGACCATTTAACCGATCGATCTCCAGCGCGACAGTAAC